>NC_091438.1:32669237-32988036 GCF_964237555.1 Oryctolagus cuniculus
CCTCAGTCCCTTATCTCGAAGGCCTTGTGAAAACCACAGCCCCGGGATCCAGGAAGGCAGTTCTAATTTCAGAAAAAAGCCACAGTCAATGAACACCAAGCCTTGCACATGCAGGAGACATGACCCTGGGCAAACCATCCCCTTCTGGAATGCCGTCTCGTTTGCAGTGAAGGGGTTGGTTTAGATCAGTGCTTGTCCATTTTAACCGCATCTGAACCACCTTGAGGGCTTTGTTAAAATGCAGATTCTGGCTCCGTGGATCTAGGCTGAAGCCCAAGAGTCTTCACTTATTATAAGGCTAATGCCAGAGGACCCTGGACTATATTTTGAGAAGCAAGGGTCTGGATCTGTGGTTCTCAAACAGGGACAATGTTGACCCACAAGTGGACATCTGGCAACGTCTGGAGACAGTTTTGGTTGTCACACCTGGAAAGCTGATGCTACTGGCCTCCAGTGAGTAGAGGCCAGGGAGCACTAAGCATCCTACAATGCACAGGACAGGCTCCTACAGCACAGACTCATTCAGTCCAAACTATTAGCAGCACTGAGGGTGAGAAACCTTGATCTAGATCTTGATCAGTGGTTCCAAACTTGAGCATGCGCCGGAATCACCAGAATTTGTTGCAGCACGGATTGCAGTAAGTCTGGTGTAGGGTCTGAGACTGTATTCATAGCATGTTCCCAGGAGAATAACCCTGGATAGGGGCCAGCACTGTGGCATAGTAGGTTAAGCATCCACCTGTGGTGCCACCATCCCACATGGGTGCCAGTTTGAATCCCCGCTGCTCTACTTCTGATCCAGCTCTCTGCTGATTCCCTGGGAAAGCAGTGGAGGATGGCCTAAGTCCTTGGGCTCCTACACCTGCATGGAAGACCTGGAAGAAGCTCTGGCCACTGCAGCCAGTTGGGGAGTGAACCAATGGAAGACCTCTCTCTCTCCCTCTCTCTGTCTGTAACTCTGCTTCTCAAGTAAGTAAATGAATCTTGAAGAAGAAGAAGAAGAAGAAGAAGAAGGAGGAGGAGGAGGAGGAGGAGGAGGAGGAGAGAGGAGGAGGAGGAGGAGCGGGGGGGGAGGAAGAGGAGAAGGAGGAGAAGACCTGGCTTGAACCTGGTGTTGTGGTATAGTAGGTAAAGCCACCACCTGTGACACCAGCATCCCAAATGGGTGACAGTTCATGTCCCAGCTGACCCACTTTCAATTCAACTCCCTGCCCATGACTTGGGAAAAGCAGTGCAGGATGGCCCAAGCACTTGGGCCCCTGATACCCACATGGAAGACCCAGATGAAGCTTCTGGCTCCAGGCTTCAGCCTGGCCTAACCCCAGCCATTGTGGCCATCTGGAGAGTGAACCAGAATATGGAAGATCTCTCTCTCTCTCTCTCTCTCTCTCTCTCTCTCTCTCTCTGTAACTCTTCCAAATATCACAAAGGAACCGCAAGTCTCTGAGGGCCTGGCACTGAGGCTTTATACATCCCTTCTCTGTTTTCCTCTGGTTGTCTGCAAAAGAAGTTGAGAGAAGGAACAAGGCAATGTGTGCCTTAGGACATGGACAAGCCGGAGGCCAGAGGCCAGCCCTGACATATCAGCAATACGCTCTGCATGACCTTGGCAGCCTGCACAATGTCACCTGGTTGGTAAGACGGTCAGGTGGGCTCAGTCAGCCCGGGGGCTTCACGCATGTGGTAAGCACTTCCTGCCTTAGACAGACCAGGAAGGCCGCTGTGCAGACCTGAAATTCCCTCAACACAATACTGACCACCAAGATTTTATCTGTTGCAGAAGCAATTGGCCTCATGGGTCTGGCGATTAGAATCTTGTAGAACCAGCTATTCTCCCTTAATTTAGTGTGTTAAGCTAAAGTATGTTGGATAGGAGACTGGGGATGGTGGGTATCTCACATCTGCACTCAAGCCACTAGTTGGGGGCTTGAATTCACACACACAGTAGACTACGACCCTCCCTCCTAAACACCCCAGCAGGGTCACAGGTTATTGGCCCTTAAGTACGAACTGGCTCCTGGATGACAGCTTCGGATCTAGAGGTCAGGCAGGACCAAGGTGGGAAAAGATCAACTCTAGCTTCAAGAACGTTCCTGAAACAGCTGGTGGATCTGTTTTTCAGGGAAGCTCACAGACCTTCTCTGAGGCTACAAGTGAAGTATCAGAAAAGCAGCAGCTCACCCCAGAGCTTCCTGCCCCTCCACTCTCAGTTCCTCACAAGTGACCCACGGAATGTCAGACCATGTGCAGGGAGGGAGAGGAGAGGAAAAGAGCTGTCTGCCTAGGGTGACCATTTAGGAGGTCCATGAGAGGGTACACAGTGTGACTGGACCACGTGACCCTTCCATTTGCCTCCCAGCAAACCGTGACTGAATGAATGTGTGATTCACCTCTCAGCCCGCCCACTTCTGCAGGCAAACTCAGGCAAGTCACCCCATCACTGCTGTGAGTGGGAACCATACAAGTGAGGGTGCAACACAAGGCTGCATATGTTATCAACCCCCTGCTATGTGCCAGCACCCATGGAAGAACCAGGGCTACACCGTGAGCAAAACCCTCAACATTTCCTGGTGAATGTACCCAAGGAACGTCAACGGGGGTACCTCTCCCTAAGAGACCAGTCAAACACAGCCTTCAGTCCACTCACAAAGAACAGCTCCACCCAGCATGGCAGCCGAAGCACAGAATGGAGCCCAGTGAGGCCTTCTCCATGATGAATTATTTTTACCTTGGGAAGGGATGGGACAGCGGCTCCCCGACCTTTAAATATTAAGTGATTCATTATGACTGTACCACTTCCCTGAGAAGTGCACTGCAGGAGACACAGTTACTCAGTGTGACCAAGGCAGGTGGGAGGCTGGCTGCCTTCAGGGACCTGATGCCAGGAGCTGGCAAAGCTCGGTTGGCCAAGACCCTCCTGAGGGCAGGACTGCGTCTTGCTCATCCGTGGCCATGTGAGGCAGTCCCTCTGAGTGCCGGGCTCTGGGCACCTGGCAACACTCGGGGCGTGGATGCTGAGTGATGGGCTCTGCAGAGCCGGGCCAGGCCCTGCCCCAGCACTGCCACAGAGTCCTCTCTGGAGGAAGGACTCATGGAGAAGACGGCTGCAAGCTCCTGGCAGGTGAACACAGTGGTTGGCCAGAGCCTCCCCGGGCCCAGTGACATGCATTCTGGTCAACAGCCAGTAGCTGTATGCCACCATTACCCTTAGTCTGCCTTGCTCCCTCCATCATAGCCCCGCTCTCAGAGCCCCTTGGGACCCCCAGCCTTCCTCTCCCCTCACCCTGCTGGCCCCTCTTCCAAGATAATGCCCAGTGTTCTGGGTCCTTTCACGGCCTACCTCGCCTCTGTCCCTTTCTCTCTGGACTCACTCCTTGCTGCTCCTGTCTCACTAAAGGCCTGACTTCTCCAGGGGCTAGGGTCAGCGGTGCTGACTTTCCACCCATCCCCCCACCGCTGAGATGCTGATTCAGGCAACACGTTTACCTTGTTCCTAGAGGTCTCTTGGAGACGATTTTTTGACCCAAAGGAATGACATATGTGGAAACTTGCAACTCCACAAAAAACTGTGGGGCCTGAAAGGTAGGACAGAACGGGGTGGGGACAGGCATCGTGGCGCAGTGGTGAAGCCCCAGCTTGCGACACTGGCTTGCCACATCGGAGCACCAGTTCCAGTCCTGGCTGCTCCATTTCCCATCCAGCTTCCTGCTAATGCACCTGGGAAGGTGGTGGAAGAAAGACCAAATCCTTGGGCCCCTGCCACCCATGTGGGAAAGCAGGATGGTGTTCCTGGCTCCTGGCTTTGGCCCAGCCCAGACCTGGCTGTTGTAGCCATTTGGGAAATGAACCAAGGATAAAAGATCTTTGGCTCTGGCTCTCCTCCTCTGTCACTCTGCCTTTCACATAAATGAATGTATCCAAAAAAAAAAAAAAAAAAAAAAAAAAAAAAAAAAAAAAGAGGGGCTTGAGGACAGCTACTTTTGAGAACACAATAACCCTAAGAGGCAGGTAGAATTTAGGCAAATTATTACCAGTGAGGACTCCCTGCATAACAAAAGCTTTGAGGATCTCTCTTGAGATCCTGAGGCCCAGGCTTCCCTCAGAGGGCGTGGAGTGTTCGCCCTCAAGCCCCCCACCCCTGTAGGGCCCCAGCTGAAAGATGCTGTGGAAGCATTTAGGGAAACAAGGCAAGCAGCCAGGCCCAGCCTGTGCCTGGGGCAGCAGTCAGTACAGTTCAGGTGTTCCCTGATGGGAGTCCCAGCGCAGACCCAGGTACCACTGCCAAACCTCCAAGCCTGGCTCGGGGCAGCCAGTCCCCGTGTGCCTGGGGCTGGGGCTACCTGCAGCTGGGGCTCAGCCCAACCACAGGTAGTGGCTCAAACTGCAGCCCTTCCCGTCCCATCAGCAGTGAGCAGCCAGGTGCACGTGGCCACAGTGCAGACAGTGAGATGTGACAGAGCTTTACCCAGGCCTGGAAGCTTTGGATTCCCAGAGAGCTGCTTTTCCGTGTCTTACTCAAGCCTTCCTAGCCAGGCTGCTTCTCCTATCCTTTCTCTGCAGTGGGAGAGGCTCCCCCACTTTCTGAACCCCCCTGCCTGTCTCTGACAAGCAGCCTGGCCTCAGCTGGGTCTTCTGATGAGGCCAGGGTTCCAGCTAATGGGCTCCCAGACGCTTCCCAGTCCATGCTACAGAGGCCAGGAGAGCAGGCGTCTGTGCCGTTCTCCCCTGTGGCCCCACTAAACACATCCCCAAACCTGCCTTGGGTACTGTCTCTCAGTCCCAGTGCCTCTGACTGCCACACCCCTGCAAGCTCCACCCTCTCCTCTCTTCTGCCCACGTAAAGGTCACGCCCTGGCCCATGCGCACCCACACACAGCCATGGGAAAAGGGGAAGTGTCTGGGTTCTGGGCTAGGTGATTCAGGTACGACTCACCACTGGCATTTATTAGCTGTGAGCTTACGCAGGCCACATCACGTCTAAGCCTCAGTTCACTGCCCTCGCAAGCAGGGAGGAAATGAGCTCCTGCCTACCTGACCAACGTGGGGAATAAGGTCGGGCATACAGGGGCCCAAGAAATACCGTGTGTATCTTCTCCTTCTGGGGTTAGAACCAATGGAGGAAAAAGACAAAAATGAGACAGTGTGCTTTTAAAAATCCATTTTGTTGGTAGAGCTGAACTGGAGACCATGAGGCAGCTTTGTGGCCCAGGGGACTTCCTGATATGTCCCTCCTGAATGCAGGGTGACGTGGCAGGCATTTGTGAGTGTGTGAGTGGCACGCTGGGCCAAGGGTGTGTCATCTGGACCTCCAACAACCGCGCACAAGACCTGACACACATATGGCTTTTTTTTTTTTAAACAGCAGAGAACTCTAAGAGTTTATCAACACTCAACTAACAAGCTATAGGATTGCCATCTGGACCCAATGAGTGAATTCCAAAGCCAGGCCCCCTGTCACCCGTCTAGGGGAAGCCAGGCCCCTGCTAACTGGCCTGTGACTTGGGTGCAGTACAGGACAGCTGTCTCAACCAAGGGGTAGGGGCCAGCACTGTGACTCAGTGGGTTAAAGCCCTGGCCTGAAGGGCCAGCATCCCATATGGGCACAGGTTCAAGTCCTGGCTACTCCTCTTCCAGCTCTCTGCCGTAGCAGAGAGCCTTCCACTGGGAAAGCAGTGGAAGACAGCCCCAGTCCTGGGGCCCCTGCACCTGCATGGGAGACCTAGAAAAAGCTCCTGGCTCCTGACTTCAGATCGGCACAGCTCCGGCCATTGCAGCCATCTGGGGAGTGAACCAGGGGATGGAAGATCTCTCTCTCTCTCTCTCTCTCTGTCTCTACCTCTCTCTGTAACTCTTTCAAATAAATAATTGAAAAAAAAGAGGTAGCACTTATACTTTTCAAGGTATTTCACATTCACTATCTTGCTGCATCCACTTGTTCAGTAAGTATTACTGAACATCTCTATGTGCTAGACCATCTTCTAGATCCTGGGAACACAGTAGGGAACAACCCAAAACCCCTGACCACAGAAGCTTACACTCTAGTGGGGAGAGAGACCTCAAAGAACTATTGGCCGGGAGAAAGATAGACACAGACACAGAAACATTCACCAAAAATATTAAATCGGGCTTAAGGGACAGACAGACTGGCCAAGGACGGCTGCTCTGAGGGTCAGAAGCCGAGACCCCAATGGAGTGAGAAAATATGGATATCAGAGGACGAACTTTCCAGTGCAAAGGAGCAATGCAGTCATCAGCACCAGCCAGCACCAGCAAGTGAGGCATAATGGCTGAAACAAGAAGAGGGGTGGTGGTGAGAGGCGAGAGCTCAGAGTCAGCAGCGGGGGCCTTGTTGGTTATGAGCTGTATTCTTCAGTGTGTAGGGAACTGGAGGATTATAGAAGTAGTGGTTTGATTTTACTCCCATCTGTTATTTTTATTTTCTACACGTTTATTTCATCTACTTGAAAGGCCAAGAGAGACACACACACAGAGACAAGGACACAGGGAGAGATCTCCCATTTGCTGGTTCCCTCTCCAAATGCCATCAACAGCCAGGGCTTGGCCAGGCTGAAGCCAGGAGCCTGGAACTCCATCTGAGTCTCCAATGTGGGTGGCAGGGGCCCAAACACTTGAATGGTCATCAGCTGCCTCCCATGAGGCATTAGCAGGAAGCTGAACTGGAGGCAGAGCAGGTGGGACTCAAACCCACACTCTGAAATGGGATGCGGGCATCCCAAGCACAGCTGAACTTGCTGCACTTACATTTTGTAAAATATGGCAATGGCTGCTATGGGAGAGTAGGCTAGAAAAGGCAAGACTGGGAGCAGGGAGCCCAGGCCAGTCTGAGGCCCCTACAGCACTTCATTGACAGACAGAGGGCAGGTGATGGACAAGCTAAGAAGCGGATGTGGGATCTGTTGTGAATACAGCAGGGAGGGTATTGTCCCAGAAGCAGAGAAAGAAACAGAGCTGAGGAGCAGGCTGGGAGGATGAATGCACAGTGAGAGAGGAGTCTGGCTAATGAGAGCTGAGCCCACTCTGCACTCAGCTCCCTGGCCAAGGACCTCTACAGCAGGTGCACTGGGACAGCACCTCAGGTCCAACCTGACACCCAGCCCCAGCCGCTGAGGCCTCCGTGGCTCCTCATCCCTCTCCTGTCAAGATGGCAGACCAGATGCGCCATCTAACACTTGCTGTGTATTTTGCAAGTGACATTTTCCCAGGAGTGGAAACACAGCATGCCACTTTAATGCAAGATGGTAGAACAAAGGCACAACTCTGGGGGAAGCACGCCAAATCCTTCCCATTGAGGGAGCCTCACCACACGGACCCCAGAGGGGCTGCAGATGCTATGGCTCATCCGTGTTCCTGAGCACAGGCTGGCCAGGGGCTTGCGGGGGCACCAAGTTGTGGGAAAGGGCGCTGTGCTCTTCGCCTGCTGGTGGGGAGGGAATCATTCACAAAGGGCTGGCAGCAGCATATGGGGGACACAGAGAAGGAGTGAAGGGGCCAGCACTGTAGTGCAGAAGGTTAACACCCTGGCCTGAAGCGCCGGCATCCCATATGGTTGCCAGTTCTAGTCCCAGCTGCTCCGCTTCCAATCCAGCTCTCTGCTATGGCCTGGGAAAGCAGTAGAAGATGGCCCAAGTCCTTGGGCCCCTGCACCCATGTGGGAGACCCAGAAGAAGCTCCTGGTTCCTGGCTTAAGATCAGTGCAGCTTCAGCCATTGAGGCCATGTGGGGAGTGAACCAGCGGATGGAAGACCTCTCTTCTCTGTCTCTACCTCTCTCTGTAACTCTTGTCTTTCAAATAAATAAAATAAATCTTTAAAAAAGAGAGCGAGAGAGAGAAGGAATGAAGAATGAACCTAAGGGCAAGGAAAAGGGGCTTCCATGCATGGTCTGAACAGGGCTCGCGGACGCTCAGGGAGGGGAACACGTGAGCAGAGCCCTGGAGGAGTTGCAAGGGCCCCATGCAGGAGTCCTGCCCCAGGGGTCGGTGTGACCTGAGCAACAGGAGCTGCAGCAGACAAGAAATCTTCACTGAGCAGGGAACGATGCTCTGCCCGGAAAGCCCACAGGCTTTCATCCAACACCATGAACAGACAGTGCTATTCATGGTGAGGCTGTGGCACAAGGAAGCTGTTTTTAAGATGAGTATCTTTTACTGAAATGTACACACAGAAAAGATGACAAGGCCTAAGTGTACATTTGAGCACATGGTCATGTTGAGAACACAGTCAGAAACCACCACCCTGGTCAAGATGATTAAGACCAGAAATCTAGGGCAGGCACATAGCCTAGAAGATACTGCTTGGAACGCCTGCATCCCACATCAAAGTGCCTGGGTTCAAGTCCCAGCTCTGCTCCCGGTTCCAGCCTCCTGCTAATGTGCACCCTTGAAGGCAATGGTGACGACTCAAGGAGTTGGGGCCTTGAGGGAGGCCTGTGCTGAGTTCCTGGCTCCCAGCTGTGGCCTGACCCAGCCCCAGCTATTGTAGACACTGGGGAGTGAACCATCAGATGGGAGCACTCACTGTCTCAGCCTCTCAATTAATTAATTAATGTTTTTAAATTAGCAGAATGTTTTTTAAGACTTATTTTTTATTTATTTGAAAGGCAGCATTACAGGGGACACAGAGAGAGAGAGAGAGAGGGAGAGAGCTCTTCCAACTACTGGTTCACTCCCCAAATGCCCTCAATGGCAGGGCCCATGGTAGGCCAAAGCCATAAGCCAGGAGCTTCTTCTGGGTCTCCCACATGGATGCAGGGACCCAAGCACTTGGGACATCTTCTACTGCTTTCCCAGGTGCATTATCAGGGAGCTGGATTGGAAGTGGAGCCGCCAGGATTTGAACCAGTGCCCATATGGGATGCCTGCATCACAGGTAGCTGCTTAACCCACCATTCCACAGTGCCGGTACCCTGAATTAACAGAATCTTTTGATTCTGAAGTCCTTCTCTTGCATCTCCCAAATCTCTGCCCTCCTTCCCAAAGGTATGAGGGTACTTCAAAATTTCATGTAAAATGGAATTAAAAGATAAATTTATTGGGGCATAAAAAATGTTGACATTCATGCATTGTAGGGGCTTTTGAAAAGCTCATAGAAAATGTAGGGGAAAAAAACTGCATGTGTTTCAATTTTTGTATCAAAAAATAAATTTTTATTCCATTTTCCATGAACACTGTGAAGTGCCCTCACAAGCCAAGTCCTCAGTTTGAACCCCATGGATTACTATTGGAGTGGAAGTTTGCACCCAGGTCTGTGAGTGTCCTAAAGCCAGGATTTGCAGGAATCTATAAGGGGTGGGAAGACTTCCCCCGCCTGGCTGGCACAGAACTGTTTTCCCCAGGCCACATCCCAGTCTGTGCTGTTCCCTTGCATCCTCCAGGCTGGTCAGTCAGAGGCAGGTGACAGTCCCAAAGAGAAGCTCCGGAATCCAGTGCGGGAGTGTCCTCACCTGCTCAACAGGCATGCACTCTGCAGAGGTCAGAGAGGTTTCCCACACCCCATCTCTAGGAAAGTACTATTGAATGACATACCCTTATGGATGCAATGAATCAGTATCCCTGGGCAGTCTTCTTGTTTGGATTTTTTTGTTTGTTTGTTTGTTTTTTTACAGGCAGAGTGAACAGTGAGAGAGAGACAGAGAGAAAGGTCTTCCTTTGCCGTTGGTTCACCTTCCAATGGCCGCCGTGGCTGGCGCGCTGCAGCCAGCGCACCACGCTGATCCGAAGGCAGGAGCCAGGTGCTTCTCCTGGTCTCCCATGGGGTGCAGGGCCCAAGCACTTGGGCCATCTCCACTGCACTCCCGGGCCATAGCAGAGAGCTGGCCTGGAAGAGGGGCAACCAGGACAAAATCCGGCGCCCCGACCGGGACTAGAACCCGGTGTGCCAGCGCCGCTAGGCGGAGGATTAGCCTATTGAGCTGCGGTGCCGGCCCTTGTTTGGATTTAACCACACTCTCCAAGTGAATGGTTTCAATTTGTGAGATGTGTGAAGACTACGAGAAGACTCACCCCCTGCTCTCCTATCCCAGCCTCTGGTCTGTGTACCAGGACAACAAAAGGAAACAGACAGGAGACTCACAAAGGAGCACTCTGGAGCACTCCCTGGATGCCCCCTGCTGCTCCCTATCCCCCCCCTCCCCCCAGTCACAGCTCGTCCAGCTCTCTGCACAGAAGCCCCTGGTGCAGGCCCCTGCTGACCACTCTGCTCCCAGCAAATCTCACTTTTCCCTGCATCCTTTCCCAGGACAAGTTCAAGCCCACACTTCTGAGGCCACACCCTCCTGCTTCTACTCTCCTGAGCTGAGAACACTGGGTGGGAAAGGCTTAATGATTGCTTCTCTCTGAAGCAATACCCCTCCCCTAAAAAGCCACTGCAGGATCAGGGGACAGCCACGGGACAGAGGCTCAAGCCAAGCCGCAGAGCTCGAAACCTGTCTGTTGGGAAAATGCCTATAAAACGCAGATATGAATGATGATGTTCTGGGTGGGGATATTATAGGGGAACAAGAAGGCAAGGCTAGGGGCCATGGTAATCATTGCCTGCTAAGGTGGACAGTGGCTTCCATGGAGTACCTTAGAGACCCTGTAAGGATACCCAGGATCCACAGAGCCTAGGAGGACAGAACTTGGTCTTTGAGACGGCATGTCATAGCAGAGGCTACAGCACCAGGTAAGGGCATGCATAGGGGTTTAAGCTTTGCAGTCAGGAAAACACAGGGTCACATTTCAGCTTCTCCAGGTATTGCTGACTTGGTGCAATTTACTTAACTTATCCTAAACCTCAACTCCCTTTATGGAAAAAGGGGCAATATACTCTACCTCTCGGGATTCTAATGAGCTTTAAAACAAAACAATGCATTTCAAGACAGGCACACTGGGGAGACTGGCTAGCTAAACAGTTGATGAATGAAATGAAGGGGAGAAGTTGCGATTCTGCCCCCTGGTGGAGTTTTGAAGCCTCGCACAGGGGAGAATGAAATGGTGTAATTACAGGACTTGTGGCCAACACACAGAGTCTAACTCTGCCAGATCCTCCAAGCTGCTGCAGGGGAAGCCATGCATTAGTCCCTCTGCCTGTGCGCTCACACCCACACGCAAACAAAAGAAACATCTCCAGATCTGAGTGTGTTCAGAGCTGCATTCGAGATCTGTCATCAAATTATTAGCAAACTGGATGGTGTTGTTGTGGACTGCAGGATCCTTGCTGAAAAAAAAAAAATCTCTAATGTGAAAACAGCAGTCAAAGCACAGATTACAACCCTCCAAGAGGAATTGCTCTTCTAAAACAGCCTCTCCTCCAGAGCCCACACCATCAGCCTCTGCACACACCCCACCCACACACACACACACACTCACATACACACACACACACACTCTCACATACACACCAAAGATGCCTGCATGGAGCTCTCGCCTTAACCAAAGTTTTTTAAACATTGGTTGTGATCAAATCAATAAACAGACTGGGTTTTTTTTTAAGATTTATTTATTTATTTATTTGAAAAGCAGGGTTACAGAGAGGCAGAGAGAGCGAGAGCGAGAGAGAGAGAGGTCTTCCATCTGCTGGTTCACTCCCCAGATGGCCGCAATGGCTGGAGTTGTGCCCATACAAAGCCAGGGGCCTTCTTCCAGGTCTCCCATGCAGGTGCAAGTGCCTAAGCACTTGGACCATCTTCTACTGTTTTCCCAGGCCACAGCAGAGAGCTGGATCGGAAGTGGAGCAGCCTGGACTAGAATTGGCACCCATATGGGATGATGGTGCTTCGGGGAGTGACTTAACCTGCTACGCCACAGTGCCAACCCCCAGACCGTTTTTAAATCGCCTGTGAAGGGATCAAGTTCTGAGGAGCTCATGGGGGTGTTCTTCGGTGCAGCACACGGACAAGCGTGGGGACTCTGCCCTGTCTTCTGGCCTCCTCCCATGGGTCAGAGACTGGCCACTCAGTTCCTTTATCACTGTGGCCCTGGAAATGACATTGGCTTTTCTTCTCAAGGGTGAGAGCACAGCCTGATTCCATCCTACATCCGCTCTCCCTCAAAGTCTGGGGCAGGGAGCTCCTCTCCCCAGGCTGGGGCAGGTCCCACCCACAGGATCACCCCTCTCCGATGCCTGGTTGAATCAACTCCTGGCGAGGGCCAGCCCAGTGCTTTTATGACACGGCTGTCCTGGCTCTGTCTGAACCAGCCTGGCATCTATCAGGCAGCCACAGGGCTCTGCCTGCAGCAATGTTTACATTCTTACCAAGTCTGTAAATGCCCACAGCAGGCCCAGCCCTCCCAAGCACTGGAGATTGCAGAAATTCCTATCAACAAGCGTTGTCATGCGTCATAAATATATAGCACTTACAAACTCTCAAAGCATTGGGGCATTGCTTCACTTAAGGTTGGCACAAGCCTGTGAAGAGGTAAGGACGTGGCATTACCATCCCTAAATACAGGGATTAAGGATGAGAGGGTGGTTAATCCAGGGTCATGCAACCAGCCAACTGCAAAGCTACGCCTGGGGACGGCTAGTAGTGGCAGGGAGTGAGAAGACGTATGCATAAGCAACCACTGCACAATGAGGTTGGGTGAGACTGCAGAGTGGGCGACTCAGGCCCTATACATTTCCCTTACAGACTGGCCAACCTGAGCCCACAGAGCAGACGTCACAGCTGCCCCTTGCTGTGAGACACCCCCAGGTCTGGGAGTTGGAACTGCACCTGCTTGTGCGTACTCTGTTCTGCTTTGTATGAGACTTCTGTCCACACATGAGTGGCCCTGCGCTGTGTATGAGTCCTTGAGGGCAGACAGGTGCCTGGCACAGTCCTGGCCCAGGTCCTTAAAGTCTTCACATTACCTGTCCTTCCCCTGTTCTGAAGGTTACAGGTCGACTGTGCTGTGGCTCACTCCCACCATCTAGTGGCCAGTTCTGAGAGCGACGTATAGCGGGGGAACTGAGCGTGGAGGCCCAGTCATACCTGGACCTCAGTGCACCGTTCTCATTAGGAGCAACTCAGACAGATAATCATGAAACTCCTTAAAAACACATATCGGGGGGGGAGGGGTGGGCACTGTGGCTCAGTGGGTTAAGCCTCCACTTCCAATGCCCGCATCTCATTTTGGAGCAAAACTTCAAGTCCTGGCTACTCTTTGTCCAACCCTGCTTCCTACCAATGCATCCTAGGAGGCAGAAATAGGTGGCTCAAGTACTTGAGTCCCTGCCACCCAGATGGAGCTTCTGGTTCCTGACATCAGCACCTGGCCATTGCCACCATTTGGGGAGTGAACCAGTGGGTGGAGATCTCTATGTGCGTCTCTCCCTTCCTGTCTTTCATTCTGCCTTTGAAATAAATAAAGTAAACATTTTTTAAAAAATACTTGTGCAACTCACACTAGCAGAGTCTGGTTCTAAAGCAAAAGTCAAACAAACCAATGGGCCAACTGTTCATCAGGCATTGATTGTATGCGCAAGCACTCTGCAGAGACACATGAAGAGATTGGAGGACGTGTCACAGTCCCTACCTTGCAGAACCTCTGATTTAACTGCGGCAGCAGCACTCCGTGCCCAGGCATCCCACTTTACATAGAGCAAGGCCAGTCTTGGAACTCCAAAGTGACATAAGATCCCGTGGACAAAGCTGAACTCCTCTGGAGAAAAAAGGCTGGAGAACACCAGAGAGACACTTTTATTTTCTTCACCATCATGGATCAGATAAGCAGAAAACTCTCCTTCTGGAAAATATCAGGAAGTTCTGGATTAAAAAAAAAAATGAGAGCCGGCGCCGTGGCTCAATAGGCTAATCCTCCACCTTGCGGCGCCGGCACACCGGGTTCTAGTCCCGGTTGGGGCGCCAGATTCTGTCCCGGTTGCCCCTCTTCCAGGCCAGCTCTCTGCTATGGCCAGGGAGTGCAGTGGAGGATGGCCCAGGTGCTTGGGCCCTGCACCCCATGGGAGACCAGGAAAAGCACCTGGCTCCTGGCTCCTGCCAGGATCAGCGCGGTGCGCCGGCTGCAGCGGCGGCCATTGGAGGGTGAACCAGCGGCAAAGGAAGACCTTTCTCTCTGTCTCTCTCTCTCACTGTCCACTCTGCCTGTCAAAAAAAAAAAAAAATGAGTCCTGCCTAATGCACAGCTGAGCACATAGAACATAAATAAATTTTACAGGGCAAAGGATAGGAGCTGAAAACATAACAATAAGACACTGTAGAGCTCAATAAGAAGGTCTGGGAATATAACAAAAAAGCGAAATATGTGGCCAATGAAGTCAAAAAGCTACAAGAAGCTCAATATATAGGGTTTTTTTAATGGTTTGTTTATTTATTTATTTATTTGAAAGGCAAAGTTACAGAGAGGCAGAGAGAGAGAGAGAGAGAGGTCTTCCATCCTCTGGTTCACTCCCCAAGTGGCCGCAATGGCCGGAGCTGGATCGATCCAAAACCAGGAGTCAGGAGCTTCCTCCAGGTCTCCCACACAGGTACAAGGGCCCAAGAACTCAGGCCATCCTCCACCACTTTCCCAGGCCATAGAAGAGAGCTGAATAAAAAATGGAACAGCCAGGACCCAAGCCAGTGCCCATATGGGATGCCAGCACTGCAGGTGGAGGCCCCACCCGCTACACCACAGCGCTGGCCCCAATAGATAGAGTTTTTTTTAATATGTAAAATTTATTGTATTAAGCCATTGAGATTTTTAAAATATTTATTTATTTGAAAGTCAGAGTTACACAGAGAGAGAAGGAGAAGCAGAGAGAGGGAGAGAGAGAGAGAGAGAGAGAGAGAGAGAGAGAAGTCTTCCATCCTCTGGTTCACTCCCCAGTTGGCCACAATGGCCAGAGATGCACCTATCTGAAGCCAAGAGCCAGGAGCTTTTTCTGGGTCTCCCACATGGACACAGAAGTCCAAGGACTTGGACCATCTTCCACTGCTTTCCCAGGCCACAGTAGAGGGCTGGATCAGAAGTGGAGCAGCCAGGACTTGAACCAGCGCCCATATGGGATGCCGGCACCGCAGGCGGCAGCTTTACCCACTAAGCCACAGTGCCAGCCCCTAGATAGATTTTTAATAGCACACTAAACAGGGCTGCAGAGACAACTAGATGTAAGCAATTTTGCTAAAATGTGGCATTGAGGCATAAAAAGATGAAAAATAAAGCAAGAGAGTTAAGAAACATAAAGGAAAGAACAAAGTTACATGCACATAACTGCAAATCTGGAGGAGAGAATAGGCAAACAAGACAACATCAGAAAAGGTAATAGGTATGAGTTTTTCTAGAATAGAAGAAACATACGGATCTTGCCAACAGGAGGAACAGGCACAAGCAGGATAAAGAAAAACAAATCCACATCACAACACTTCATGACAAACTGCAGAACATCAAAGACAACAAAGGTAACTGAAAAAAAAATGTCAGAAGCAATAGAAAAATCTGTTCAAAACGTGGAGATAAACAGCGGAATTGTCTTTCAAGAATGAGGGCAAAACAAAGACATCTTCCAAAAAGAGGTTCTAAAGCCCTCTGTCAAAGAACGACTTAAAATGTGCTTTAGAAGGGCTGGCACTCTGGCGTAGAAGGCTAGACTTCTGCCTGCAGGGCCGGCATCCCATATGGTCACCGGTTCAAGTCCTAGCTGCTCCTTTTCTGGTCTAGCTCTCTGCTATGGCCTGAGAAAGCAGTGGAAGATGATCCAAGTTCTTTGGCCCCTGCACCTGATGGAAACCTGGAGGAGACTCCTGGCTTCAGATCGGCCTAACTCTGGCCATTGTGGCCATTTGGGGAGTGAACCAGCAGATGGAAGACCTTTCTCTCTGTCTGTCTGTCTCTCCCACTCTATATCTCTCCCACTCTATACCTCTAACTCTGTATCTCTAACTCTTGAATAAATAAATAAATAAATAACCTTGGTGGAAAAAAAAAAAAACCAAAAGATAACCATTAAGGTGTGAAAAATATAGAATGGTAAGATGCTGGTTAAGACGCCCACATTCCACATCCTGCTCCCTGGGTTTGATAACCAGTTCTGGCTCTGGATTCCATTTTCCTGCCAGTGCAGAACCTGGGAGCAGCAGGTGATGGCTCAAGTCACTGAGTACTTGGCACCCATGTGGGACACCTGGAGTTCCCAGCTCCTGGCTTAGATCCAGTCCCATGCAGCCCCAGCTGCTGCGGGCATGTGAGGAGCGAACCAGTGATGGGAGGATGCCATCCCCCCTCCCCCTTTCTCCCTCTCCTTCTCAAATAAAGTTTTTTTTAAAGACAATAACATCTATTTTCCAAATGCAGAAAGACAATAAAAAGTTGTTATAGCAAGATTAAGAACTGCTGGTTAAAACATGTATTGAACCACTGTTTTATCTCTGCTCCCTCCTTAAACCACTCTAAAAATAATAACACCAGTGAGTTTAGCAAGATCACAGGATAAAAGACCAATGCATTAAAAGTCAACTGTATTTTTATATACTTGCAACAAAGTATTACAAATTGGGATTTTTTAAAAAATACTACTTACAATAGCATCATAAAACATGAGATATGCAGAGGCCTCTAATAAAGGTATACAAAACCTATACACTCAGTGTACAACAAGACATTGCTGATAGAAATTTTAAAAGACTGAAATAAATTGACAGTTATACCTTGGTCATAGGTCAAAAGACACAACACTGATAAAATGTCAATCCTCATCCAAATTGACTTATAGATTCAACACAATCTCAACAAAGGTTCCTGCAAAGGATTTTTTATAGAAATTGACAAGCTGATTCTCTGAAATTCATATAGGAATGCAAACGACCTCCAACAGCCAAAAGAAAATTGAAAAACAATAAAATTGGAGGCTAACAGGACTCAATTTGAAACTTAATATAAAGCTATAATAAACAAGGCAGTGTGGTATGACACCACAATAGACAAATTAGTGGGACAGAGAACATGGAAAGAGACCCATATATACGAACAACTAATTTTTTGACATAGAGTGCAAAAGCAACTCAATGGAGAAAGGACAGTCTTCAACAATGGTGCAAGAACAAATACATGGAAACCACATGCAAAAATAATGCACTTCCATCTACCCCTCACATCCCCCAAAAAATTAACTCAAAATGGATCACAGACCATTTTATGTCTATGTCTATATTGTAGATAAATCTACAACCCAAAAAACTTCTAGAAGTCAAACAAGAGAAAATTGTTGTGCTATTGAGTTACACAAGAATTTCCTGGATATAATCCAAATTCACAACTAATAGAAGAAAAAATCGATAAATCTGACAAATCAAACCTCATCAAAATGTTAAACATTAGTTCTTCAAAAGACTCTGTCTTAGGAGAAAAATGACAAGCCATAAAATAAGAGAAAGCTTGCAAAACATAACAGCAAAAGATTGGTATGCAGATATATTTTAAAAAAAAACTCTCAAAATTCAATAAGAAAATAAACAACCCCCACTAAAGATTTGATACATAAACATGGATGAATTTCAAAATGAAGTTGAGTAGAAAAAAGCCAGACCGAAAGAAGTACATATTGTATGATTCCACTTATATAAAACTCTAGAAAATACAAAATAGGTTGTACATTTGGCCTAGCAGTTCTGATACACTTTGAGTACCCATAGTCCACATGGGAGTGCCTGGGTTCAAATCCCAGCTTTGTTCCATCTTCCAGATAAAGCACATCCTGGCAGGCCAGTGGATGGTGGCTTAAGTACTTGAGTTCCTGCCACACACGTGGGAAACCTGAATGGAATTCCCAGCTCCAGCTGTTACAGGTCCTTGAGGAGTAAACCACCAGATGTGAGCTTGCTCGCTCTCTCTCTCTCTCTCTCTCTCTTTCAAACAAATAACAACATAAATAACTAATTTTTTTTAAAGATTTATTTATTTACTTGAAAGTCAGAGCTACACAGAGAGGAGAAGGAGAGGAAGAGAGAGAGGTCTTCCATCTGCTGGTTCACTCCCCAGATGGCCGCAACGGCCGGAGCTGTGCTGATCTGAAGCCAGGACCCAGGAGCTTCTTCCAGGTCTCCCACGCAGGTGCAGGGGCCCAAAGACTTGGGCAATCCTCCACTGCTTTCCCAGGCCATAGCAGAGAGCTGGATCGGAAGTGGAGCAGCCAGGATTAGAATCGGCACCCATATGGGATGCTGGCGCTTCAGACCAGGGCTTTAACCCACTGCGCCACAGCTCCGGCCCCATAACTAATTTTTTAATTTATTTTTATTTAATTATTTATTTTTAATTTATTTACTTGAAAGAGTTAGACAGAGAGAAGGTAAGACAGAGAAGGAGAGAGATCTTCCATCCGCTGGTTCACTCCCCAGATGACCGCAATGGCTGGGGCTAAGCCAAGCTGAAGCCAGGAGCCGAGAGCTTCTTCCGGTTCTCCTATGTGGGTGCAGGGGCCCAAGCACTTGGGCCATCCTCTGCTGTTTTCCCAGGTGCTGGGAGCTGGATCGGAAGTAGAGAAGCCAGGACTTGAACTGGTGCCCATATAGGATGCCAGTGCAGCAGGTGGTGGCTTTACCGACTATACTACAACGTTTGCCCCTATAAATAATTTTTAAGTAATAAAAAGGGTTTTTTGTTGTTGTTGTTGTTGTTGTTGTTGTTGTTGTTAGATTTATTTACTTGTAAGGTAGAGCGACGGGGCGGGGGAAGAAAAGGCAGAGAGAGTGCGAGAGAGCCACCACCCACTGGTCCACTCCCCAAATGGCCATTAACAGGCAGGTCTGGACCAAGCCAAAGCTAGAAGCCAAACATTCCATTTGGGTCTCCCACATGGGTGATGGGGCCCAAGTACATGGGCCATCTTCCGCTGCCTTCTCAGGTGCATTGGCAAAGGAGCTGGATCAGAAGCAGGGCAGCTAGGACTCAAACTGGCTCTCACATGGGACGACAGCATTGCAAGCAGAGGTTTAACCAGCCACACCACAATGCTGATCCCAGGGGGAAAAAAATGCTTTTTTTGCAAGAAAGTACAAGGCAATCCATAATAAAGCAGAGCACAAGAGTAGGAGAGAGGAAATCAAAGGGCATCAGGAACTTTTAGAAGGTGATGGTTCCACAGGTGTATACATCATACACTTCAAATATGTGGTTTATTAAATATCAAACCTCAGTAAAACTATTTTTTAGAAAATAAAACAAAATCACATTGATTCTTTCTTATATTATCTTTTGCATTTCTTCCTTTATTCAGGGTAGGATGCACTTGGCTAAAACGATCACATTCCCCAATTTTCTCAGCAGGTAAATGTAGACACAGACTGGGTCCTGACCAATGAGATGTGAGCAGAAGTGTCATGTGGTCCTTCTGAGAAGTCTTCTTTAGTGGGGATGAGGCAAGCCTTTCTCTGCTTCATTCCATATTGGATGAGAATCTGTTGGCCGAACCATCAGCAGGCTTCTTGAGCCACAGTGTTTTTGTTTTTTAAGAGTTATTTACTTGATTAAATTTAACTGAAAAGTGATCTCTGTTAAATATAAGAGTGGGAATAAGAGAGGGAGGAGAGGTACAATTTGGGACATGCTCAATCAGACTTGCCCCAAATGGTAGAGTTAGAAATGTGCCAGGGATTCCAATGCAATCCCATCAAGGTGGCAGGTACCAATGCCATCTCACTAGTCCAAGTGATCAATTTAAGTTCACAATTGACCATAATGATAGATCTAAGAGTCAAAGAGATCACATAAACAAGACTAGTGTCTGCTAATACTAACTGATAGAATCAAGAAGGAGAGAACGATCCAACATGGGAAGCGGGATACACAACAGACTCATAGAATGGCAGATGTCCTAAACAGCACTCAGGCCTCAGAATTAGCCCTTAAGTCATTCAGATCTGGCTGAAGAGCTCATGAGAGTATTTTAGGCATGGAAAGCCAAGACACTCTGGAAAAAAAAAAAAAAAAAAAAAACGCCACCTAAATGAAAGATCTCTGCAAGTGAGATCCCAGTGGAAAGAACGGGCTATCAAAAAAGGAGGTACCTTTCTCTGAAGGGAAGCGAGAACTTCCACTTTGACTATGACCTTGTCTAAATAAGATTGGAGTTGGCGAACTCAAAATGCTTCCATAGCCTTGGCAACTAATGACAAGAGCCTAGTGTGATAACTGACGCCATAAACAAGAGTGTCAATTTGTTAAGTCAACAACAGGAGTCACTGTGCACTTACTCCTCATGTAGGATCTCTGTCCTTAATGTGTTGTACAATGTGAATTAATGCTATAACTAGTACTCAAACAGTATTTTACACTTTGTGTTTCGGTGTGGGCTCAAACTGTTGAAATCTTTACTTAATATATACTAAATTGATCTTCTGTATATAAAGCTAATTGAAAATGAATCTTGATGAGAATGGAATGGGAGAGGGAGAAGAAGAGGGGAGGGTTGCAGGTGGGAGGGAAGTTATGGGGGGGGGGGAAGCCATTGTAATCCATAAGCTGTACTTTGGAAATTTATATTTATTAAATAAAAGTTTACAAAAAGAGTTATTTATTTGAAAGTCAAAATTACTGGGGCACGGGGCGGGGAACAGAGAGAGATCTTCCATGCACTGGTTCACTCCCTAAGTGGCCACAATGGTCAGAGCTGGGCCAAGCTGAAGTCAGGAGCCAGAAACTCCATCCAGATCTCCCATGTGGGTTGCAAGGGCCCGAACACTTGAGCCATCTTCCACTGTTCTCCCTAGGCCATTAGCAGGTAGCTGGATCAAAAGTGGAGCAGAGGCCGGCGCTGTGGCGTAGCAAGTAAAGCCGCCACCTGCAGCACTGGCATCCCAGATGGGCAACAGTTCAAGTCCCGGCTGCTCACTTCTGTTCCAGCTCTCTGGTATGGCCCAGGAAACCAGAAGCAGATGGCCCAAGTCCTTGGGCCCCTGCACCTGCATGGGAGACCAGAAGAAGCTCCTGGCTCCTGGCTTCAGATCAGCACAACTCTGGCCATTGTAGCCATCTGGGGAGTGAACCAGCGGATGGAAGACCTCTCTCTCTCTCTCTCTCTCTCTCTCTCAAGACTCTCTCTCTCTCTCTCTCTCTCTCTCTCTCTGCCTCTGTCTCTCTATAACTCTGCCTTTCAAATAAATAAATAAATAAATCTTTTAAAAGAAGAGGAGGAGGAGGAGGAGCTAGGACATGAACTGACACCCATATGGGAAGTCAGCATCTGCAAGAGGCAATTTTATCCTATATGCTACAAGCCCAGCCCTCATAGTGATTTTTTTAATATACGCCAGGGGCAGGCATTTGGCACAGGGGTTAAGACGCCACTTGGGATGCCTGCATCCCGTATCAGAGTGCTCATGTCTGAGTCCATGTTCCACTCCTACTTCCAGCCTCCAGCTAATGCAGATCTTGAGAGGCACCAGCTGATGACTCAAGTAGTTGCATCCTTGCCACTCCCTGGGAGACCCAGCCTGAGTTCCTGGTTCCTGGCTTCTGCCTGGCCAGGACCCTGAGATTGTAGGCATCTCAGGAGTGAGTCAGCAACGGGAATGCACTCTCTCTCTCTCTCTTTTTAAAAAATAAAATAAATGGGCCCCGTGTTGTGGCACAGCAGGTTAGGCTACTGCTTGTTATGCTGCTGGTATCCCGTGTAAGAGTACAGATTAAGTCCTGACTGGGATGGTTCGAATCCTGGTTGCTCTGCCTCCAATCTAGCTCCCTGCTGAAGTGCCTGGGAAAGCAACGGAGATGGCCCAAGTGTTTGGGCTCTGGTCACCCACATGGGTGACCCTGATGGAATTTCTGGCTCCTGGCTTTGGCCTTGCCCAGACTTGGATGTTTCAGGCATTTGTGGAGTGAACCAGTAAATGGAAAATCAATCTCTCTCTGTCTCTGTCTCTCTCTCTCTCTCTCCTCTGCCTTTCAAATATATAAATAGGCCAGCGCCGCGGCTCAATAGGCTAATCCTCCGCCTTGCGGCGCTGGCACACCGGGTTCTAGTCCCGGTCAGGGCGCTGGATTCTGTCCCGGTTGCCCCTCTTCCAGGCCAGCTCTCTGCTGTGGCCAGGGAGTGCACTGGAGGATGGCCCAGGTGCTTGGGCCCTCCACCCCACGGGAGACCAGGAGAAGCACCTGGCTCCTGCCTTCAGATCAGCGCGGTGCGCCAGCCGCAGCAGTCATTGGAGGGTGAACCAACGGCAAAGGAAGACCTTTCTCTCTGTCTCTCTCTCTCACTGTCCACTCTGCCTGTCAAAAAATAAATATATATATATATAAAAATAAATAAGACTTAAAAATAAATATCAACAAAACGGACGCAACTGGAAACCATTATACTTAGTGAAATGAGCCAGTGTCCAAAAGACAGATACCATGTTTTCCCTGATCTGTAGTAACTAATAGAGTACCTAAAAGGTAATGTATAGGAGTGAAATTGACATTTTGGGATTTGTTGATTGTTTACAGCCCTTGTCTCTACTGTTGAGGAACAGTGTTTTGTTTTCTTCCATACTATTTGCTGATCTCTTTACTTAGTGTAGGGTTAATCTTATGAATATAAAGTAAACTGAAAATAGATCTTTGTAAAAATTTAAGAGTGGGGCCGGCGCCACAGCTCACTAGGCTAATCCTCCACCTGTGGCGCTAGCACCCTGGGTTCTAGTCCCGGTTGGGGCGCCAGATTCTGTCCCAGCTCCTCCTCTTCCAGTCCAGCTCTCTGCTGTGGCCCGGGAAGGCAGTGGAGGATGGCCAGGTCCTTGGGCCCTGCACCCTCATGGGAGACCAGGAGGAAGCACCTGGCTCCTGGCTTCGGATCAGCGCAGTGCACTGGCCACAAAGCACCGGCCATAGTGGCCACTCTGGGGGTGAACCAACGGAAAAAGGAAGAGCTTTCTCTCTCTCTCTCTCTCTCTCTCTCTCTCTCTCTCTGTCTAAACTCTGCTTGTCAAAATAAATAAATAAATAAGAGTGGGAATAGGAGAGGAGGAAGAAGGGTGGGAGCGTGGGGGGGGGGGGAGGCTGGGTTGAAAAGCATCACTCCATTCCTAAATCTTTATCTATGACATACATGAAATTTGTGTAGCTTAAATGAAATCTAAGCAAAATAAAATATAAACCAAGTGCAGATGATAGAAACACAGTAGCTGGAGTCTCGGATGACATGAAGACGACACTGTTATCAGCCCTCAACTTCCAACTCCTAGATTTCTTTCACAAGCAGAACAAACTTCTACCTAGTCAGTTACCTGGGGCGTGAGCTAGCTTGTTTCCCTAAATGCAATAGACCCCAAGCCTACCTGGAAGGGCTCTTCTCAGTGATGCCTGGCCCTTTCCAGACACAGCTGGCAGGGCTAGATCTGTGACACGCCGACACTTTGGTTGGCACGGCCCCAAACCTGACTGACACCGGCTTTGACCCCTTGGATCCACTTTGATGTTCTCATCTGCTTCCTGGCCTTCCTCGGCTCACTGGTCTGAGCCAAACGTGCTGCATTCTTCTCAGCACTTTGGCCTAACTGCACTTTGCAGTGAAAATAAATAAAAGAGCTTCAGGCTCGCATGAGCCACTTCATGGCTTCTCATGTTTGTTGAATCTGAGACCCCATGTGATGCTCCACGGGACCCTGGGCTGAGGAGGGCCGGGATTAGGCTCTCAGTTCTTGGAGGACGTGGCTGGCACGAGTGAGCCGCCAGCCAGCACACCAGGGCAAGAGTGGGAAGCTCAGTCCAGAACGAGGGGCCCTGGCTGTGCGCCCCTCCTGCGCGACAGGCACAGTCCCCCTGAGTCACCAGCTCCTTGATCCTCTTTTGTTTCTTAAATATCTGCCCAGCACTTGACAGTCGGACAGGAACTACACCTTGCCAAGTGTCGGGAATACTACAAGCAGCCAGACAACCTCTCCACCATCACAGAGACACCAGCCCAGGAAACAACTTAACTACACACTGCTGAGATGTGATGAAACACTCCCTGGTGGCTTCCCTTCTGTTTGTAGGTAAGAACCAGAGAATTCTGGTACTTCCTCTTTCCCTTCAATGACCAGCCATTTCTACCTTCCACTTCATAATTATTTCATCCAGACCTCTGCAGAATAAATGGATTCTTAATGCATTCCTATCCACTCAATACTGTCACAAAATCCTTTTACCGTGTTCCTTACTGATAGCTTTCTTCCGATTTCCAATTCCCTGAATTCCCATGTAAAATATTCATCTTATCCTCACCCACTGTGCGGCCAGCACGCATCCTGCCCTCCCACCCCATCTTCCATCCCAGACACTTTCCGAGCCCTGCACTCCCCAGGCCGTTCTCTCCTTGGCTCCTTTCAGCGGTTCTCCCAGCATTCTCCTTCTCTGGGCTTCAGGAAGAGACACCCCAAAGCCTACGCTCTTCCTGAAACACTCAAGGCCTCCTTAGCCCTAGGGATGGAAAAATGCATTCTTTACCCAACGGCAACAGGATCGCCCATGAGACCAGGGCTACCCGAAGCCCTGCTCTCTAGCTAATGAGCCACAATCCCAGGTAAGTAAGTCACTTCCTCTCTCTGGGCCCTATTATCCCTTTATGCAAAAGGAGAGCATCCAACCAGGGCCCTGACACAGTATAATTCTAACTTACTGACCTGTGCTGCCCAATGAGGTAGTCAATGAGCCCTTGACATGTGGCTGGCCCAGACTGACAGGTACCATCAGTGCCAAATAGACATCAAGGACTTTAAACAATGAAGGAATACAAAATATTTCATGAGTAATTTTAATATTGATTACTTGTTGAAATAATAGTATTTATATATCATTCAAATTAATTTCACCTGCTTCCTACTCTTTCAAATGTGGCTCCAAGAACACGTTCAGTTGTATTTGTGATCCCCATTCCGTGTGTGCTGGTCAGAGGCAGCATAGAAGCCCAGCACTGTCCAAGTCACACAGGGTCACGGGGACACCTCTGGTCTACCATTCTTCACCAGGTTCCCCAGCTGATGAGGTGATCTGAATCAGACTAGGGCCTCTCAGTCTGAGGATTCAGGACAAAACCCTGAGGAGAGCTCAGGCGATCCAGGCACTTGACAAATGACACTTCTTTTTCACAAGCCTCTAAATGAAACTGAACATTTCCGTCCATTAGGAAGACAATTTGGAAGCAACAAATCAGTGGAACGTTAGGTGTCCTTATCTGTCGGCTACAGGAGCCCTGGGCACCTCACATCACAGAGTGGTTGCAGAGTTGCAGTCTATCGTGTGGGCCCATCACTGCCCCACAGCTGCGGTGCACCTGCCACAGGATCTGGGCACTCGGTATTACTGAAGCCACACGCACATCACTCGTCCACAGACTTGGATAGTCTGTATCTCAACAGAATTGAGTTCCTTTGATGGTTACTGGATTTAATTCCATGTGGATAAAAACATCAACATGAAAAGAGGTCATTTTGCCAGGTCTTTGATACCAAAAAATTAAAATTAAATTTTTAAAAAGATGAAAGTCCTTTATCGAGAAAGATGTATTTCCACCAGCCAGGCACATCCTAGCGGTGGAAGACGCTGGCCCTGAAGGGGTTCCAGGAACAATGTCCTACTGCTGATGCCAATGCCTCTAGGCCTGTGTGACATCAGGGCAGGCCCTCCCCAGCTGCAGAGCCAGAGGCCACAATCTCCAACCCCTTGTTTCTGATGCTACAACTTTTTGGCACTCATTTTTCTGAGGTCCTAAGACACATACCATTAAACTTTAGGATACATTTAAAATTACTAAATCATATATGCAATTCACATCCTTTCTGACTCCACCCAGGAACCCAACTTCCCCCTCAGAAGCTCGCTCCAGGGTGGGTGTCAGGATAGGCAAGTGGAAGGGTCTCAGGCCTGGACAGCTCAGAGCCTCAGGGACAGGCCAGCTCTGAAACCCGCTGAATGTCTCTGGGCCAAAGTCTCCTGGTTTGCTGTTGCTAAATTCCTGCCTCTCTAAAAGCTGGCTCCAGCAGCAGGTGCTGAGAAATCAGCGCAGGGACTCCTCCCCCAAGCCAGCGGCTGCTCCTAGGAGCACAGCCTCGCCCACCCCGCCCAACACGGGGGCACACCAGAAACTCAAGAACCACCGTGCTGGGCAACTCGTGCACAGGACGGGGACCATCCATCAACACTCAGGACAAGGCAGAGGGTAGCGCTGGGTTACAGTTGCAGCCTGAGGCCAAACAGCCAAGCTAGTAGTAGGTGAGAGAGCAAAGTTCACAGTCTAGGTCTGCATAACCCAGAGTTACATTCTCAAGCACATTCCCTCCTTGTCCAGCCGAGGCGAGTCAACACTGAAACCCTTGTAAAGGTGGAATGCTTTTCACAGAACACAGCTGTCCCCAACTTCCAAACGCAAATTTTGGATGTGTTCAAGTCTCTCTCCAAAGCCTTGATTCAGGGGCCGACGTTTGGCACAGCAGCTTAAGTCGCCGCATGCAACACCGGTATCCCATTATCAGAGCACCTGCTGCTCCACTTCCTATCCAGCTCCCTGCTAATGTGTCTGGGAAAGCAGCAGAGATGGCCCAAGTGGATGGACCCCTGCACCCACACAGGAAACCCAGGTGGAATTCCAGGTCCCTTGCTGGCTTTTGAGTCTTTTTTTTTTTCTCTTTCTCTTATTTTTCAAAATGAAATTTGCTATTTCTCCAAAATTTTTATTTGAATTTTTATTTACTTAATACAAACAGAGAGACAGATCTCCCATCCTCTGGGCCACTCCCTAAATGCCTGCAACAGCCTGGACTGGGCCTGGCTGGGGTCTCCCACATGGGTGGCAGGGGCCCAAGCACTTGAGCCATCACTCTTGCCTCCCAGGATAAGAAACGGGAATGGAAAATGGAGAATGGAGACAGGAACTGAGACCAGGCGCTCCAGTATGAGCTGGGGTGTGGACATCCCAAGCAACGGCTTAACCACCATGCCAAACACGTGTCCTCTCGTCTCTGATTCCTACGCTGAGACTTCAGGTGAGAGTCCATGCGGGGCTCAGTGACTAAGACATGCTTGAAGGCCACCAATCTGCAGGGTGTCTACAGCTTGCCCAGCTCTGGCAGACATCCCGGGAAGACTGCCAGGGTGGGCACAGCCCCAGGCCTGCTGGGTTCTGACACGCTGAGAGAGCAGTGAATGGGCTTGAGGACACACTCACAGCCTCATCTCAGTCTCCAAACAGCGAAGGGAGGGCCTTCACAGCACCCAGTGGGAAAAGCGGGACCCTCAATGCTGGCAGCAGCACAGGTTTCATGGTCTTCCTGATTAAATGCATAAGGCCCCCTGGTTTCCAACCCGATGTGTCTGATCTGCACGGTTATAAAACATTGTCCCCCTACAGAAACAGAATTCTTGGGGATATACCCAGGTCATTTTTAAGATTATTTAATTTATTTATATAAGAGAGAGAGAAAGACACAGAGCGCATCTGCTGGTTCATACCCCAAATGCCCACAGAGCCGGGGCTGGACCAAGGTCAAAGCTGAGAGCTGGCAGCCGGAAACTCAATCTTGGTTGTCTTCCGCGCGAGTGGCAGGAACCCAAACCATCACCTGCTGCCTCTCAGGATGCCTGAGCCAGGAACAGAACCCAGGGACTCCAAAGTGGGATGCTCGTATCTTAATTGCTAGGCCTGACCTGCCCCAGTAACGTTTTTTAGTAAGTCCTTCACTAACGACAGCCAACTTGTGGAATCATTCCAATGATTTGTAGCAATGCAGAAAGAGGGTCAGCTGCTATGGTCCCTAGTGAGGGCTTTCCTACTTATCAATAAATAAGTAACAAATTAGTAGCTAGACTTCTAAGGGCACGTGGGCAATTTAGAAACAGCACGGTGACTAAGCAAATGACATGCTGCGATCTGAATCCTACCACTAGGTGGCAGACACACACCAAGCAACCTGGCTACCAGATGGATTGGTCTAACTCCTGGCAGTCATTTGGGTTCAGCAGTTTCCTCTTCAGTAAACAAAGCATGATCACATTCCTTTCACACTGTGCAGGGCTGTTTTAAGAATAAAATGAAGCAAAGTGAAGGTGTAACTAAGATGTGGAAAGTCAAACGCCGGGGCCAGAGCTGTGGCATAGCAGATGATGCCTGCATCCCAGATGGACAAGGTTCAGACCCGGCTGCTCCACTTCAGATCCAGATCCCTGCTAATGCGCCTGGGAAAGCAGCAGAGGACGGCCCAAGTGCTTGGGCCCCTGCACCTACGTGGGAGACCCGGATGAAGCACCCGGCTCCTGGTTTCAGCCTGGCCTAACGCTGGCTATTGCAGCCATCTGGGAAGTGAACCAGTGGATGGAATATCTATGTCTCTCTCCCTCTCCTTCTCTGTAACTCCTTTAAATAAACAAGTATTTTTTTAAAGTCAAATGTGAAGACTACAATGAAGTTGAAAAGTCAGAAACAAAAGGTAAACTACATATGGCACTAACAGAGGAAGAAGTCCATCTGGACACCTGGACCAGGACAGTCAGAGCTCAGTATACCCAGGCCATCTTCACTCAGAGCAAAACATTGTAGGTGCCATCAAATCCAGTCGAAACCAATCCTCAGGGTAAGACAAATCCATGCCTCGACTTGGCTGTATGAAAATTGCACATGGTTGAAGCCGGTGCTGTGGCGTAGTGGGTAAAGCCTCTGCCTGCAGTGCCAGCATCCCATATGGGAACCAGTTCAAATCCTGGCTGCTCCACTTCCAATCCAGCTCTCTCTCTACTATGGCCTGGAAAAAACAGTAGAAGATGGCCCAAATCTTTGGGCCCCTGCATCTGCGTGGAAGTCCTGGAAGAAGCTCTTGGCTTCAGATCAACACAGCTCCGGCTGTTGCAGCCACTTGGGGAGTGAACCACTGGATAGAAGACTTCTCTCTGTCTCCTCTGCCTCTCTGCAACTCTACCTTTCAAATAAAATAAATTAAAAAAAAAAATGCATGTGGTAAGGCACAATCCAGGTTTTCCTGCCCCTTGCCACCAATCCATTAACTGAAAATATGACTGGATTTTTCTAACTCACATTGATTCACTTGGCTGCTTTAGTTTAGCCCATGGTTTATTGAAGACACATATAAGCACATGCATAGGCATAGTTTGAAATCCAGCGAGTGGGGCAGGCTTTGTGACACAGCAGGTTAAGCTGCTAGTTGGGACTCCAGCATTCCATATCTGAGTGCTGGTTTTGCATCCTGGCAACTCCACTTTCAGTCCAGCTCTTCCTGCTAAAGCACATGTGAGGCCACAGACAATAGGCCAAGTACTTGAATTTATTTATTTATTTATTTTATTTTATTTTTTTTTTTTTTACAGGCAGAGTGGACAGTGAGAGAGAGAGACAGAGAGAAAGGTCTTCCTTTGCCGTTGGTTCACCCTCCAATGGCCGCCGTGGCCGGCGCGCTGCAGCCGGTGCATTGCGCTGATCCGAAGGCAGGAGCCAGGTGCTTTTCCTGGTCTCCCATGTGGGTGCAGGGCCCAAGTACTTGGGCCATCCTCCACTGCACTCCCGGGCCATAGCAGAGAGCTGGCCTGGAAGGGGGGCAACCAGGACGGAATCCGGCGCCCCGACCGGGACTAGAACCCGGTGTGCTGGCACCGCAAGGCGGAGGATTAGCCTATTGAGCCACAGTGCCGGCACAAGTACTTGAGTTCCTGCCACCTATGTGGGTAACCCAGATGGAGTTCTTGAGTCCTGGTTTCAGCCAAGTCCCAGCCTTGGCTGTTATGGACCTTTAGGGAGTAAACCAGCAGGTGAAAGTTATCTGTGTGTGTGCAGGGGGGTCTCATTCTGCCAGTCAGATAACCCAACTTGAAATAAAAGAAAATCCAGCAAGTAGACTTATGCCATTCTGGGTTTAGAAATTATCTGATTAATATGTCTTTTGGGATGCCTAGTCCCATATCGAAGTGCCTGGGTTCAAGTCCCAGCTCTGCTTTCCACTCCAGCTTCCTGCTAATGTGCACACTGGGAAGCAGCAGGTGATGGCTCAAGGAGAAGGGGTCCCTGCCACCCACATAGGAGAGCTAGACTGAGTGCCAGTCTCCTGGCTTCGGACTGGTCCAGCCCCAGTTGTGACATTTGGGGAATGAATCACTAGATGAAAGATCCCTCCACCTCTGTATACCTTTCATTCTTCATTCTGGGTTTAATTTTTTTTAAATTTAATTTGTTAAATTCTTAAATTCTAAGTAGATCATTTAATTAAGTTCTGGTTTAAAACAGAACTCTAAACACCCCTCAGCGAGAACAGATAGAAAACCATCTCCGGGCACTTCCGCTCCAAGCAGACTTCCCCACGTCAAGTCTCTCCTTCTCCACCTCTCTAAAATCTTGACGCAGGTTCTAACAGGCTTCTGTTAATCACCTCATTCACAGCTTGATTAAAACAGCACTGGTTAAACAGGTGTCTCCTGGCTGTGCAGCAGAAGGCTGGCTCAGAGGGCGTTGTCACCAAGCACACGTCCCTGAGGGCTTTGCCAGCCTGCACCACCGTCCCTCCAATGGCAACGGAGCAAAGCGTGAGTCCAGGGGTGGCCCACAGGGACAGTGGGACGCTGAGTGAGGAAACAGCAGCCCAGATAAGCATGAGTTTGCTCCACTGCTACTACATGGCATCAAGCACAAGCCAGGGGATGGCAGTGCTGCCTGCTAACAGCCACTCTTGTGGCGGCACCGAGGAGTTATTTGAAACACCCAGCAGCCTCCTAAGGATGGATCCTGATGAAAAAGCTGCTCAGTGCCCAGATGGGATTGCAACTGTCCAAAAGCAACAAGTGGCTTGAAAGAGCTGCTCAGCTCTGCTCACTGGTGAGGGTCTTTTGGGACAAAAGGGGAGTTGGGAAAGAGGGGGACAGCTGGCAGGGGCTGGATGCTACCATGAGCACAAAAGCCAATCATTTTTAAATCCTGGGTGGATGACCTAGGTCTTTGCAAAACAGGGACATAGATACTCATTCCAGAGCACACAGCTGTTTATGGCTCCAACTTGGCCTTGTTTGCTCTGAAAAACTGTAAACATTCCTTTTGCCACTGCCCACCCCACTCAAAGGTCTACTTCACTTGGAAAATTTTGGTTTTACTATTTTTTTTTTTTTTTAAGATTTATCTATCTATTTGAGAGGCAGAGCCACAGAGAGAGACAGGGTTAGAGAGAGGTCTTCCATCTGATGGCTCATTCCCCAGAGGTAGGCCGATCCACAGCCAGGAGCCAGGAGCTTCCTCCAGGGTCTGCAACCTGGGTAGAGAGGCCCAAGCACTCAAGCCATCTTCCACTGCTTTCTCAGGCCATAAGCAGAGAGCTGGATTGGAAGAGGAGCAGCCAGGACATGAAATGGAGCCCATATGGGATGTCAGTACAGCAGAGGCTTAGACTATGCCACAGTGTTGGGCCCCTAGTTTTCACTTTTAACATCAAAGGGCAGCAATGGGCTGGGTAACTGGCTCAGGGAAAGAGGTGGGAGGGGGATGCATAAGCTGGGTGATATGAGAGAGGACACAGAGCCAGAAAGTCCCAAGAACCAAGACCTCACAGAAACTTTGGCCCAGGCTTCCTGCTTAAGAGAAATACAAGTCCACTCTGTAAGCCCAGCTGAAGTCTGGGGTCTACCCACTTATACTCCAGGTTTGACAGGCTTAGCCGCAGCAGGCTGGGTGACCCCCACATCTGCACCTGCGAGGCTCAGCACACCCGCCCCTTACCCTGGGGCACTGCTCCAGACCAAGCACCACAAAGCAGGCGGAAGTTGGGTCACATTTGTTCAGTCTTTATTGACAGCAAAGTACATAATACGTGGCCACTTCTGTAACTGCTAACAATAAAGGTGAGGCGGTAAAAAGAAAAGGAGCCAGAGCAAGCATCTCCAAGGAAAACAAATGTCTAAGCCTGTATGTAGCTACTAACCCTGTCCTGAGGCAGGACCAGGTGGGCACTCGCTGCCTCCAGTGTGTGGGAAAGACCAGCCGCCTGGCCCAGCGAGGGCAAAAGAAGGCCCCTCAATGTGTGATTTAAGGGGACTTGGAGCTCCAACTACGTCCCAACCGTGCCTTTCCCAACCCCTTTCCCTCACTTTGACACCAAGAATGTTGCCCCGACTCCACCCTGAGCCGAATGTGACAGACCAGGGTGGCCTAAGTCCAGCTGGTCTTTCCCAGAAGCACAGCCCTAAACCCCAAAACCTACCCTGGCCTTGCCAAAAGCAGCCCAGCACACAGGAGACCCCTGGGGCAGAGGGAAATACCTGCCTGCAAGAGGCTACTTCCTTTCTGCAGCCTTGAGTGCCAGCACAAGGTCAAGGTTGCTAACAGGAAACTACACCACAGAGGGTAGCAAGGGAAGTCAGGCACGATCCAACCCTGCTGGAGTCCCTCCGCTTCCCAACTGCTCCGAGGAGCACACAAGCCTCTGGCTTGCCCTGGTGGCTCCAGAAGCAGGCAACCCGTTCAGGCACAGTGACAAATATCGAGTTCCAAGTACAGGAGAGGCAGGAGCCAGCACCCCTCCCCGCTGCAGGCCAAGGGCAGAAGCAGAGGTGATTTAAGGTCGTCCTTGGGGGAGGTAGCCTGGAGGCTGCCCTGCCCTTTCTGTTGGAGGTCCTGGTGTTGCACCCCGCCACCTCTTCAACAGTCCGCCCTGTCCACTACAAACCAAAGGAATCTTGGAAGTCACAGAATTTTCATCTTCAGACCCTGTCTCTCCACCCATGCTGGTCTCAGCCCACCCTAGTAGGAACTCAGGACAGCAGAAGTTCCATTGGTATGACAGAGTATGAGGCCGAGCCTTCCCTGGACACAGGGCGTGGTCCACAGACAACACCCGTGGAAGTGGAAGCACCCACCCAGGGAAGGGGAAGCAAGCACCGTTGGGTGGCTGTGAAGCCAAGGGACTCCCATGCCCCCTGTGAGCAACCTCACCCCACTCTGCTCCTCTGTGCCTCTCCCTGAAGAGCAGAGAGGACCCAGATGACAGATGCCACAGCCATGGCTCCATTCTAGGAGGTCTAATTCTCCAATAGAATCAGAGATTAAAAAAAGAATGAAGACCACAACCTGTCCTATGATAAGCTCAAGTTCAGATATATGAACGGATACAGGCAGAGCAGCCACAGAGTGGGGCAGAGCTTCCCAGCCCTTTTTGGCCCCGGGCACGGTGTGTCCCAGCCACGCTCCAGTGGCCACGTTAGCAGAGGCAGGGCAGTGGAGGGGGGGCTGCTCATTCTGGAGGCTTGGTCCCAACACCACAAGTCAATAAGGAAGCAGCTTAAGTGAGTCAAGGCTCAGAGATGAGAAGAACCCTCTTCCAAGGCAGTGGGATAGACAGCCAAGGCACTAAATGGTTTGGCACCTGGGAGCTTCTTCAAGTAAAGTTGAGCGCCCTACCCACTGAACGGCCGAGGTTTCCCCTAGCACAGACCGGCAGCCCTTGCGTCCTCAGGATCCTGACCCAGGCCTGCCGTCCACCCTGCACCCCAGAACCGTGCGAGGCACACTACGGAGAGAACAGACGCTGAGGCTGGAACGCGCCAGTCCCACGAGCGCACAGGGGCAGCCATCCCCGCTCCAAGGTCACGGTTGGCACCACCACGCTCTCCCTTCAAGGCCGGCGGTGCCGTCTCCTGAGCTCTCTCGGGGACTAGGTTTGACTTTTCGTTTTTAATAGCCAAACAGATCTGAAGCCCCAATTTTAAGTCCAGAAAAACGAAGACTCGGGCGGCCTGGACGGCTCCGAGTCCGAAGTGGGAGATTCGGCGTGGGCTACAGAGTAACGGAGTCGGGTTTAACTGAAAACGGCTCGGCCGGGGCTCTGAGGGCTACAGGAGGGTCTCCAAGGGCGTCCGCCAACGGCCGAGCAGCAGCCGCCGAGGGCGTGGCCCACCAGGCACTAGGAATACAGATGCGGAAACCGAGAGGTTAACGATGCTCAAGTCCCCCTCCTGTCTGGTCTCCCTTCTCCTCCACCCCCGCACCCACAAGGTCGGGAATCGCACTCCTTTCAGACAATGAGCTTCGGCCCAGGATGTTCTCAATCTAAGACTCCGACACAGGTGCCTGTGATTTACAAGCCTTGCTTTTAAACACTTCCGGAAAGCGGCTTCCGCCACCCCCAGGCCCCTCCTGGTCAGCAACGCCAAGTTCGCTGGGCCGCACTGGATATGAACCGCCGCAGACGGCCACCGTGGTGGGGGAAAGATGCCTGCCCACTACCCTAGCGGTCACAGTGAACAAAAACGACCGCCCACCATCACCACCACCACACACCAGCAACGCCACCCTGTGAGCGCGAGTCCGCCACCAAGGGGCCGCCGTGCGCCTGGCAATGCAGGAAAACGCGCAAGGGATGTGACCAGTCACTTCTGGGAAGCCGAAAGAGCCGGCGCTGCCCCGGACGCCGCAGGAGGCACGGTTCCGCGCCTTCCTTCCTCACTGCGTTCATGAAGTTGAGTCCTGCGTAAGTTCCCTGACCGGGCAGGATGGGCCACTCTGGCTTCTCGAAGGTTCCGAGAAGCAGCAAGGAGGGCGTCACAGGGCCACCCCGGCAGCCGGAGGCAGGCTCAGGCTCTCCGCAGTGGGCCTCTTCCCTGAGTTTGACTTTTGAGTTGAAATCTTAACTCATTTCAACTCAAAAAAAAAAAAAAAAAAAAAAAAAAAAAAAAAAAAAGATAGGAGTGTCTCTCACCCATCTGTCACTACGCTCCAGCTCTACTTGGGAGCAAGGAGGGAGGGAGGTAACACGGAAAGGGTTTCAAACCCCATTCTGGAGGTTGTCAGGGCAGCCAGGCGCTAGCCAGCCTCCTCCCTCCACGCACCCCACAGGTGCCCGAGCCTGTCCCACCTAGAACACATGAGGCCATTTCCCCTTGGAGGAACTCCAGCTCCCGACCCCAAACACTCAGTACAGGCCCTCCTGCAAAATACTTACGGCAAACAGCTTTACAGTATTTGTACATTTACACAAAAATAGATCCTTTTATATATATATATATGTATTTATAACTGGTTACACGTTGGATTCATAATTAGGCATCACCAGTAGTAGTTGGCACAGTTTGTCATTTAAGCTCAGGGTCAAGTTCTGTTTTCATTTCGCCGTTCCAAAGTACAAAAAGAAAAAAAAAAAAAATCAAAGGCATTTCCTCTCCGTGGTGTTTTCTTAAATACAGTAATGTCATAGGAAACGATATGTACAGATGGATGGTGCCTCCTGACCCCTCCTCTGTCTCCTGGAGATAGGGGCCGGGGTCTGAAGGAGGCAGGGGTCAATGCGGCCGGCTGCTGGACTCTGATGCCTGCCTCTTGCGTGAAGGGGTGTAGCCGTTGAGATAGCCGTTGGTCTGCCTTTTGGAAAGCCCTCCGTTGAGGATGTCCTGGATGTGTTGAACGATGAGGTTGATGGCCACTGTGGGGCAGAGACCAGAAGCATTAGGAAAGGAGGGAGGGACGAGAGCTCGTGCAGGGCTGTGGGCACACTCAGGTCTGTCTGGGTGAAAGGACACACAGGAACCAGAGGCAGACTTCCAGGGAGGTGGCTCCAGCCCTAGCGGCCAAATCATTCAACCTTCCGGGGCCTGTGACGGGGCAGCAACCTCTCACAGCAGAGTGCAAAGGAACAAGGCAGACAATGCCTGGCATTCAGGCAGCCCTTCATGAAGGGGCTTCTTAGCAGCAGATGGTCAAGAGTCACCACTGGAGGAAGCAATCAAGCAAGGTACTGCCGACCTCAGGCCTGCCCATGGTCCTGACCGCAGAAGTCCGGAGACCCTTCCACCAGCCGCCCATGGAAAGCCCTTCTCTCCCTCCACCACAAATGCAGGACGGAGATCTGTTATTAGCCTTGGAAATAAATTCTGCACCTCAATCAACTGATCAATGCCAACATCTCCAAATAAGGAGGAAGCACCCAGCCTTTTCTGATGTGACACACCATACTCCCTCCTGACCGTGTCAGCTCACACCCAGAGCGAGGAAGCAAAGGATGCGTCCACATGCAGGACCATTCTAATGAAAAATGGGTCTATACTCTTAAAGATCCTGTCAATGGGAAGCTTCCTGGAGTGGGTGACTACACTGGGGCTGTGAATGAGCATGATGGCAAATCATCCTGAATGAGGCCAGCCACGTGAGGCAGCAGAACTGTTCTGCTCACAGCTTCAGGCTAGTGGCACACACATGCCTGCAGGGCCCTGCCGTGGTCACCGCACATCTTGCCCCACAGTACGCCTAACCAAAGGGCACAGGTTTCACACCCAAGCACGGCGCCCGGCCCGGACTCACCGAGATTATCTGCACCTCTAGGAATGATCACATCGGCGTATTTCTTTGTCTGTGGAGAAAAAGATTTCCAAGACATCAGTGGGACTATTCAGAGGTTAAACTGGCCCGAGCTCCCCCTCCAAGGGAACACGGGAAAGGGCCAGCCTTCCACTACCAACCCCAGAGGGCACAGCAAGAGGCGTCCAATAGGATCCTGTGCACCACTTCATGGCCGAGGCACACCTAGAGATTTGGGGGCCCCCGACAAAGGCCTTATTTAGCTGCAGCATGATGGGAGAAGGGAGGCAGAGAATAAGGCACAAGGAATGAGGACTTCTATGTTCCCGTGAATGTGAAATGATCCGATTGGGTGGCTCATTCAAAACCAATTAATAATTTGACATTTTAATTATCTACCTCAAATTTTTATCTACTTTGAATGATAATAAATCAGCTTTTGCTTAAGTTCTTGTTAGTGATGTCTCTGATAGTAACCGATACAGAGGACACGGTCTTTGAAACCAAGTACATACTTGCATCTTTGCCACTAAGAAAAACATCAGTTAGAGAAGCCTAAACGTGAAAAGGGAGCAGTTCACCTTGGCCTTTTATGCTCGGGGTTAAGAGGTGGCACCACTGACCCCTAGGTGCAAGGACAAAGCCAGGAAAGTAATCCCCACCCATGGCCAGTGCCACTGGCTGCTATTATACAATGTAAAGATTTTAAAAGGGGAGGGGGGGCACCAATAGCTAGACCCATTTCTTTTGCTTTTATTGACCTTGCTGAGATTTTGTGGGCCGTTTTACAAGGACCCATGTCCTGGCATATGAGCTCAGTTAAGCCTAAGAGCAAACAACACCCTAGTAATGACCAGCGCAAGCCCCTCTTCCCCCAGGCAGCTTCCATGCTGATGCTGTTGAATGCAGCTGCAGCAGGCCCAAATCCAACCTAAACAAAGCAGGTGTACATCAGGTCTGGCTTCTGGACTTGCAAAGCAATGTGCTGGTCCTCCCTGAGCAGGCAGCAGCTGGACAGTGGGATCAACAAAAGCAGCCCAGGAAGTACCTGTCTGTAACTTTGAGCTGCATTACAACTAAGTCAAATGGCAAGAAACTGGCGATCATCTTAACTCACTGTCCAATAATAAACTAATTTCTGTTATTAAGTTAGAGCAGGACGATTCTCAGGAGAGAAATGGATGATGGAAAAGAGGAGATGATGGGCCTGGCGCTGTGGTGTAGTAGGCTAAGCCTCTGCCTGCAGCGCCGGTATCCCATATGGGCCACAGTTTGTGCTCCTCTTCTGATCCAACTCTCTGCTATGGCCTGGGAAGGCAGTGGAAGATGGCCCAAGTGTTTGGGCCCCTGCACCAGTGTGGGAGACCTGGAAGAAGCTCCTGGCTCCTGGCTTCATATCGGCCCAGCTCTGCCCATTGCGACCATTTGGGGAGTGAACCAGTGGATGGAAGACTTTTCTGTCTCTCCCTCTCTGTCTGTAATTCTACCTCTCAAATCTTTTTTTAAAATTTTTCTTTTAAAAAAAGAAAACAGGAAAGGACCTCCTAGCTCCTTGGCATACTCTGTCCTCTTCCCAGAAACCTAATCTTGTAACCTAACCGTCTCCAAGGCAATGAATAGGGCCTCAAGGTTACTCAGCTAACTCAGAAAGTCCACCTGTCCTTGATCTGAAACAGAAGTCTGGTTTGATGTAAAGAAATAATGACAGGTTTAGAACACATTTCCAGGAGAGAAGGAGAAAAAGTTAATTGTTAAACAGAAAAATCCCCAAACCTAGCTTTACTCTAAACCCGTTTCAAGGCCTTCCCAGATGGTAGGCGCCCCAGAAGACCTTACCCAAGACGAGATCAAGTCCCAACCTCTCCCTCCCTACCTTCCACCCACTTTGGAGCTTAATTATCAATAATTGAGGAGTCTGATCACGGTGTGGCCAAGCTGGAGAAGGCACCATGACTCGGGTGTAGGATTCTCCTCCTCCCCAGACTAAACCATCTCCCCCACTTCCCGTGACTTCTACCTTTCTGTGCCACCCCTCCCCCACCCCTGCCCAACCCGAGAGGTAGATGGTGTCTCCTGGGCTGAGGACTCCACCCTCACTCCCTACTTCCTTCTCCGAAAGGTACCTATGTAGAGAATTCCCAGCCACCACCATGCGGAGGACTACGAGGAGGACCTGAAGTCTATGCCAGGGCATTGTCAGGAAGCTTATCCCTGCTGAGACTTCTCTGGGGGCCCGACAGGTTTGAACACAGCTCCTCTAAGAGCCATCATGAGGTAGGACACAGCCTGAACTGAGGGTCCCACACCACAACCCCACCACACAAAAATGTGTAGGACTTGCTGGGAATCAAAATGGCAGCCCAAGGACTGGCTCCACCCTAAAAGGGCTGCCTGGAGACACAACGGCAGAGCTCAAGGCACCCAGGCTGCCCTCTCATGTGAGCAGTGAGAGTTACTCAAATATCTCTGCGTGCTTTCCTGAATTCCAGATTCTGGGCTGGTGTTCCAGCGTAATGGGTAAGGCTGCTGCCTGCAACGCCAACATCCCATATGGGCACCAGTTTGAGACCCAGCTGCTCCACTTCCGATCAAGCTCCCTGCTAATGTGCCTGGAGAAGCAGTGGAAGATGGCCCAAGTGCTTGGGTCCCTGTACCCAAACAGAGACCCAGAAGAAGCTCCAGGCTCCTGGCGTCAGCATGCCACAGGCCTGGATTTGGGGAATGAAGCAGTAAATGGAAAATCTCTATCTCTCTCTCTCTAACTCTGCCTTTTAAGTAAATAAAAAATAAATCAAGGAGGCAAGTACTATGGCTCAATGGCTTACAACACTGGCATCCCACGTGGGTACCAGTTTGAGACCCAGTTGCTCCACTTCCAACCCAGCTCCCTGCTAATGCGCCTTTGGAAGTGAAAGCAGCAAAGGATGGCCCAAGTGCTTGGGCCCCTTCTCCCTACGTGGGAGACCCAAAAGAAGCTCCTGGCTCCTGGATTTGGCTTGGCCTGATCCTGGCTGTTGCGGCCATTTGGGGAGAGAACCAGCAGATGGAAGATTTCTCTCTGGAACTCCACACCTTTCAAATAAATAAATCTTCCAAAAAATTTTTTTCCAGATTCTACAGTCAGCAGAAACCAACCAAAGAACCCCACTCACTGGCAAGCAGAACTCCTCGAAGGCGGGCTTGACGAATGTGATGTACTGAGACAGAATCTGCTCCAGGTCCCGCCCTCGCTCACTGATGTCCCTTAATACTGTAAGAGAAGGAGAAAACAGTCAGCCAGCATGCCCGCCCGCCGTGAGGCAGGCCAGGCCCGCACAGGCCCCACGTTTGCTAGGGGTGATTCACATGCCGGAGTCCAGAGAGACTTGGCCAAGATCTGATCAGCAGCAGTTGCAGAAAATAGCCAAGTTTACATTCTTTTTTGGTTTACTATGGTCAGATTTCTGCTGTGACAAAATGTTCTCTGAAACAAGAAGAATGCCTGGCCAGAGCCAACGACCTTCTTGTCTCTACATCTGACCCAAACAAAAAAGCAATGTCATCCCCAAAAAAGAGGGAGAGGGGTGGGCACAGCCCCGGAGAACTCACCGCTAACAGGAAGCAAGGTGGTGGGGCTTCCTCCTGTCCTCTGCGCTTACCTGTGTTCGCAAGTCAAGCAACCTGCTGCGTCTGGCTCCCACCCACACTCCCTGAGAGACGGTGAGGAGGCAGAGCATGCCGGGATGGTAGCTGTTCCCACTGCCCTCACATACACAGGTTTGCACACAGGAAAAGCAGTTCATGAAGAGGAGAAAACCAAGGTCTAGAAAACTGTGGGCTGCAGCCATGGAGAAGCCCAGGTAGACCCTAAGTCACCATCTTCTCTCCTCTTCCTTCTTCCCCCAGTCAGTTTTATACAGGGACTTTTCACCCACATTTCTTTTTTTTTTTTTTTTTTAATAGAGCTTAAGAAATGGAATAAAGGGGGCAGAATCCTGATGATGCCATGGCACATTAACCCCTGGGAGCCTCGGTTTCCCCTTCAGGGCTGACTCTGGAAGGAGGTGCTCTCAGATCAAAATGGCCTCGCCCGCCGGATGTCATTTTACAACTTGTTCCCCAGCTGCCAAGTCTTTCATCACCACGGCAGAGGTTACCAGATCCGCCCACAGTCACTGGCAACGGCCCCTCAGCTCCTCCTCGGCCACCTCTCAGCTAGCAGACTCAAGGGTGGGGTGAAGCTCTCTGTCAACAAACACAGGCAATCGCTGTTCGTTTCTGGAAAGCTGTGGTTCCAAATACCACAGGTGCACATGTGCAGACGCGCAGGGGCAGGGAAGGAAGCCTGCAGCGAGGGTTCAGATCAGAAGGCTAGGAAACCATCGGGGAGTCCGTGTTCCAGGGAGCCAGCCAGGGACTAATGACGCCACCATCTGACTTTCAAACCAGCTCCTCCATTTACGAAGTGGATTTTTAGCACATGCGTCCTGGTAATAAGACGGCTGCCTGGTCTTTAATGTGTCAGGGCTTGTTCACAACCCCTCCTACTGGCCCAGCCCAGCCTGGCCAGGAAACGGCCTTCTCCCGCACTGCAACACAGGCATCGGCTGGGAATGCTCAGCCCAGAGGAAGCCCTGAGGAACTGCCACGTGGCCGGCCCCTAGGAGTCCTCCGAGCTCTGGCATACATAGCCAATGAGCACAACGTGGCCAAAACAGAGTGCAGCCTCCTGCTCTTCACACGTTTCCAGAAAAAGGTCAAGGGAAAAAGGAAAGCAGATCAGGAAGATATCAGGGCTGGGGTTAAAGCACACACACACACACACACACACACACGCATACACGGGCAGTGTTCACTTCCCTGCCAACGCCCAATGCCAAGTTTGTTCTACGAGATGTGCTTTTCACACGACTGCTTATGGCTTTGGCTACGTGGGCGCCTTTGCCACTCTCCCGGCACGCCCGCATTCCTTCACGTGGCCCCAGCTCCTGGCTCCCTGTGTCTGGCAGACATGGTGGCCTTATCTGCTCTGTCACCGGAGAGAAGCGAGTGGCCATGCAGAAGCCTGGAAAGAGATGACTCACGGGGCATCTGTCGAGCAGCCCAGACTCTGCTTCCAGCACTACCTGCTGCGGGTGAAAACTGGCCTGGATGTGAATGCTGTCCCCAGCAACTCCTCTGTGACCTTTGAACCTCCATGACCTTGGTGGTAATATAGTGGCAACAGCAGGACCTTCTTCCTAAAGTTATTATGCAGGGTACAGAGAGAGGAGCACAGAAGCCAGGACACAGCACCCATGCACACGCGTTTCTGAAATGACTGATGACAGCACCCTCTGCAGAGCTATGGCTCCCTGACACAGCACAGTGGCAGCACAGGAACCAGGATCTCGGGCAGGCAGGAGAGGCCCAGAGTGAAGCAGGGAGTCCTGCAGCGCAGCTGGACAGGTGACGGTGTGGTCCAGGAGGGGCCCGCAGGACGCAGACACCCGCAAGACAGAGTGCCGTAGAAGAAACGGGGCAGGCAGGGGAGAAGAGACAGATGGGGGTCAGCAGGCTGCCCACACAGAGGGAACACGCAAAAGCCAAGGGTACCGCCCACCTCTGCTCCCCAACAGCCTTGGGCCCTTCCTCAAGCCAAGGATGACATGGGGCCAGCCAGCTGGCTGTGTTGAAACGCCCTGCCCCTCAGGCACAGCCCAGAGACGGGGCCAAGCCAAAGATGCAGTCTGAACCGGGCCAGGGCACAAATGGGAAACCAAAGACACAGAGCCAGCTGCCCCTGACCTCACTAGGACCCCAGCTCATCTGCTGGACCAGGACAGGCCCTTTCGGAGGAGGAAGCAGAGGGCAGGAAGCTACTGGTCTACCCAGAGCCCTTGCCTGGACGTCTGCTTAGGCCCTTCTAAACCCAGCAGAACTTCTGGTCAGCCCAGGACGAGGGCACATTTAGAAGGACCTGAAACACAGTGGCTAAGTCAGTTCACTTCCGAAGCCAGGTGAGGAAACGTGCTATCCCACAGGAAAAGAACAGACTGGACATCCTGAAGGCCACTACGGCCCCAATTCTATGTGATCCAGGCACAAAGAATGGTGCAGGGGGGACCAGGCGTCCACTGTGCTAAGTCCCCCAGCCCCGCCCTGTTCCTGTGGCCAAGGGCAGAGCCAAGGGCGAGCAAGGAGGGACGCAGAGGCCGGCACTGCTGGGAACCAAGGCCCTTGAACCACAAGGGGGAGGGAGGGGTGCCTCCTCAGGCCCCTCCCCCCTCACGTGGGGGTCTCATGCCCAGGAGGGTGACAGACAGATGGGTGAAATCCTGGAGCAACTTGGGAATGTTCTCAAGCCCAACAGCTGCTCATGACTAACCCACTCCCCTCCCTCATCCTGCACCCCTCCCCCCCGAAGCACATGCCAGGCATGTTTCCTGTCCTACGTGGAGAGAGAATGGGTTCATGTGATCGGCATGGGGGGGGAGGGGGGTGACTTGTGGGCAGGTGGCAAATCAGTAGGTCCGAGCCAGGAAGCTCTAGGGAAGGCAGGGGCTGGCAGACCTGGCCCACAGAAGCCCCCAGGGACAGCCCCATCACCTTGGGGATTACCTCCATTCCTCCTAAGGGTCCCAGGACAAGGAAGTGGGAGTGTTCTATTCAACTCACACCATGATGACCCCAATTTGAGTTAGAGGCCCACAATTCACTGACTTTCCAACATCATGGCCACGACTCCTGATACGGCTCTAATCCCCTGGGCCCTCCTGCTGGACAATGCTGGCACCAGCTCCTGGGGCCCTGACCTAGTGGTTTGTCCTAGTGGCAGATCAGAGGATGTGGGTGGCTTGAGCCAAAGCAGACTCTCATCCACCAGGCAGACACTCGTTGACTAATGCCCGTTCCACCTGACACCTCACCTGCCTTAGGAACACTCATGGGCTACGATCGCCCAGCAGGAAAATGACACACACAGAGGTTAGAACACCATCTGCCCAAGGTCGCACACCTAGGAAGAAGGATCTCAGCCCAGTTCACGGGACTCCAAAATGTGCTGCTCCTGAGACACTGTGCTGCCTCCCTAACTTGGCAAAGGTGCTGAACCAGACCCTGGGGACTGCCAGGCTGGGGCTTCACTGATTCGAAGGTGACCACACATCCTGCCTCATCTAGAACCTTCTCCCCACCGAGAGGCCTGTTCCTCTTGGCTTCCCTATAACGAAACCCAAGCCTGAGGTGCCACAAAGCCTCCAGGAGGCTCTGTGCAGGGCCTACACCACAGCAACCCCCCCCCACTCTTGTCCTCCACGAGGTCCCACCTGTCCCCACCCCGATTCACTCACAACCGCTCTTGGGGCAAACCCCAGGGCCGGTTCTTCTGTAGGATGAGCCCCTGTGACGACAGCACGCACCTGGATGATGACAGATGTGCTTCACCAACCAAGAAACGGAAGTCACCCACCTCGGGAGGGAGAAGGCTCTTGGCCGGGGCCCACAAAACTGGGAACGTGTTCTGTGATAGGGAGCTAAGCTTGCCGTTCCCCGCCTCCCTCCTCCCGGGCACAGCAGAGCCAGAAACCTCAGTCACCTTTCATTCCTCACAAGTTACCCCACCTCTCAACCGCCCGTGCTGGGTCCTGTCAATTCTCACTCTGCTAATACCCTTTGCAAGTCTCCCCGGCCCCACGTTCCATCTCCCACACAGCAGCACGACAGCCCGCAGTCCAGGTCAGCAAAACAGACTCCAAACAGACTCCCCGGCCACAGTCTTTACTCAACATCTCCTCAGAATGGTGGTGCAGCACAGGGCGGTGGTCACTTCATCTGCCTCCCCCAGTTCAAAACTGCCCAGAGAGACCAAGTCACTCTCCGTCCTCACAGCCTGGCCCTGCCCTACTTTCTGGCACCTCCTCAACACAATCCTCTGCACGTTCCAGCCACCTGCCATTCTCAGAACAAGCCACTTCTGTCTACACCTGCGACATACGCTTTCTTGGATGGTGTCCATCCGCCCCACCCCCACCCTCTCTCAGCATGAAGCCTCGGGAAGTCTCTTGCAGGAAGCAGACTCTGCTCGGTGTCTACAGAGCTTAAATCACAGGCCAGCTCCCCATCCTGAGCGCCTGTGCCTCCCGTACCAGGTACAGGCTCAGCAGGGTGCAGACACTCACTCAGCAAAGCCTGATGAGGGAACAGGGCTGCTGGGCTGCCTGGGAAGGGCAGCAGGGCCCCACAAAGCTCTCTGCAGGATGAAGGGGCTAGGGAAGCAGGCTGGGAAGGCGAGCTGCCCAGCACTGCGGGCACAGCGGGCTCCTGTCCCCAGATGCCCTGTGGCTAGTTCCCATCATCGAGGCATCTTGGTTTCGATGCCTTGCAAAGGGGGCGGGGAGGGGCTGGAACTCACAGGCATCACGGGCATCGCACCACACTTTTTCCCAGCAAAACCAGAATGTCAACTTCTTATTTTGTCTCAGTGACCTCACAGGCCTTTCGTTATCCAAAACAGTAAGTGACTAATCCCTTCTCAAATGTCACCGAAGTCTGGGCAGGAGGATATCCTGGGGCTGGACAGACGCAGCTGGGCTGGGCCACACAGCTGCCCCAGGCGAGGCACATGCTTCAGGCTCAGGGCCCGACACAGGCTCCTGACCCCCACCCCATCCCAGACAGCCATACAGCCTTGAAGAACACACCTCTGCGGGACAGCCGGGTGTCGGCGTCTGTGTCCACAAAAAGCTTCATCTGGAACAGGTCTCGGACCTCCTGCGAGTAGAAGGCCAGGATCCCTTCGAAGAGCACCACGTCGGCGGGGTAGACAGTAACCGTCTCCTCCTTCCTGCAGGCAGAGGGCACATGAGGGCAGGCTAGGCCGACGCAGGGGTCGAGGAGCATGGCTCCCACGGCCTTACAGAAGAGCCCTCCACGCCACCCAGGAGCCAAGAGGAAGTGTTCACGGCGAGGACAAGGGGCTCCTTTGACCAGCTCTCCTGGGCTCTCGCCACAAAGCAGAGAGGGCAGACATCCTTTTCACAAGAATAAAAAAAAAAACCTGCTGTGGGCCTCAGAACACAGACAGACAACAGCAGACGCCACTTCTCGCTTCTCCGGGGGCGTCCTGAGGAATGCCCTGCGCCAGGCATCTGTGGAACCTCACAGCGTGAACTTTGAAACACAGAGGCTCGATTTTCTCTCAGCAGCCCCATCCCTCCCCCAGGTCCTGAGGCAAATGAAAGGGGGAAGAAAGAACAGAGACCGGGACAGAGGAGAGGAGGACACAAGGCTTAGAACAAGAGGAGACAGACCAGAAGCGTCTGTGCAGAAGTCAGGTCCCGAGTTCTATCTGATCTGACTGTACCCCAAGCCAGCACAGTGGTCACAGGTCAGGACACAGGTCCCTGGGGGCAGCCGCCCTTATCTGCACCCCAAGGCAGGTGGGGATGAGAAATTCCATAAATGGATAAGCAATGGCTCCAAGAGGGAGCGTCTGCTTGGGTCCGGCTCTGTCTGCTCTCAACAGGTTGCTATAGGGGCTGGTGCTGGGGTGTGACGGGTTAAGCCATGACTCTGTTCCTACTCAGGGTCACGGAAACAGAGGCTTCCCTTCAGAGGGCTGGCGTGATGGGATCGGCATGCTTCCTGGAGGGATCGTGAATTCTGGGAGCACACCCTCACACCTCTCCACCTCGGTCCAAGCCCGGCTCACCCAGGAGAGCAGAAAAAACTGTTTTCTTTGTTGTTCTTCCTGACCTTCCCTCCACCCCTCCTCCTCGTGTGTTCCAGGAACAACAGCTCAGGGGTGTTGATCAGAACAAGCTTGGTGCAGTTCCTCACCCAAGCCCCAGTCGTGATCTCTTCCTTCAGCGTTAATGAGACAGGACGGCTGGACAGTTCCAGGAAGAGCCTAGGTGAACGTGCCAAGGGTGCAACCCACGGCGTAGCCACTGCTCTGCCACCCGCTGCTGCAGGGGCTTCGAGCAGGGCCAGGGCAGAGGCCCCAAGTGTCCTGAGTGGGGAAGCAGGCCCAGCGCACACCAAGGGGGACACTCTGGGTTGCAAGCGGTACAACCCAGTCCAGAACCGTCTACCTACCGGGAATGGGACACAAAGTCGTACACGGGGATCTGGACCGTTTTCCCTTCTGTGATTTCTTTGAGTGTCTTGAAGATGAGTTCGTTGTCAAAGGCATCTGAAGGAGAAGCACTCTGTTACCAACACTTCTCAGCTTTAAAACGATCTCTCCTGCTGTCCTGCCCCCACCCCTCACCCCTGCCATGCGCCTCGAACTAGAGGAGCCAAGCTCTGGCCAGATTTCGCCTCTCCTTCTTGGCCACCCTTGCCCCCGGCCTCAGGCGGCTCTCTCTCTCGCCTCTAGGTTCAGCTGCTGTCCTGAGATTGGTATCTGCCAGCCTGGAAAGTTGACTCACAGCCGGTGGGGTATGTTCCACGGGCACCACGCCGAACCACCATGAGAAACCCAAACCAGAGCAAGGAGTGCCGATCGGGGCGGCCAGGACAAACCCATTCAGGCAGCACCCAAACTCGCCATCTCTTCCTGCCAGCCGCTGGGCTGAACCCACCCACTGGGTGCACCCACACCAGGGAGCAGAGGCTGCCTCAGATCAGAGTGGGTGCAAGGACCAGCATGTGTGCTCTGTCTGTGGCTCATAGACAGTCACCATGTTCAGACTCAGCCAGATATGAGCCAAGGGCTACAAGGGAGCGTTTCAAAATCCCTTCTCCCACAAGCCCCAGCATGGCCCTGACAGGTGGTTATTAGGCCCCTATGGTATACACTTCCTCGTGAGAAGGACAAGAAAACTGCCCCCAACCCACCACTCCCAAACAAGCTCACGCATGTTCTCTTCTCTCCCTCTGTTTCCCTTATACACACATGTGCGCGCGCATGCACACACACACACACACACACACACCACTCGTCCCTTTAAACCCTGACTCACCCGGGTGATCAAAGTTGAACTGGCCCTTGAGGGCCTTGGCCTTCTGCTCGGACGTGAGGACGCGGTAGAAGCTGTCCTGACTCAGGATGACCACCTGCTTCTGGCGATAGTCCACCTCGTTCTGGCCCAGGAGCTGCACGATCTTGGCGCAGACAGAGGACTGTGTGGAGGGAAGAGAGTACCAAGGAGTGAGAGACAGGAGTGTGGGTGGCAGGGCCACTGAGCTGACGCCCACTCTGAAGGAACAAACCAAAGGACCGTGAGTGAGCTGCGGGGCTCAGAGAGAACGGATGCAGGGAGACGGAGGTCCCTTCCCCCTTTCCTTAGCACAGTCATTGCTCTTCAGGCCTCTGCAGTGACCCAAGCCTTTCCCAAAGGCTCTAATAAGAGATGTCACCACCTGATTCTGCCTGCTTGCTCCCTGGTACGGGCAGAGGGCACACGGATGACACTGGCCCCGGAAATCAAGAAGCAGCTGCACTGCCCGTGGGACACCCCTCGAGCCCCCGCAATTCTCTCTACAGTGACAGAATTAAAGTCACAGCCAGGGGTCAGGCCAAGATCAAGGCTTTACCCCCACTTCTGCTGGTTACTTGTGCTTTAGTCCACAGGCACCGACCTCTTCAGCTTCAGAGTGATGTGAGACACATACATCATCAATGCCTACAACAACCACTTAGGGTAGCGAGGCCTGTTCCAAAAGACCTCAAAGCTGCACGCTGGGGTGGGCACTGGGGTGCAGCAGGTTGAGCTATTTGCGATGCCTGCACCCCGTATCGGAGTGCCAGTTCAAGTCCTGGCTAATCTGCTTCTGACCCAGCTTCCTGCTAATGTGCCAGGAAGGCAGCTGATAATGGTCCAAGTACTTGGGTTTCTGACATCCATGTGGGAGACCAGGATGGAGTTCAGGCTCCTGCCTTCACCCTGGCCCAGCCCTGGCCACTGCAGCTATCTGAGGAGTGAACCAGCAGATGGAAGATCTCTGTCTCTGTGTCTGTACCTCCCCCTTCTCTCTAACTCTGCCTTTTAAATAAGTAAAATAAATCTTTTTTAAGGAAGGAAGGAAGAACGGGCAAACTACGTGGCTTTCAAAATTTTTTGCACCAAAATAAAACTGCATTGTCCATTAACTTTCATTTATTTATTTATTTATTTATTTATTTTGACAAGCAGAGTTAGACAGTGAGAGACAGGGAGAAAGGTCTTCCTTCCGTCGGTTCACCCCCCAAGTGGCTGCTATGGCCAGCACATTGCAGCCAGCGTGCTGCGCCGATCCGAAGCCAGGAGCCAGGTGCTTCCTCCTGGTCTCCCATGCGGGTGCAGGGCCCAAGGACCTGGGCCATCCTCCACTGCCTTCCTGGGCCACAGCAGAGAGCTGGACTGGAAGAGGAGCAACCAGGACAGAATCCGGCACCCCAACCGGGACTAGAACCCAGGATGCCGGTGCTGCAGGTGAAGGATTAGCCTATTCAGTCATGGCACCGGCCATCCATTAACTTTTTCAAGTACCCTCATATAGAGTGGGAGATGGGATGGTTGCAGGTGGGAGGGAGGTTATGGGGAGAAAAGCCGCTATAATCCAAAAGTTGTACTTTTGAAATTTATATGTGTTAAGTAAAATAAAGTACCCTCATATATCTATCTTTTTCTCCCCAATAACACTCCTTTTAAAAGGAAAATTATAAAAACAAGTAAATTCAAAATAAGGATTATGTTTATAAAGTAACTCACTTTTTTTACTTTTGATGCAAAGAGTAACATAAAAAATGTTGATATAAAAACCCTAGAAACCATAATTTTGAGCCTCCTTGTGGAAGTGGTGGGCCAATTATCAAGTTTTAAAAAATAAACAAATCTAGGGGATTCTTGGGTTCAACCTTAGATGCCTAATAGTGAGCTTATTTTATTAGACCAACTGATGTTAACACAGACAGCTGTGAAGACATTTTAAGCTATAATTCTTATAAAGTCATTTGATGTGTCTGAGCATAAGGAAACCCGCCATTCCTGCTGTTCCAGTCTACATAAATTCAACAGTTTTGCACAATATGCTCTGTGGCACAAGCTGTGACACCCAGCCCCACCCAGGCTCTTTGGGGAAACATTAATGCCCATCATCATCATCACCTGTCGATTATTTGAACACAAGTTCTTTTACTTCCATCATACTTTTTCATACTAGCATTGAAAAGCATATTAAGCTACTTTGGACTACAGGGTAGAAGTTGTGCCATGACTTTAGCTGTATTCAAAAGTGAAAATGCAGGGCAGGTGTTTGGCATAGCAGTTAGGATGCCAGCAAAGACGCCCGCCCCCTGTGTCAGAGCCCCCGGCACCGGCTCTCACCCATGTCCCTGCTGAGGCGGACCCTGGGAGGCAGTGGTGACGGCTCAAGGAACTGAGTTCCTGCTGTCCGTGTGCAGAACACGAACTGAGTTCCAGCCTCCAAGCTTCAGTCCCTGCCTGCTGTAGGCATCTGCAGAGTAAAACAGTGGATGACAGGGTCCTCTGTCTTTCTCTCCTCGCCTTTCAAATAATTTAAAGCAAAAACAAAACTTTGTGACTGAAATGATCCGAGAGAAATCAAAGACTCTATGCAATTATAAACCTGAACTGCTAAATATCAGAAGGCCATGCTTTCCTTTTACAACTGGCATCTGTTTCTTACATGCTAAGGTTCTGTGAGGGTAAAATCTACTATAACCTTTACTAGTAGAATTTCTTCTAGACATGTCAAAATCATACTTTTTTTTTTTTTTTTTTTTTTGGACAGGCAGAGTGGACAGTGAGAGAGAGAGACAGAGACAGAGAGAAAGGTCTTCCTTTTTGCCGTTGGTTCATCCCCCAATGGCCACTGCAGCCAGTGCATCGCGCTGATCCGAAGGCAGGAACCAGGTACTTCTCCTGGTCTCCCATGCAGGTGCAGGGCCCAAGCACCTGGGCCATCCTCCACTGCACTCCCTGGCCACAGCAGAGAGCTGGCCTGGAAGAGGGGCAACCGGGACAGAATCCGGCGCCCTGACCAGGACTAGAACCCGGTGTGCCAGCACCGCAAGGCGGAGGATTAGCCTAGTGAGCCGTGGCGCCAGCCCTCAAAATCATACTATTTTCCACCTATAATTAAAACTCAGAAAACGCTGTTCATACGCAAAATAATCGCATCACTGCTGATAAAGTCATATATATATATAAAAGTCATACCACCCAACTTCGCAGAGAGACCACCCTTCCCCTCGACCCACACAACCCAGGACAGAAGCTGAGCTCCCACGGTAGGTACGGCTCTGGAAAGCCAGTGCTCACTGCAAAGCCTCATTGGCTCACAGCTGCGCGTCTCCTGTCTTCAAGGGATGGCTGTCGACCCTTCCTTCCACAGAAACACCACCACTGCCTGCTGACATTGCACCTGACCGCTTATTCGCTGGTTGGCCCCATGCCAAGTGCTCCATTCCAGCCACCCTTAGGAGCCACAGGTGCTCTCTCCATCAGGGAGGAGGAGGGCAAGGTAAATGACCTGCCCACTGTCCTGCAGCCCTGCCTCCTTCTGACCTCCACCCAGAAGTCGCAACCCAGAGATAAACACCACCACATGAATGAGCAAAACAAAGTTGCCTCTGCAGTCATCTACATTTTCAAGGTATTTCTTTACTCCTGGGCTGTGTTAGAAATGGAATCTTACAAGACCAAGAGAACTGCTGAATCTGAGTGACATGTCCTTAGGGGCTGATAGTGGTGGTGGTCTCTGTTTTCCTATAGGTTTTCTGTGGGCTCCATTCTGCCATGAGGGAAGGGTCTCTTCCTTACCTAATGCCCACGCCCACTTCTTTATACCTCCTTTAAGGATCTTTTTGTTTTTTTCTAATTCTGCCCCCTTTTCTTAAGGCTGAAATGAGGTTTCAGAGTGTCATCTTGTTCCTTTAAGACAAGAACTAATTCACCCAGAACTGCGGTTTGAAAAAGCAGACAATGATGAGCCTACAGAAAGCTATGGGCTGGAGAGGATGTAACTGGGCCCACGCTTAACCACAGGAGCAACAAGACAAAGCCCATATGATTCCACTTCCAGGTGCATGAGCAGCCAAATCCTTAGACACAGCCAAGTTGGTTGGAGGCTGCCAGGGGTGCAGGAAGATGGAAATGGGGGGGTCACTGAATGGATAAAGCTTCAATTTACAAGACAAGAAAGTTCTGGGGAATTGTCCAACCATGCAAATACTCAACACTGCTGACGTGTACATGCAAGCACGGTTAGGATGGTTAAGTTTTAAAACATGCATGTTAGCACAATGAAATGTAGTAATTCTTATAACATGAGCCAAGTTTCTTCCTACATGCTGGACACTGGGCTCAGCACTTCAAAGTTTTTCAATTGTTGTGACCTTATAGATGGAAATTATGAGTGCTGGGGGCGAATGCTGGGAGGAAGAGGTTAAAGGATGCGCCCATTGGAGCCGGGATTCCAATGGCACACTCCAGTGCCAGACTCCACCTCTCCTACACAGCTGCCCTGCACCACCTCACAGGCAGACAGGCACTGCCCATTGTGGAGCATGGCTCCGCTCAGTTCTGCCAGAGATGTCCATATGTGGCACAGAGTATCCAGCCCATATTCTGTCCACTGCCACTTAGGAGAAGCAGAGGGATAGGCCCGCTGAGACTACAGATTGCTGTCTGAATGCAAAGTTAAGGTCAGCTCAATATGTCCAGGAATCCTCAAAAAAAGCAGAAAAAAAAAAAAAAAAAAAAACAAACCCTACATGGATGGCAGGATCCATGAAAGTGATTTATAATTTCCTCGCTTGTAGGATACTCTGAAGACATTACTTCATGAGACTCCTTCCAAGATATTATTTTATCCATTTATTTTCTCATGAGGAAAAGAGGTGGTTAGAGAATGGATAGAGTTAAACGGCTTGCGCATGGTCGCAGAGCTGAGGCCCAAACCATCGATCGTCCTGCTCCAAAGCCGCAGTTCTTCTCACTATGCCAGAACTGCAGCTGTGGCTGTGGCGTCTGCCCCAGCATGTTCCACTGAGCTACTCCACTCCCAGAGGACACTGCTTAGGAAGGGAAGGGGTCCCAAACAGTAAACTCTCATCCCACGACATCACAGCAAGGGATGTGCACCCCCAAAACAAAACCATTCTCGAAATGTTGACGGAAGCTACAAAGAATCCAGCTGTTAAGAGCCAGAGGGCACCAGATGTGCTCAACAATTAACTCCTTCAGGAAGCTGCTGGGTCCCTGCACTGCTACAGAAAGGCTGTGTCGCTAGCATCATTCTTTCCTGGGAGGTGGCTCGGACAGCCCTGGCTCCTTCTTACTGTGCTATTTCTGGGGTGTGTGTAGTGTGTGTGTGTGTGTGTGTGTGTCTTCCAGGACCTAACGCTTGGGACCCTTCTGTCCCATTATGATACTGTCAAATGAGTAAGACACATGGGACAATAGAGTCCTGACAACTACTTGGTCACCTGTGCTCCACACCCCTCAACGCCAAGGTGCTAAGAACCCAGCGTCAAGGTGCTGGAGCCCAACGCTGAGTAGCTCAGAGCAGCTCAGCCCCGGGGAGGGCGTCAGGCTGCAGTCAGTGTCCCAGGGGCACTGGGCTGGCACTGCTCCAGCTAAGGACCACTCTGCCCACATGTGGTCTGTCACTCCCAGGCGAGCTGCTCTAGAACAAGAGGGCAGAAAACCCAGGAAGCCCACAGCCCAGGGAGCAGGGACCCATCACTTCCTCCTGCTCTTGGGAAGAGGGCACAAACTGGTGGCTAACACCTGCTCTGGGGTCAGCACCCAGCAGGGACTAGTGCAATAAGGCCAGACGCTCATCCTCCTCGGCTCCAGGACCATGCAATGTGACACCTGACAGCAGTGGCTCTCCCCTTTGTAAAGTCAGAAGCACACCCACTAACTCACATGGTATCCATCCCAAAGGGACCAGCATGCCCCCCTCCCAGACATCACGTCACTCCTCTGGGGGCAGGACTGCTCCCCACACACAGTGCAGAAGCTCTAATTTATAGGCACGAGAAAACCAAAGCACCAGTCATTAGCCCTGGGTGAGCTGAGAACAAAGTTCAAACCTGCTGACCTGACTCTAATCAGAAGCAGGCAGGCGGCAGCAGTAGGGTGGGGCTTCCATGGAATCATCTCTAGGCCATCTGAATCCAGGCATTCTGGATGGGCCCCCTGCCCCGGCAGTGCAGTGCAAGCCCTTCCAGGTGCAACACAGTCACCAATGTGCACACAAGATCTGAGTCGGAAACTCGCTAAACGACTATTTAGAAAGAGTCGCCAATATCCAAAGGCAGCCACAGGCGGCCACAGGCCGATCCAGTGCTCCAAGGACAAGGACCAGGGTGACTCAGCTTTTATTCCTAGGGTCCTGGCACAGAGACATGGCGGGGGGAGGGGCTGGGGTTCACGCGAGTATCTGTTAGATGACCACAGACAATGTCAGAATCCATCAGAAGCCCTCGTTTTTCTTCACATACACCTGGAACTGTAAAAGTAACGCTGGCCCTGCTCCCTGTTACCATCGGCACTCAGGCCACCCTCCCCAGCCTCCAAACAAGCTTATATGACACACGTAGCAGACGTACTGCTCATGTGCCCAAAGCTCAGACCCGGCTTTCACCTGGGCCCGTGACCCTATCCCCCAGTTTTCTCCACAGTTCCTGGTGGCCACAGTAAGATCTGACTTAAATAAGTACCAGTGTCAAGTGGCGGCATCTTGGACTCTCCTCCAAGAAGTAACTGTCCCCTCTCTTAGCCCTCCTTCCTGCTGGCTGGAATGAAGCCTTGATGGCCGAAGTTCAAGCAGCCACCTTGCAACGCTGCCAACGAAGGGTGAGAAAGTAGCGGAACCTAAGAGGCCCAAGATTCGAATGACCTCAGAGCAGAGAGAAGAATGAGAGAGAGGACAGAAGTCTGAACGTGCCCCCTAGAGATTCAAGTTAAAACTTAACCCCCACTGTGGTGGCATTAGGAGGCAGAGCCTGTAGGATATTAAGCCATGAGGTTAGAGTCCTCCTAACCGGTGGCATTCGGGCCCTGATAAAAGGGCTTGAGAGAGTGGGTTCATTCTCTTCTCCCACATGAGGACACAGGAGATGCAGCAAGAAGGACCATCGTAGAAGCAGAGTGCAACCCTCACGTAAGAAATCAACTTCTGTGCTTTATGGATGACTCAATTTCAGGCACGTGGTTACAGCAGCACAGTCTCAGACAGCAAGGAAAGCTATCTTGTTTAACTCCTGTTTTTTTTTTGTTGTTGTTGTTTGTGTTTAAAGGTTTATTTATTTGGAAGTTGGAGTTACAGACAGATAAAGGAGAAGGAGAGACAGAGAGAGAGCTCTCTCCATCAGCTGGTTCACTCCCAAGTGACGGCAATGGCCAGGGCTGGGCCTGGCCAAAGCCAGGAGCAAGGAGCTTCATCCAGGTCTTCCCCACACGGGTGAGATTTGGGCCATCCTCTGCTGCTCTTCCCGACAGTAGCAGGGAGCTGGAGAGAAAGTGGAGCAGCCAGGACATGAACGGGCACCCATCCGGGATGGCGGCATTGCCCCCCAACACCGGCCCCTAACTCCTGTTTTATTGATGTTTTCTGTGACTTCCAGCAGCAGGGATCCTAACACTGATGTCCACACCCACACACCGCATGCCCTAGTGGAGGCACTCGCTCGGTGTCGGCGTTCTCCTGAGAGCTTGGGAAATCCTCTCACCCTAGCCCAAAAGGCTGTGCTCACCATCACAGCAGCACAGGGAGCTCAGCAGCTCCCTGATACCACCCGAGTATCAGAAGGTGGGGTGGGCAGCATCTGCCTGGGCCAGGGTCCCCAGACCACTCACTGGCCCGCTCTATCCCCTGCCAGGCCATGTTTACCTAGAGATGTCAGCGCTGACTTCAACATCCTCCCCACTTCCAGCTCCTGCCTGTACCACAGACCACACTCTCTACAGAGCAGGTGGCATGCAAAGACTATGCAGAGACGGAACCCCCCCCCACACACACACACAGAGGCCACCAGCTTTGACCCCTGACCCACAGGTGGTGCTGCAGGAAGACCCCAAGGGGAGGGAGGCTTTGCTTCTGAACCATTCTGGCTGGTCAGCAGCCACCAGCAAGAGCAGGTCCCCAGGGCTTTTCGGTGGATGCCAATCTCATTAACTTCTGCAGAGACATCTTGAAAATTCACTTCCGGAATCATCAAATGGCATGTTTGGCTCTGTTCCCTTTGGTGTCACCAGCACTTGGAAAGTGAACTGGCTCAGAACCAACAGAGTATAGTCAGTTACAATCGATAACAGACTACACGCCAGAAGCTGTCTCAGGCTGTTGTCCCTTGGGATCTGTGGATACCAAACTGCTCCAGAATCTTGGGTAAAATGATACATCATTTGCATATAACCCACCCATATACTTAAGCATCTGTAGGTTACTTATGATACCTAATACAATGCAAATGCTATGCAAACTGTTACACTGTATTCTGATGATCTCCCTCTTACATAACAGTAAACTGAGTGGCAGATTAGGTGACCCGGCCCAGGCTCATACATTCAGAGAACAGCTTGACCGGTCTTCAGCTGGGACAGGCTGGCTTCAAGACACACACACTTAACCCCTCTGCACAATGCTGGCCCTGCTGCACCATCAGGAAGGGGAGACCGGCCTCATCCCAAGACCCACCGTGGCCCCACACACAGGCATGCGATGCCTGCACATTTAAACCGAATTCACAGCCAGAGCACTCCCAGGAAAGCTCTGTGACTTACACATGCCGGGCTCTGCTAAGCAGGCTCCTACTGAGCTTCCGGAGCAGTCAGTGTTTCTCATGAACGTTTTACCAGTTAAAGAGAAAAAGGAGTCACTTCTGATTATGCACAATTTGCTCTCTGGTGGCTAACTAGATGCATGAAGGGGCTGCCATTGACATTCTGAGAAGCAGGTGAGCCCACATACCTGGGGGAGACGGGGGAGGAGAGGCAGAAATGGCCTGCCAGAGTGGAGTGTCTGAAGCCCCCTGCTCCCCTACCCCACACACTGGCTGCCATGTGTTGAACTGGCCACTCCCTGGAGAAAGCAGCACACAGGAAGGCTCCCAAGGGCATCCCCAGCTTCTCACCGTGTGGCAGCCTGACCATGAGATCAGGGAGGGTTCAAGGACAACGTGTGGGGCTGGCACTGCGGCTCATTAGGCTAATCCTCCACCTAGCGGCGCCGGCACACCGGGTTCTCGTCCCGGTCGGGGCGCCGGATTCTGTCCCAGTTGCCCCTCTTCTAGGCCAGCTCTCTGCTGTGGCCAGAGAGTGCAGTGGAGGATGGCCCAAGTGCTTGGGCCCTGCACCCCATGGGAGACCAGGAGAAGCACCTGGCTCCTGCCTTCGGATCAGCGCGATGCACCCGCCGTAGCGCGCTGGCCGCAGCGGCCATTGGAGGGTGAACCAACGGCAAAAAGGAAGACCTTTCTCTCTGTCTCTCTCTCTCTCTCTCTGTCCACTCTGCCTGTCCAAAAAAAAAAAAAGGACAACGTGTGAATGTCAAACAGGAGGGCAGACCTCAAGCTGGAGCCAACACTGCGACCACTACCAAGTAAGCATCTGGGGAAACGTGCAGGGAGGCATGGGAGACAAGCCGTCAGAAATGACAACTGGTGTCACCTTCCACTCCACCCGGCATGTAGGCGAGGCAAGAGACACCCCTCCCAACTCAGCCACGTAAGAATCGTCTCCTAGGAAATGGGGGTGAGTGTGAGCCCCTCTCTGCGTGGCCTAAGCCTGAATACGCAATCTGTGGATTCTCCTTCATATCTATCCCCATGGGACAAACATAAAATGCGCCACGCCATGCACATGCATTTGCCAACCACCACCAACCACCGCCCCCCAAAACAGAATAGTTCTCAGCCTGCTGGGAGCTTTGATCAGTTTATTGTATGTGAAGACCGGAGCAGAGAGGTGGGGGGCTGGAGAACAGGCTCGTGCTTCCTTCTTTTACTGGGGAGGGGTCAGGAGGCGAGTCAGGATGGTGCAGCCCCGAGCCGCAGGTGCTGGGAGGCACATCAAAACCCACTGCCTGCTGCAGCCTGCTGCTGAGCAAAGACAGGACCTGTCACAGAAACAAGGGGTTCAAGGACAGACGCCAGGTCTTGTGGACAAAGAAGGCTGGCTGTCCCTCCTCTCTTTGAAACAATGGCTGCACAAAGGCGAGCACTCGTACCTGCCGGCTCCTCTACTGAAACCTTCCTAACCCAAGGCCACACACGGGCAGGCGGTGCCCAACAGGGCTGAGCTGCACACAGTGCATTTCAGTTAACTCCACCACCCCATAATCCTTGTCCAATCCTGGGAAAGCAGGTGTCAACTACCTGATTATCAGAAAATCGGTTAAATGTCTTCTCTAGTCCTCCTCCAGCCTCGCATCTAATGCCCAACTGACGGCAGCTGGGGAAGGAGGGGGAAGCAGAAAGCATGTGCCAGGCACCCACTGCCCTTCCCTTCCCCTCTGAGTCTCTTTTACTTCAATGAAAACTCAATTTATTATTTACTCCCCAGAGCGCTTGAAGAAAGGGGTTCTGTTAGCAGTCTCAAACCCCATGAGTGTATCCTTCCAGATTTTGCTGGATTCATCATTCGTCACCAACTCCAGGGTCCCCAAATCCCTTCCAGAATAAAAAAAAAATGCACAAAAGAAATCCCAGGACTGGCATTGTGGCACAGTCACAGATCAAACATATGAATTGGCCTAAACCAGTATCTTACATAAAAGTTAACTCTTTCTCGAAAAAGTGAAACTATAGAGACCATAAAAAGATCAGAAATGGGGCCAGTGCAAGTCCCAATTGCTCCACTTCCAATCCAGCTCCCTGCTAAAGCACCTGGGAAAGCAGTGGAAGATGGCTCCAGTCCTTGGGCCCCTGCACCTACGTGGGAGACCTGGAAGCCCCTGGCTCCTGGCTTCAGCCTGGCCCAGCCCAGGCTGTTGCAGCCAAATGGGAAGTGAACCAATGGAAGGAAGATACTCTAGATATTCTCTCACTCACTTTCTCTCTCTCTTTCTCTCTCTAACTCTCCCTTTATATAAAAAAAAAAAAAAATCAGAATTTGGCAGCGGTCAGAGGTAAGGAAAAATGAATAAACAGGGCACAGAGAGTTTTTCAGCACAGAGAAAGCACTCTGTATAACAGTACAGTGGTGGACGTCTGTCAGTACACATTGTCCAAACACGCAGAATACGCAACACCCAGAGTGAAGGCCAGTGGAAACCATGGTCTTTGGGTGCTCACGGTGTGGGTTCATCTACTGGCATCAAGGGCCCACTCCAGTGCAGGATGCTGATAACCAGGACTCTGCATATATGGGGTGAGGGAAGAGAGGAAATCTGAGTACCACTTTTCACTCCATGTTGCTGTGAAACCACAAGTGATCAGAAGTCTATTAAAACTAAACATGTAGCTATCATACTCACCAACTGTACTCACAGGAATTTATTCCAGGGAAATGAACAAACATGTTCACACAGAAACATGTACAGAAATACTCACAGAAGGTTTGTTTGTCAAACTACGTGGGCCCTGTTACCCACATGGGAGATCCAGACTGAGTCCTAGGCTCCTTGGCTTTGACCTGGCCCAGCTGGAGCCATTGTGAAAATTTGGGGAATGAGCCAAAGGATGGACAATCAGTGTGTGTGTGTGTGTGTGTGTGTGTGTGTGTGTGTATGTGTGTGTGTGTCTCTCTGCCTTTCAAATAAATAAGTAATATATTTTTAAAAAAATAGAAAGAGCAGGTAAGTGGCTGACCAGGGCTAGGGAGAAGGGGTAGGAGGAAGAAGAGGAAGAAGAGGAAGGCAGGGATGGCTAGCTCATGAGGCCACGGCAGATGCTCTGGCGATGCAAATACTGTGCTCCTTCACTATACGAAGGCCAGTGCCCTGGTAGTACGTTCTGTGAGCTATTTCCATGCAAGGTGCGAGCAAAAGACATACGAACCTCTGCATTACTGCTCTTAAGTGCACGTGAACCTACAAAGATCTCAACGCAAGAGCTTCATCGTGAGGCTGGCGCTGTGACGTAGCGGGTAAAGCTGCCACCTGCAGTGCCAGCATCCCATATGGGCACCGGTTCATGTCCCAGCTGCTCCACTTCCCATCTAGATCTCTGCTATGGCCTCGGAAAGCAGTGGAAGATGGCCCAAGTTCTTGGGCCCCTGCACCTGCGTGGTAGACCCAGAGGAGGCTCCTGGCATCAGATCAGTGCAGTTCCAGCCATTGCGGCCAATTGGGGAGTGAACCAGCAGATGGAAGACCTCTCTCTCTCTCTCTCTCTCTCTCTCTCTCTCTGCCTCTCCTCTCTGTGTGTAACTCTGACTTTCAAATATATAAATAAAATAAAATTTAAGAAAGAACTTTATCGGAAAAAAGAGAGAAATGAATGCTATTTGCCTTTTCTTCTATCCCAAAATTCAGCCTCTCTATCAAAATTCTGAGGGAGTGGGGTCAACTGCTGCTCCTAAAGATAAGGAGCATGTTGAGGCTGGCGCCGTGACTCACTTGGTTAGTCCTCCGCCTGCGGCGGCAGGCACTCCATATGGGCGCCAGGTTCTAGTCCCGGTTGCCCCTCTTCCAGTCCAGCTCTCTGCTGTGGCCCGGGAGGACAGTGGAGGATGGCCCAAGTGCTTGGGTGCCTGCACCAGCGTGGGAGACCAGGAAGAAGCACCTGGCTCCTGGCTTCAGATCAGCGCAGCGCGCCGGCTGTAGCAGCCATTTGGGGGGTGAACTAACGGAAGGAAGACCTTTCTCTCTATCTCTCTCTCTGTCTCACTGTCTATGACTCTATCTGTCAAATAAAATAAAATAAAATAAAATAATATAAAAAAGATAAGGAGACTGTCCTAACTCCATGAACTTCAGACGGTCATCTTATTTGGGGGGGGGGGGTGCTTTGTAGGTATAATTAAGGTAAGGATCTTGAGATAGCGTGGGCCTTGGAAGAGACAGAACAGAACAGGTGAAGACAAAGGGACATAGAGGGAGGCCGCCTGAAGACAGAGGAGTGAGGCGCATGCGCCAGGTATAGCACCAAAACCTAGAAGAGAAACGGGGGCCACAATGTCTTTCAGATTTTCCAGAAGGACGCAATGCTGACGGACACTAGACTCCGGTCTCCCCACCCAGCTTGTGGTCATTTGTTCCCGCAGTCTCAGGAAACTAACACACTTATTTTATTTATTTTATTTTTAGTTTGCAGCCTGATTTCATTCTCTTCCTTCGAGTCCCAGAGGACATGACTGCTTTCTTCGACTTGTATTTGTGTGCAGTTCTGTGCACAGACGACGCTTCTCTCCTTCCCTGTCACTACATTTTATAATCTTTTCTTGCACAATTTTTTCCTGGCACTTTCTGTTTGCTCTAATAATAAACTGTAGCTATCTGTAGTGTAGGCGTGTCTGCTTCACCAAATATCCTGGTTAATAAGTATCATACATACTAAATAAACACTCAAAAAGTAAAAAAGCCACCTGAGCACCCGGCGTCATCTACCGCTCCCTTGGTGAGCAAGAAGTCGCCTCCAGGTCGGGCAGTGGGCACCAGGGTCCTCTCAACGAGCAGCAGCTTCCAGGCTGCCTGGGCGTCGAGACGCCTAGGGAGCCTGTGTGCTTCCACAGAGATGCCCCCTGGGCAAGAAGCAAAAGCGGGGTCCTGGTGCGATTCCCGACCGTCCCACACAGGGTACATCTCTTGCAAGTTGACTTCTGAGAACTGGTGTCCTTACTGTAACTGTGAACAGAACAATATCCAGTCCAGGGATGGGCCTTAGTATTATGGGCTGATTTGCAGAAGACAGAAGCCCGCTCAAAATATGTGTTTAGTAAAGAACATTCTCTTCTTGAATATGCCTCAAATCCTCACTCAAAACTTGCCTGGAGAGCCCAAGAGGAAGCATTCTGATTTATTTATTGTTTTCTTTTTGGTAACACAGTTGAAAACTTTACCACGATCCATAACCGTCAGTATATACTAGGTCCAAAACTACATTATCATACCGCTGAGCTACACTACACAATGACAGCAGTACACGGGTGGTGATATATTATGTTCCAGGAAAGAAAAAGCATCTGCTTCCTTATAGTGGGTGCTCCTGCCCCAGTCACCAGAGCAAACACCAGGGCAGGAGCCAGCACCCCCCCTGGAGGGCCTTCCTTACCACACCATCTGTAAAAAGCATCTGTTTAACAATTCATAGTGGGGGGCCAGCACTGTGACAAAGCAGGTTAAGCTGCCCCCTGCAGTGCCAGCAATCCCATATGGGCACCGGTGTGCAGGTTCAGTGTGCAGGTTTGACTTCCAGCTGCTCCACTTCCAGTCCAATCCCTGCTTATGTGCCTGGGAAAGCAGCAGAAGATGGCCCAGGTCTTAGGCCCCTGCACCCGTGTGGGAGACCCAGAAGAAGCTCCTGGTTCCTAGGCTTTGGTCTGGTCCAGTTTTGGCCACTGAAGCCATTTGAGGAGTGAACCAACAGATGGAAGATCTCCCTCTCCCCCTCCCCCGCCCCGTAACTTTCAGATAAAATAAATACCTCTTTTAATACAAAAAGTTTAATAACGTCAAAAAAATTCATGGTGGAAGAAAAGGGATTTTTACGTGAAGGAGATCTCTGTGCATGAATCAAGCCACAACATACTCACTCAGGAGCAGGCTGGGTGGCCCAGGAATCGGCCCAGAGGGTCTGAAGTCCCAGAAGCAGTGCTCCAGGAGGGGAGAATTCCTGTTCACCAGTGTCTGCTCTGCTGTTCAACTACAGATAGTAAAGAAGTGAATCCAGGGGCCGGTGCTGTGGCGCAGTGGGTAAGGCCACTGCCTGCAGAGACAGCATCCCATGTGGGCATCAGTTCAGGTCCTGGCTGCTCCACTTCTGATCCAGCTCTCTGCTATGGCCTGGGAAAGCAGTGAAAGAAAGCCCAACTCCTTGGGCCCCTGCACCAGCATGGAAGACCTGGAAGAAGCTCCTGGCTCCTGGCTTCAGATTGGCACAGCTCCAGCCATTGCAGCCAGTCGGGGAGTGAACTAGCAGATGGAAGACACTCACACTCTCTCTCTCTCTCTCTCTCTCTCTCTGCCTTTCCTTTTCTGACTTTCAAATAAATAAATAAATCTTAAAAATAGAAGAAGATGTGAATCCGTAAGCTGGAAGGCTGTTCTCCCAGGAAGAAATACATGAAATGAAAGTTTCAGAACACCTGCCATTCTTCTGTGTGCAAAATCGTACTGGGGAGAAAGCAACAAGAAGGCAAGGAAATGATAAAGCCAGGCAGAGCTGACTCAGGAGCAGCGAGCGAGTCCTTCAGTTAGATCCAGAGCTGGGTGTGTGAGAGTGGATCCACCAAAGTGAGGAGCACAGGGGCCCAGGCCCAGCTCCAGGCGCTGCGCCTGCAGGGGAGGGCAGGGAAAGAGGGGAAGTGAGGAAAGACAAGTTTCAGGGAGAACAGGTAAAGGACACAGTCTAATAGGGGGCTGCAAAGGAAGCAGGCGGTTTCACCAAGATAATGAAGCAGGAGCACCCTGGGGGCAGGAGGGGCAGGGCAGAGGCCACAGAGACTGGGAGCAGAGGCCAGAGAGGCCACAGGGACCCGGAGCTTTACTTTCCCTAATTAAAATGATGCATTCTAAAAGATACCAAAAGTAAAACAAAATTAAAAAAATAATACTGGCTAAAGCACAGCACCAGAGATAAATGTGGTAGCCACTTTGGCAAGCACTTTTCCAGACATCTTTATATATAGCTGCGGGAACTTGAAAAAGTTCCTGGGAAAACTGAATTGAAAGATAAGTATATTTCAGCACAATTTTTTTTGAGTCCTGCATGTTTTTTATCATGAGAAGTGTTTTCTGTGACATTTTTGGAACCCCCTGTGAATGCGGCAGCCTAGGATGACTGCCATCCCATCACTTCCTAGACCAGCAAGCCATCCCTCCACTGAGGGGCCAGGTCTATGCAATCAATCATATGTCCACTTCCTTCATTCTTCTCTCTTTAGGTCAGAATTCTGTCAGCAGTCCCTACGTTAGCAAATCTAAAAACCAGACGAGAAATTCTGAGTTTTTTAAATATTTTAATTTTATCTTCACCTGCTTGAGAGGCAGAGCAATAGTGAGACAGACAGACACAGAGACACAGACAAACAGAGATCTTCCATCTGGCTGGTTCATCCCCCAAATGCCTGCAATAGTCTGGGCTGGCTCAGGCCAAAGCCAGGAGCCAGGAACCCTATTTGGGTCTCCCACATGGGACAGCAGGGGCCCGAAGAACAGGAGCCATCACCTGCTGCTTCCCAGGTGCTTTAGCAGTCAGGATCGACCTGGCACTCCAACAGGGGATGCTGGAGTCAGGAGCAGCGGCTTAACCCACTGCTCCACAACACCCAACCCTGAAAATTTTTTTGAGTTCCTACCTTGTCCTTTCTACTTGAGAAGATCAACCTTTTCCTTTGCAGGTTATCTCATTCTATGTTTCAAGGCAGTTAACTTTTTAAAATGCATCCCCAGCATGGTATGAAATTCATATGGAACAAGAGAATATAGGACACATAACCCGTCTCCCCCCTCCTCATCTCCTGGCCACCTGGTTCGCTGTGTCTCTGGCTCTGTTCAATTTCCTGCACACGCACTTCTAGACGGCATGAGCAGGGTGAGAATTTGGCAGTTAAGACACCGTTTGGGGAACTGACGTCCCATACCAGAGTGACTGCTTCCTACTCCTGGTTTCACCTCTGATTCCAGCTTCCTGCTAATGCACACCCTGGGAGGCAACACATGAAGGCTCAAGTACCTGTGCCCTGCCACCCATGTGCAAGTTCTAGATTGAGTTCCAGGCTCCTGGCTTCAGCCTGGCCCAGCTCTGACTTTGGTCGGCTTTTGGAGAGTGAACAGCAAGTGGAAGACCTTTCTCTTGGTCTCTGTGTCTGTGTCTCACTAATTGCTCAACCTTTCAAACAAATGAAAATAACATTTTTTTATTAATAGGCATCTGAGAATTGAACAAGTAGACAGAAGATTTTCTGTGTATGTGTATGTGTATGTGCGTGTCTCGCTCTTCCTTTCAAATCAAATGCAAATAAATAAATAAATTTAAAATAAAACCATGAGTGTGTGTAAACTTTCAAACACACACACCTGTGGCCTGCACCATCATTCCCTCCTACAAAGCCTTCAGTGTCCTTAAGACTGCCTGTGTGGGGCTAGCACTGTGGCACAGCGGGTTAAAGCCCTGGCCCGAAGAACCGGCATCCCATATGGGTGCCGTTTTTAGTCCTGGCTGCTCCTCTTCTGATCCAGCTCTCTGCTATGGCCTGGAAAAGCAGTGGAAGATGGCCCAAGTCCTTGAGGCCCTGCACCCACATAGGAGACCAGGAAGAAGCTCCTGGCTTCTGGCTTCTGATTGGCCCAGCTCTGGCCGCCAGCAGAAGGAAGACCTCTTTCTGTTTCTCCCGTGCTTGCGCTCGCTCGCTCTCGCTCTCTCTCTAACTCTGCCTCTCAAGTAAATAAGGTCTCCCACAGGGCTCACAGGAACCCAAAACTTGGACCATCACTGCTGCTTCCCACGATATGCATTAACAGGAAGGTGGAGTCAGGATATCTTAACTACCAGGTTAATCGCCTGACCCAGGACTGCCTCCTTAAGAGCTTCGTGGTATTCCATTTTATGAAGAAACCATGCCTAGTCCTCCAATAGACATTCAAATTACATTCACCCTTTGCTAAAACAAACGTTATATGTAGCCATGTGGAATATGTCCAGTGGTGGAGTTGCTACAGCAAAGAATCTGGTTTTTTATTTCCATCCATAAGCCCAGATAGCTCCCAGCATCAACAGTCTACATATACTATTTCCCCACGCTCGGAATATCTAGCTCCTTGGTGTTTAGTTTTGCCTTCCTGTTTTAAATGAAGATAAACATCTCTTGTATTACGAAAAGGCTTCTGTTTCTCTGAGCTCGTCTGTTGATATCCTAACTTCCCTTCTGTGACTAGTTTCATTGACTTATCAAGCTGACATATCAAGAAAACTGACTACTTCTCATTTGTATCAAATTCTTTCCAGTTAGCTATCTTTTTACTCTGAAGAGACGTTTTCTGATTTTTAATTGATGTAGTTAAAATGACTTGTGTTATCACGCTACAGTAAGCAACAGCGTCCTCACCCCACCCCCAAAGATTTGTTTTCTAACTCCTCCAAGTTTCCTTTTTTCCACAATGTCATGCCTTCCTGACTCAGTAGCTCTCTCACGCTCTGCCTTCATCTCCCTAGCGCACAAACAGATCAAAAGAGGACCACAAGAGGGCGCCAGCCCAGCAGCTCCCTGGAGCCTCTAGAGATGAGCCAGACACCCAGGGAGGGCGCAGACAAGCGATGGAAAAGAAGTGAGTGGGTGGTAAGGAGCTTCCTGTGCACACACAAGGAGGCACAGAGACCTGCAGCTGTGACCCTCTGGAATTCATCAGCAGGGAGACATGGATCTGCCTTCCCCTCTCTGGCCCCCAGCATCACACCAAGGGCAACTTGGCGCATCGGCAGAACAGCCGCACAAATGAAGGCCATTTGTAAGGCTCTTCTTAAACACAAGGTATACTCTCCCTGTGCAGACTGTGAAATCCTGTTGCTTCCTGCCATTGCAAATAAGAAAAATCAGTGCACACACACACACACACACACACAAAAGAACTCCACCCCTCCCCCCCAAAACACCCCATACTAAATACTGAGGAATGTCTGTCCAAACAATGCATATATAACTGAAGACATGAATAAGCACAAAATATACCATGGGCCTCTAATCTTAACTTGTTAATCTCCCTCCCTCCTCCATCCTCCAGACTCGAAATGATTCCTGCAGATGTCTAAGAAATAGACCCTAGAAGGTTCCTCAAGGAAGCTCCCCGCCTGCTGTCTGTCACAACCACAGTGACATACCCTTTCATACCCACTGGGATAGCAACTGTTTTAAAAGGGGTGGGGGTGTTTGTGGCTGAGCTAGAGGAAGGGCTGCAGGGCATGGGAAAGGGGGATGGGCATTTCATTTGCCATAGCCGCTAGCCCACCAGTTACTGGGACACCTGCATGTATATCTGAATGCAGGGATTCCAAGTCCTGGCTCCACTCCTGATCCCAGCCTCCTGCTAACACACACCTTGGGAGGCAAGAAGTCATAGCTCAAGTAATTAGGCCCCTGCTACCCTGGGAGAACCAAATGAGTTCCAGCTCCTGGCCCAGCTCCAGCTGTTGCTGGCATTTGGAGAGTGAACCAGTAGATGGGGGAGTTTCTTCTCTCTCTCCATCTTTCTCTTTCAAATAAATAAGTATACATATAAACAAACATAAGATTACCATTATGATCGAGCAATTTCATTTCTGGATATGTGCCCAGGAGAACTTAAATTCAGGACCAACAGATCTGCACAATTACGTTCATAGCAACATTATTCCCAGCAGTCCAAAGGTTAGCAACAACCCAAGTGTGCACTGACAGACCAGTGAGTAAGGCACAATGGAGTGGCTGGCGCTGCAGGGCAGTGGGTAAAGCCACCGTGGTGTGCAGTGCTGGCATCCCATACGGGCACCGTTTCAAGTCCTGGCTGTTCCGCTTCTGATTCAGCTCCCTGCTAATGTGCCTGGGAAAGCAGTGGAAGATGGCTCAAGTGCTTGGGCCCCTGACCTACGTGAGAGACCTGGAAGACGCTCCTGATGGGCCCTGCTCTGGCTGTTGTGGCCATTTGGGGAATGAACCAGCAAATGGAAGACCTCTCTCTCTCTCTCTCTGCCTCTCTGCCTTTCAAATAAATAAATCTTTAAAACACACACACACTGGAGCACAGCCTTAAAAGTCAGGGAATTCTGACACCCAATACAGCATGGGTGAGCCTTCAGGGATTGAGCTGAGTCACAAAGAGACAAATACTGTATGATTCCACTTCCACGAGGCACCAAAGAGGCAGAGTGGACAGTGGCTGCCGGGGGCCGGCAAGGGGGCAAACAGGGAGCTGCTGATGAAGAGTTACACAGCCTGCGCTGAAGATGAAAGGCTGCAGAGATGGATGCTGATGATGGCTGAGACCATGCAGGTGTACTTAATGCCACAGAACTGTAAAACAGTTAACTGCTATATTATAATAGCTTTAACCACAATGAGAAAAATTACTTACGCTACCACTCCCTTCTCCTCCTCTAAACTGTATTAGTGAAGAGCAAGGATCACATTGTACCAATCTTTGTACACTGCTACTGGCGCGGAGCCTGAATAAAAACGATGCCGCAGGCAACACACAATTTCTCAAGGAAGAGTTGGTAAAATCAAGATATCCTCTAGGTTTGGATTGCTAAAAGGGGGCACCTGAAACCTCGACTGGGCGGGGGAAGAGTCCATTAACCTTTAGCTCAGAACTCAATTCCTTCGTTAAAAATGACGGTGAAGCGGTGACGGTTCAATTCACTGGGTTCTGAACAGCAAGGTGAAGACCTGGAATGAGCTCCCCTGCTCTGGCCCTGGCTGTCGCAGGTTTCTGGGGAGTGAACCAGTAGATGGGGGTGCTCTCTTGCTCGTTTTCTCTGTCTCTGCACCTCTCAAATGTATTTTTTAAAAGATTTATTTATTTGAAAGGCAGAGTGACAGAGAGGGAGAAACAAAGACAAACAGAGAGAGCGAGAGAGAGAAATTTTCTTTTTGTTGGTTCACTTCCCAAATAGCTATAAGAACCACGGTTGGGCGCGGCCCAAGCCAGGAGCCAGGAACTCCATCTTGCTCTCCCACATGGGTGGCAGAGGCCCAAGTACTTCGTCTACCACCTGCTGCCTTCCCAGGTGCATTAACAGGGAGCTGGATTGGAAGTGGAGCGGACAGGACTCAAACAGGCATTGGGATGCCATGGTGGCTTAACCTGCTGCACCACAACAGGAGCCCTCCAATCAAATGTTTTAACTGAAAGGGGGAAAAGCCCCAGAAGACACCAAATGGTGGCAGACTCACCTATGAGTTCACTTGGATGGTAAAGAAGAAGGCTGAACTGCTGAAAAATAAATGACATCTTATGAACATAACAAGAGGGGCCAGCACTGTGGCGTAGCGGGAAGAGCCGCTGCCTGCAATGCCAGCATCCAATATGGAGCAGCTGGTTCAAATCCTGGCTGCTCCACTTCCAATCAGCTCTCTGCTATGGCCTGGGAAAGCAGTAGAAGATGGCCCTAGTCCTTGGGAAGACCCAGTAGAAGCTCCAGGCTCCTGGCAGTACATCTCTGGCCATTGTGACCAATTGGGGAATGAACCAGCTGAAGGAAGACCTCTCTCTCTCTACCTCTCCTCTATCTGTGTGTAACTCAAATACATAAATAAATCTTTTAAAAAAATAAGCATAACAAGAAACTAAGATGCACTGCAAATGCTTTTTACAGAAATTTCAGAGAAATTTAATCTCCGTCCTGGATCAAAGCAGCCGGCTGACCAGCCACCAGGAAGCACTAGATGACAAGGCCCCAAGCACTTCCACTCTGCATTGCTGGAGGTTACGGAGGCTCAGCTGTGCTAAGGTCAGGTGAACTGTGGTTTCCAGAATGCTTCCTTAGCATCTGGTTCCAATGAGGACTCCCCTTACCCACCACAGCCTTTGGCTTGCAAGGAATGTTTCCTCCTTTATCAACACCCCGAAGGCAGTCCTGAGCACGCATGCTCACTCGCTCTCGCTCTCGCTCGCTCTCTCTCACACACACACACAAACACACACACACGTCATCCAAAAGTTCCCTGGCTGTGCAGAATTGGCAACATGTCTCCCCACTTCTCTGTCCCAAACCTCCCTGGCTCTGCAAGTTTTGTGTGTCCACCTAGATGAGCCCACAAGTGCATAAATTACTCTGGGGAGTTTCTCTGCAAAGCAGATCATTAGCACCCCCGCCCCGGAGCACCTGGCCATGGGAAGTGCTGCGCCCTCTGAATGACCACTGCCAACAGCTGTCCGCCTCTTTGCTCTGGACCCAAAGGTTCCTAAGTTCTCCTTCGGACTGGGGGCAGCTGGGAACTAGATGGCAGAAATGATCTCTATCCAAAAATCCCCGACAGAAATAGTTTCCCTGTTCTACAGAGGAAAGCCCTGTTACTTACTCTTTATTGCAACGAAATCCAACCTTCGTTTTCAGATTTCAAAAGCCTAAAAAGGGAAGCGAAAGAGAGGGAGCCTAGCATTTGTTGAGTGCTTCTCTCGGTCCCTGGCACAAAAGGAAACAGAAGCTTCCGGTGTCTTCTCAAGGTCACTTAGCACCAACATAAGGCCTGTGAGCTGAAACCAGAGCCCACCTGGCTGGCTCTGAGGCCAGCAGAGACATGGCCACTGCCAGCAGCCAGCAAGCCACCTGACTGTGCCACCAACGAAGTCCAAAAAGCTGAGAGTCAGCCTGGGGCAGGGGCTTCCCCTTAAGGAAACAAAGTGGCTCTTGGACTACTTCCCCATAATTTGCTCTCTAAAATCAAGGTCTCCCAAGTGTTGGTCCCTAAAGGGGCTGACTGAGAGGCAGCTCCCCACAAGGAGGCAGATGGATGAGGCTTTGCACCTCACTGTCTGGTGCAGAGACTGAGCCAGAGCCAGACTGTACACACCGGGGTTGTCTCTGGCCTGGAATGCAGCGCTGTCCTGGCCCTGGCTGCTTTTGCAAGAGCACTTGTGCGCTCCAGCTGTTTGTAATGCAACACAAGACATTCCAGGCTAGGGTGAAGGCATTAGCTTCAGAGGGCTTTATCATCTGAGGCTCTGCATTCAAAACGGGAAGGAAAGCAGAGATTAAGAGACTAAGCAGATCAACAGATTGATGAGAGTCAGCGCAGGTGGCTTTAATTTTTTCAATGAAGTAATTAGCTAAGGGTTTCCACGAAGGATTACAGATAAGAGCACTGAGGATTTTCTCTTCAACAAGCAAGGACCTGCGGGGGGGAGTGGGGGCGGGGGGGGGGGGGGGCATCATCATAGAACAAGCGGATGAGTGCCTCTATCGGAACCCTGATGTCTCCAGACTGCCCCAGTAATTTCCAGTCACTTCAGGAAAATGATAAAATATTCTGTTGAGGTCACAAAAGTGGAATCATGGAACTGGTATGTATTTGGCTACAGGCAGCATAGCATGACCAAGAGAAAAACAGGCTTGAGTTGCACAAGCCTGTATTTGAGTCTGGATGTGGCTGTGTCTGACCTCAGACAAGGCGGTTAACCTCCCTTAGCCTGAGCTGCTTCATCTCTAATAGGGCCAGGTGGGGGACCCCTACCTTAAATTTGGTAAGCCTTAGCCCATCCATTTTCCTGCAGTTAAAACATCCTATCTGACAAACTGCTGTATGGTCTGCGTATCTGTGCTCCTTGAAATCCACAGGTGGAAACCCAACTCTCAGTACAATGGTATTAAGAGGCGGGGCCTTTGGGAGTGATTAGGGCATGGGGGCTCTGGCCTTGTGGCCAGGATTATAAGACAGACCTGGAAGAGTCTTCTTGCCCTCCTGCCATGAGAGGACACAAGACAGACACCACCTATGGATGCAGAAACAAGTCCTCACTGGATACTCAATAGCCTTTAGAATCGTGAGCAGTCAATCCCTGTTGTCTATACTGCACACTCTAAGGGATTTTGCTTTTCTTTTGTTTCCCCAATAAAAATCAGTTTCAAGCATCTTCTTACTCCTGGCAAAGTATCAAGCACACCAGTTCCAAGGACACTAACAGAAACAAAGGAGTGAAAGGCAGCGACAGAGACTGCCCAACCATTTACTCTGCATAAATATTCATGCAAAATTGCAGCAAAGGAGAGCTAGCATTCTGTGGTCACTGTCCCCAGCCCTCTTATCAACAGCAGAACACAGAGAGTGCTTCTACAGAGAAAAGGACAACTCAAAGGTAGAGCTGTGTGACCTGGAGACAAGACTGAAGAGGAAGGGGACAAAGGTGGATAAAGACAGCAACTAAAGGGGCGGGCCTGGCAGTGCAGCAGGCCAAGCCTCCACTTGGGACACTCGCATCCCACATGGGAGTGCCTGGGCTCGAGTCCTGACTCTGCTTCTGATCCGGCTTCCTGCTAAAGCACACCACTGGAGTCAGCAGATGACAGCTTAGGTACTTGGGTCTCTGCACCCACATGGGAGACTTGGAAGAAGCTCCTGGCTGCTGGCTTCAGCCTTGCCCAGCCCCAGCTATTACGGGCACTTGGGAAATGGCCCAGTGAATGAAAATCTCTTTCTTTCTGTCAATCTGCAAATAGACAATGGGACACAGGTGGGAGCCTCTCATATCTGCTCTGCAGGGCAGCAGGTATACACAGAGTCAGGGCAGGGATGCGGAGCTGATCAAAGTCCTGTGTCTGGGCTACAGCAAAACACGATGGGGATCTGAGCCTGCTTCAAAGAAGTGAGTAATGAACGCTTGAGGGCTCAACGCCAAACAGCAGCTCGGAGAAGAGTGAGAAGTGTCCACCCATAAGGAGACTTTGGGGCGTGAGAGTGAGTCAGGGCTGCAGGGGAGAGGCCTGCCGTGATGGGCAAGGCAGGGTGGGCAGGTGAGGAAAGCAGCGTCCAAAAGGGGATTTGGGGACAGGACTGATCTTGTTGACAGAGCACTCTCTAGGTCTGCCATGCAGGGGAAGGTTCGGGGACCTGGGCCCAGAGGGCAGCAGGTCACTGCATCATGAGCTGCAACACACTTGGAACAAGCAGTATGTGGAGGGACCACACCAGAGGTTTGGTTACTGTTAACGAGGGATGAGCCAGCAGCCTGGCGAGCTCTGGAGGGGAGGGACTCCTGGGATCATTCAGAAGAAGCAGGGGTAGCAACTGGCGTCACCCTCCACTCCCAGGCTGCCGACTCCTCTGGAGGGAAGGCTGAGAAAGTGGCACCTGCTCAGAACACCTGTTCCAGGAAGTTCAAAGTGCGTACGGGGAAATGTGCCCTTTTAATGTAGATTTAATTATATCCCCGTGTCATAAATGCTGCAATTCAGCGACCTTTCGGATCATTCTCATTCTTCAAAACACAAGGTCATTAAATGAGTTGTAACAACAAAAAGCAATCCCAGCAGAGGATTTGTCCAGTAGATGCCAATCTTGCAGAGCTGCACCCGTGGTTTACCTGGCAGCAAAACTCCACACGGCTAATAAGACAGCAGCTGCTCCACAGTGACTGTCGCTGCTCTGGTCACAGCTGGGACGCCTGGCCTCCTCAGTCACCTTTGCTTCTTCAGCAATTCACCTCTCTGTCCTTGCAAGAAATGGCCCTTGGCCAGGCCACTGTGAACAGCCACACCGGGAGATAGGGAAGAGAAAGTGTCTGTAGCAGAGGCAGGAGATAAGGAAAAGGAGGGAGGGGTAAGTTCCCAAAGCACAGGTGCCGAAGTTGCTCAAACTCTGCCTCCGTCGAATGGACCTCTCTCCTGGACTGAGGGCACGGAATCACCCAGGGGCCTACAGAATGGGAGGTGAAGCAGCTGCCGCTGGCTCAACAGATTCTCTGACACGTCCAGACACTTCTACTGCAAGGCCTGGCATAACCTTCCTGGACTTGGCTACTCTCTCCAGGGATCAGTTCCCAAGCCTCTCAGAGAGCTGGCTGCTTGCTTGTTCACCTGTCATCGAATAGAGCTAATGCAGGCAAGGCTGCCAAGGGGGCAGACTGGGAACCACAGCCACTCTGTATGACACTCAGGCAACCACTAACAGACTCACCTGCTTGTGTGGGAGGCACAGGGTACACACGAAGGGATGGACAGACCCAGATGGGAATCATGGTTCCACCTGTTACTGGCTGAGGAACCCTGGGTATGCTACTTAACCACTCAGAGCCTCTGGTCTCTCTCCTGCAACCCAGGACCAGGCCCTCACGCTTCCAGATGGAAACCTATGGGTTATCATCTTTTATGTGCACCTTGCGCAGTGGCTGGAATACTCAGTAAATGCTACTGGTGCCCCACACGCCCACCTCACACACACACACACACACACATACACACACACAAACCTTATGAGAACTCACCAGAACTGGTGAGTTCTCATAAGGGCTGGGAAGGAGCAATCCTTCTACCATGCTTACATCTCCCACTTTCTCAGTTAATTCTAGATACCATCCTGTGCAAGGCTCCCGAGCCCTCTATCCTTCCAGCACATACAGACATCAGGAAGTCTCTCCTGAAGACAGATCGAACCTTTTTTCAGGGGTGGAATCAACACCGGCAGCCTAAGGCCAAGGCTGAGAGCTATAATGAAGAGACAGTAAGGCCAGAGGACTGGGCAGGGGGACTGGGCCAGGTGTGCGCTGGAGCTGCAGGAGATGTGGTGTACAGTGTAACGGGACATCAGCCAAATGCCTCTCGTGGCACGTGGTTGTCTAGCTGGCCTCGGGCTGCTGTTCTGGCCCCTCACCCTGCTATGAACCAAGCATGAGCACAAGCTGCCATTCCCTGCACACCACCCTGTGCCTGTCCGCACCCCCACCCCACCCCCGCCAACCTAGCTACCTCCTGTTCATCCTCCCGATCCAAGTGCAGTCATCACCTCCTGTTGTCTGCCTTTTCAACTCCCTACCCCAGGCAGTCCCCCTCCTTCCTGGGTATTCCCATGGCACTCTGCTCTGAATTATGCCACTCACTCAAGCGCACTGTCATCGGTAATATCAGCCGTCTTCAGCCTTACTCATCTCTGCGTGCCAATGACTCAAGTGGTACTGAGTGCCTGACACTGCCCACTGCCTCGGCGGCCCCTGCTCAGCTTAGCAGAGAGCAAGCAGGACTCAGGAGAAAACAGTCTAGGTGAGGGGTAAGCACCCTTGGTTCTGCCAAGGGCCCATTTGGATATTTATAACAGCATTTGCAGACCAGGCGAAATTATCAACTTACAAGTGAAGCCTGCTACACAATGATTGAATTTCGAGCCCCACCTGTGGTTGCCTTGGCAGGGCCAGAACGATTCTGTGTGCCTTATAAGGCCTGTGGACTGGACGTTCCCCACCCCTGGAACCCCAGACCCTTTCCTTTCTGAACCTTGGTTTTACCGTGTCTTAAACCAGGAGGGACGATGTTGGCACCTAGCTCCCGGCACTGCGGTCAGCTGAGGCTCACCTGAGAGAGAACTCCAGCAACTGCGAGTGCTCTCCAGAGCCCAGGGCTTTCCCAAAGCCCCTCAAGCATTCTCTGCACAGGGAAGACACGTGGACACAGGCCTTCTTAGTCCCATCTGGGACAGCAAGAGGTACAGAGAAAGTCCCTGAGGCCTGGGGTGCCTGTGTGGAACACATGCCCTTAATTCTGGTCCCAGCTGACACCTGCAGCAGCCAAAGGAGTGACACTTGACTGTGAGGTGTGTTCCAACGAATTAATCCACTAGCACTGTCCAGCTCCCACCAGTGGAGCCCAATGCTGAATCGTCAGGACGGCTAGCAGTGACATCATCTCCTGGCCAACCGAACAAGCAACCTGCTAGGATCGCATGTCACAACTCACAGCTCACCCACCCACTGAAATCACTTCTCAGTCGCACCTCCTAAGAGATGCCGCTCTAGCCACCGGCAAGATACACATAGGAATGTCCGCTTAGAATATAAGAGGAAGAACCAATGAAGGCACGGGTAAAAAGAGGGGAACACGTTTCTAAAAGCTCAGTGCCTTTGAATTTCATTAGTGGTTACTAAGGAGAAAGAAAATTTGAAAGACAGCAAGCAAATAAAAGCCACCTAATTCCTGAAAAGCCAGACACTTGGGATATGATAGGCATCTGAGTTTGTTGAATAAAAACACATCAGATGGCTAGCAGTATAAATTATCTACTGCTTCTGCGGGCTCTGACCAGTTAGTGTATGTATGTATGTATTTATGTGTGTGTATGTGTGTGTGTATATATTTAATGGTTTATCTTACTTATTTAAGAGGCAGTAAAGACAGACAAAGAGGGACAGAGAAATCTCTCAACCACTGGTTCACTCCCCAAATGCCTGCAACAGCCAGAGCCGAGCCAGCCTGAAGCCAGGAGCTAGAATTCAATCTAGGTCTCCCATGAGAGATGGCAGGGAATCAATCTCTTGAGCCATCCATCATAGCCACCTCCCAAGGGTGTGCTTTAGCAGGACACTGAAGCCAGGAGTCAGGAATTCCATCTGGGTCTCCCACAAGGGTCGTAGGTGGTAAGGATCCAACCAGCTGAGCCTTCACTGCCTAGTCTCAAGGGTACCCTTTAGCAGGACGCTGGAATTAGGAGCCAGAGGCAGAACTCAAACCCAGGAACTCCATTATGGGGAGCAGGTGTCTCAACCACTGCACCAATTGCCCACCGCTGCTTTCATTTCTTATGAAAAAGGCTTAGTTCTCTCATCTACTATAAATGGAGGAGGACACATACATTACACAATGAGGGATGTGTTACTTTCAGGGCCACACCCAAAGAGTCAACCAACCAAGACAGGCTGCATCTGTACTCAACATGTACAAACGTCTTATCATGATTCCCTGAACAATACAGTGTAACAATTGGCATGTAGCATTTGCATTGCAATAGGAATTGTAAGTAATCTAAACATCAGTTAAGCTACATGGGAGGATGCATGTAGGTTCTAGTAAATATTACAGCATTTTACCTACAGGGCTTAGAACCAATCCTCCTCAGACACCAAGGGAAAACTGTAAATGTCCTTGGGCCCCTGCACCCACATGGGAGACCTGGAAGAAGCTCCTGGCTCCTGGCTTCAGCCTGGCCCAGTCCTGGTTGTTGCAGCCATTTGGGGAGTGAACCAGCAGATGGAAGACCTTTCTCTCTTTCTCTCTCTCTCTCTGTCTCAGACGCTACCTCTCAAATAAGTACATAAAATCTTTTTTAAAAAATATAATAAAAAAAAAAAACACACAGGCAGAATACAGAATCAAAGGTGAGTTTATTTTGGTACAAAAAAAAAAACCTTTTGAAATCTATGTGTAATTATTAAATAATATGCCTTTCCCACAAACTTGACAACTGCTTGTATGCATGAATTTAAAAATTATTAGCACCAAAATAATCTTTTAATTCCATTTTTCATGAACTTTTTGAAGTATCTTTGTAATATCTTGTATAGTTTATACATATATATATTAAATTGCATTTTTAAAGTTTTACTTTATTTATTTGAAAGTTACATAGAGGTAGAAAGGTTTTTAGGACTGGGAGTTTGGCCCAGTGGTAAACTTGCCAGTTGGGACATGCACATCCCATGTTAGAGTGCCTGGGATTGAGTCTCAGCTTCACTTCTGACTCCACTGCTTCCCGCTAATGTGCACCCTGGGGAGCGGGGGCGGCGGCAGTGGCTTAAGTACTTGGGTCCCTGCTATGATGTGGGCGACCTGGATGGAGTTCCAGGCTCCCACCTTCCGTCTAACTCAGACCCAGTCACTGCAGACATCTGGGGAATGAGCCAGTGATGGAAGCTCTGTCAGTCTGCCTCTCTCAAGAAAGAAATTTTTATACCAATTTGCATACTGTAGTCTCATTAACACCCAGGTGCCACAGGACAGATTCCCTCCCACTAAACAGATGATAGAAAATCAGGTTAGTCTCCCTAAACCAGAGCACACAGAAGCTGAGCAGAGAGTAAATTCAGAGTCTCTCAACCTCTCTGCTTCACAATTCTTCCCAATGTCCCACCCTGGCCAGGACAAGGAAACTCAGTTCTGTGTCTCCACCCTGCCCTGAGACGCTGCTGCACCCATAACCACACACACTCCCGGAACCTCCACATTCCACATCACAGGTGCTTCAGCGTCCACACACTGCAGCTGTCTGAGAACAGACAGTGCAAGCAAGGTTCAAGCATTACTTGTTCCACTGCCCTGCGTGTGTTCAGGCCCCAGAGGAAACCCTGGAAACGCCAGTCAGCTCACACAGGACAGACGGAGCTTGCGAGACAAAAAGCAAAAAAAAGTAGGAAGTGACTGGATATACGTACATATGTAAAAACAGACTTACTTCCTACCGCGGGGGATTGTGTGCCTGCTGCAATGCATTAACTGTGTGAGCTGCTCTGAAACAAGATGTAAGGAAGCAGGATCCCTAGCTATATTTAAACACCTTATTTTGGGATACCTCTGCTGCAAAACAAATGAAGATTCAAACAGGGACTGGGAATCTGTGTTCATGGAATGAATTCAGAAAGCCTACCTACCTACACTGCACATACCCAGGCCTTCTGCTTCCGTTGCGCCCTGAAAATTACAATCTAATGTCAGTCCGGAGATACAGAAAGTCCTTTGTGCTTATTTTACTAGCATCCATCCCTCTAGGATAGAAAAAGACACAGGTAGAAAAACACCAGGCTGGTGAATATTCGGCAATACAGTCGTTCCCCTTACCCCAGGAGGTATGTTCCAGGACCCTCAGCAGATGCCTGAAATCTCACAGAGCACCAACCTCCTTAATACTATATGTTTTGGGGGGCTGGCACTGTGGCATAGAAGGTTAAGCCTCCACCGGATGTAGTACCAGTATCCCATCAGGGCACCAGATCAAGTTCTGGCTGCTCTCCACTTCCGATTAGCTCCCTGCTAATGCTCCTGGGAAAAGCAGAAGAAGGCCCAAGTAGTTGGGCCCCTCCACCCTTTTGGGAGACCTGGAAGAAACTTCTGGCTCCTGGCTTCGGCCTGGCCCAGCCCTGACCATTGTGGCCATCTGGGGAGCAAACTAGTGGATGGAAGATTCTCTCTCTCTCTCTCTTCTTCTTCTGTCTATGCCTTTCAAATAAATAAATAAACCTTTAAAATACTGAAAAAAAAAAAAAAAAAACTATGTGACTTTTTTTCCAACACATACCTAAGATTAATTCATAGGGGTATCGCTTCTAGGCCTTTTGGCTAAGATCAAGTGTAATTCATAGGGGTAAGTTTTTGGCACGGGGATGCTGTTTGGGACACCTGCATTCCATACTGAAATGCCTAGAATCAATTAACAGCTCTGTTTCCGATTCCAGCTTCCTACTCAGGCACACCCTGAGAGGCAGCAAATGAAGGCTCGAGAACTTGGGTTCCTGCCCCCTACACGGGCAATCAGAATTGAGTTCTGGGCTCCTGGCTTCAACCTAGCCCAGCCTGTCTGTAGCAGGCACTTACAGCACAGTGAACTAGTGGGTGGAAGATCTCTGTCTCTGTCTTTCAAATAAAAATGAGAATAAATTTTAAAATGGTTGGGTCCAGCGCTGTGGCACAGCAGGTTAACGCCCTGGCCTGAAGCACTGGCATCTCATATAGGCGCCAGTTCTAGTCCCAGCTGCTCCTCTTCTGATCCAGCTGTCTGCTATGGCCTGAAAAAGCAGTACAAGATGGCCCAAGTCCTCTCAATAGCTGCTGGGTCTCTGCATTATTTGGGTCACCAGGTCCTACAAGGAATTACCAGAATGAAGTTCCGAATACCCAAGAACCAGACGCCACTTGCTCTCCACCCCACCTTGTGGCAGCTGTTCCAAAGTTCCAACAGGAGATAACACATGTGTGTGTGTCTGTGTGTGTGTGTCTGTGTGACACTCCTAGTTGCTGCTTCATTCCCCAAATGCCTGCCTGGGCTGGGCCAGAGCCAGGAACTCAACCCAGGTACTCTGACAAGGGACTCAGGCATCTTAACCGCAAGGCTAAAATGCCTGCCCTGTGGCCAAGTCTTTTCCTGTGGGCTCAGGGCTGCCAGGTGCCTGGTGAAGCCACTGCAGAGCCCCCTGCTTGCTTGCTGCCTGCCCCCTCCCTCAAAAGCCCTCATGGTTTTCTGCCTCACAATGTGCTACGCAGAACAAAGAGGGGTGTTAGGGGCCCCCCAAAGTTGTGGCCCAGGGGGCAAGGCTGCCTGTCTGTACCAGCCAGAGTCCTGCCTATTCCACTTCCAATCCAGCTCCTGGGAAAGCAGCAGAAGGGCCCCCTGCACCCATGCGGGAGACTTGGCTGAAGTTCTAGGCTACTGGCTTCAACCTGGACCAGCCTCAGCCACTATGGCCATTTTGGGGGGTGAACGAGTAGAGATGAAAGATCTCTCTCTTTCTCACCGACACTCTGCCTTTCAGATAGATAGATAGATAGATCTTATAAACAAACAAACAAAAAAACAGGGATGTGAATGATGCCTTGACTTCCAGACTTCTGAAAATGCTGGTGAAAGTTCAGTGTCCGAGAATCTACAACCATTAAGGAAGGAACTCCGACAGATGACATCTTGATATTCAGGAGAGTAAACACAATTGCCCTGGGAGTGGACATTCCAAAAGCCCTCACAGCTAATCCCAGTTACAGGTCCTGGAGACAGTAATTCACTTGTCTCTCAGATGGGAAACACTCAAGGAAGACACTACTAAGGCACAGAGACAAGGGCAGGAGAAGTTCCCAGCTATTACTGAGCCCAGTAATGCTGGGGGTGATAAACAGGACAATCAGCATCAAGGGGAACAGGGGGTGGAGGAGGAAGAAGCATTTTCTAGGAGCCGCATACTCAGGGGAGGCGGCACAGAGGTCAAGCAAAACAACCTCGAAGTCAAACTCCTTCATGGACAAAGATCCTTGTTGCCAACACCTGGTAGGAAGCGGAGCCAGAACTCACTGGACTAAGCAGGCACACACAAAACCACTCCTTTATTTGGTATAGTTGGCATGTTTTGTTTGTTTCTTCTCCAAGACAGAAAAATCTCAAATGCGCTTGACAAGTTAAGGGTAGGAAACGCAGCAGGGAAATATCTAGATGCTTTTACAAATACAAGTAGGCATCAAAACCACTGAGGCGATCTGTTCTACACGGAGTTGCTCCCCAGCATCCAAATGCCAGTCCCCTCCCTCAACTCTAATTAGACCAAGGAGACATCATCAGATGTGAGCCTGACTCCAGCCCAGTCTTACAGCCAGTTCTCTGGGACCCGCATGGCCTGGATCCTGGCCCCTGGGGCTCACAGGGAGGACAGACTAAGCCCTGGTATTGATACAACAAGTGACTCCCAGGAAAAGAAGCAAGTTGAAAGAAAAAAAATCAGCATCAAGGCACCAGGAGGGGACAGCCTGGGGAACAACAAGCTTTAAGAGGAAGACTACTCTGTCACTTGAGAGATATCTGAAGATCCACTAGTCCTGCACTATATCCCAGCAGTCTCTACAGAGCTGTGGTCACACTTCCCATGCCATTCCTTTCCCAGTGCAATCTGTACACACGAGCGCACACGCCATCCTTCCTACCCACATAGCCAGGACTTAGGACAACACAGACGTCAACAGGCAGGGAAAAGAGAACTAGGACCTAGTGGTGGGGCTCAACGTGGGCCCCCTGACCTAGGAACCTTAAAAAAAAAAAAAATACACAAGGGACCAGCACTGCAGCATAGTGGGAAAAGCCACTGCCTGCAATGCCAACATTCCATAAGGGCGCAGGTTTGAGCCCTGGCTGACCCACTTCCAACACAGCTCCCTGCTAATGCCCTGGAAAAAGTGGCAGAAGATGGCTCAAGTGTTTAGACCTCAGCCATCCCAACTGGGAGACCTGGAAGAAGATCCTGGCTCCTGGTTTACAACCACCGAGGCCCGGCTGTTGGAGACATCTGGGAATGAATAAGCAGATGGGAGATCAATCAATCTCTCTCTCTCTCTCTCTCTCTCTGTAACTGCTTTCCAAATAAATTAAAAAGAGAGAGAGAGAGAGAGAGAGAGAGAGAGAGAGAGAAGTGGAGCCAAGACTCAAACCCAGGCCCTATGGTATGGGTTGTAGGCATCCCAAGCAGCATTTTAACCACTGTACCAAATTCCTGTCTCTTGCCTAAAGTTTTGATGGCCAGGTAAAGCTCTTAATGTAAATAAATAAGTCAACACACTCACACACACACACACAGTGGTACAGTGAGTTAGGCTGCCTCCTGTGCCACTTGCATCCTATAAAAGTGCCAGTTTGAGTCCCAACTGCTCCATTTCTAAACCTGCTAATGCCCCTGGGAAAGCAGCAGATGATGGCCCAAATCCTTGGGCACCTGCTACCAATGTGGGAGACCTAGATAGAGTTCTGGCTTCTGGCTTTGGCCTGTCCCATTCCCAGCCATTGCAGTCATTTTGCAAAGAGAACCAGTGGATGGAAGATCTCTCTACCTCTCCCTCCCTGAGTCTCTGGAACTCTTTCAATAAATAAATAAAAAAATTTTTTTAAAAAAAAGGACCACAAGCAGTGTCAAGATTACCATGAGTATGTTATTTAATAAATGTGGGGTGGGGGTAGAGGGAAGAAGGAACTATCCTACATAAAGCAACAGTAGCAGTGTTGTCACTTGATTTTGATTCTTATCACTCTATTAGAAGACTTTTCAGAATCTTCACATTGAGCTAAATTGCACCAGGTACTCAGGTCGGGCTCTGAGATTCATCCCCGAGGACCACGCCCAAATCCAGGAAAAAGAACAAGGGCAAAGAGCAAATGTTCCCAAATGTTCAGAGAAAGGCTAAGAGAAAGGCAAGAGGCTGAGAGCCTGTGCTTGTGGGTGAAGCCAGGAGACAGAGAAACCATCCCGACAATGCCGCCTTTCACACGCCCCCACAGCTCACTCCTGCAGCCCCCACCGGGTAGGAGGACCAATGAGCTCAGAGATAGCAGGTGCACTGGACCAGCTCCACAGATGAGACAGGGATAAAGGAGGGACAGAAGCTTGGGCTTGCCTTCCCAGAGGCTTGGATTCGGTGCCCTGGGAAGGACTTTAAGCTGCTGAACCCAGTTCCCTTGATTTACACCCTAGGCGGCTGGCTGGGCGACGAGCAGCCAACTCAGCTCCTTTTCACCACATCACACCCTCTCTGGGTTACCCAAGTCACTGCGCCTGTGGATCCAGTCCATCTCTGCCTGTTAATAGTTACGCCTCCCTTATGCAGAAGATGACCAAGTCAGAGGCTGGGATGCCTTGCCAGCAAGACTTAGCCAAGAGTGCAAGGCAAACATGGAATCAGGCACCACACCAAGAACAGAGAAGGAAGAAAAACCACCTTGAATGAGATGCAGCTTAACAGACAGGCTTCTTCTCTAAAGCCAGCCTGCTCCACGTTCCTAGGCTTTTCACAGTCCCTGTCTACATTCTCCAAAACGAGTCACTGATTCCCCAAAACACCTAGTGCCAAATCTGGAAAAAGGAGCCCTATTAAAAAAAAAAAAAAAAAAAAGATTTGTTTATTTATTTGAAAGGCAGAGTTACAGGGAGGCAGAGGCAGAAAGAAAGAGAGGTCTTCCATCCGCTGGTTACTCAACAGATGGCTGCAATGGCCAGAGCTGCGCCGATCTGAAGCCAGGGGCCAGGAGCTTCTTCTGGGTCTCCCATATGGGTGCAGGGGCCCAAGGACTTGGGCCATCTTCTACTGCTTTCCCAGGCCATAGCAGAGAGCTGGATCAGAAGTGGAGCAGCCAGGACTCAAACCAGCACCCATAATGGGATGCTGGCACTGCAGGCGACGGCTTTACCCACCACGCCACAGCGCTGGCCCCAGGAACCCTCTTTTAAGCAGAAACTAATTACATATTTCTTTGGAACCAGCTTGTGGCCCAGTAGGTTAGGCTGCTGCCTATAACACCAGTATCCCATGTTACATGCCAGCTTGAGTCCCAGCTGCTCAGTTTCTGATCCAGTTCCCTGCTAATGCACCTAGAAAAGCTGCAGAAGATGGCCCGAGTACCTGGGCCCCTGCACCCACGTGGTAGACCCATATGGAGTTCCAGGCTCCTGGCTTCAGCCTGGCCCAGCCCCAGCTATTGCAGCCATTTACAGGGTGAAGCAATGGATGGAAGATCCTCTCTCCATAACTCTGCATTTCAAATAAATAAAAATAAATCTTAAAAATAAATAAGGAAGAGGGCCCGGTGCTGTGACGGAATGAGTAAAGTCACTGCCTGCAGTGCCGGCATACCGAATGGTGCCTGTTCAAGTCCAGACTACTCCACTTCTGATCCAGCTCTCTGCTATGGCCTAGGAAAGCAGTGGAAGATAGCCCACATCCTTGGGCCCCTGCACCCATGTGGGAGACCTGGAAGAAGCTCCTCGCTCCTGGCTTCGGATGGATCAGTGCAGCGGTGCAGCTCCGGTCATTGTGGCCAACTGGGGAGTGAAACCAGCGGATGGAAGACCCCTCTCTCTCTCTCTCTCTCTCTCTCTCTCTGCGTCCCCTTCTCTCTATGTGTAACTCTGACTTTCAAATAAATAAATAAATCTTTAAAAAAATAAAATTGCTGGTGCCGCGGCTCACTAGGCTAACCCTCCGCCTTGCGGCGCCAGCACACTGGGTTCTAGTCCCAGTCGCGGCGCCGGATTCTGTCCCGGTTGCCCCTCTTCCAGGCCAGCCCTCTGCTGTGGCCAGGGAGTGCAGTGGAGGATGGCCCAAGTCCTTGGGCCCTGCACCCAATGGGAGACCAGGAGAAGCACCTGGCTCCTGCCATCGGATCAGCGTGGTGCGCCAGCCGCGGCAGCCATTGGAGGGTGAACCAGCGGCAAAGGAAGACCTTTCTCTCTGTCTCTCTCTCTCACTATCCACTCTGCCTGTCAAAAAAAAAAAATATATATATATATATATATATAAGTAAATAAGGAAGGAAGAAAGGAAATAACATGTTGGGGTCAGCATTGCGGCACAGTGGGTAAAGCTGCCGCCTCTGATATCCCATAGGGGTGCCACTTCCAATCCAGCTCCCTGCTAACAGCCTAGGAAAGCAGCGGAAGATGGTCCAAGTCCTTGGGTTCCTGCTCCCACATGGGAGACCTGGAAAAAGCTCCTGGCTTCAGTCTGGACAAGCCATGACCACTGTGACCATTTGGGGAGTGAACAGCAGACTGAAGTTTCTCTCTCTCTCTCTCTTTCTCCCTCCCTTCCTCCCTCCTTCTCTCTCTCTCTCTAACTGTGTTCCAAATAAATTAGATCTTTACGAAAAAAATAGATAACATGTTTCTGTATCCCTGCTGGATCTTGTCATTTTGGGTAAAACTATAATCAGTGCCCAAGCACTGGCTGCCCCACGAGAAAAAGCATCGGCCTCACTCCCCTTTCCTGTCAGTCTCAGGGGCCAGAGAGCCCTGACCAGGATCGTCTCAGGGCCAGTTCACGCACTGCAGCCCCAGTGAGAAAGCTGGCTTCGGTTTGGGTCCCCGCTACCCCTTCACTGGCCTGGAGCCCACAGTCTCACCAATGCCTGCCCTCAGCGTGACACTCAGAGCGGACACGTGCTGCCACCTGCCCTCCTCTCTCCAGCTTGTTGGTGAACACTTGAGACCTACAAAACCACGTGGCCCTTTTGCCTAGCCTCTGCCCGATGCCCCAGCCCCGGGTATCAACACTGGCATTCCAACGTGGAGAATCTGCAATGTGCTTTTAAGGAAACTCTGCTCTTTCCTGCTATCATTTCTGTCGACTCTCCCTGATCTAACTATTTTGCCTTTTTTTTCCCCCATGCCAGGCACATTGTAAGCCATGCTCAACTAACTGGGTGTGCACTCCTGTGACCCATCACATTTTCTGACAGTAGTGAAGCTTTTCTGGCTACAGGTGACACGGGCCTGGGGCACGAAGGGCAGCAGGAACCAAAGGCTGACCCAAACTCCTCCTCTACCTGTGAAGCCCCGTGACTCTCAAAAGAACTGTTTACTCTCTACAGATTCTCCTCCAGGGTCCCAGCTGCTGCACCCAAATCATGGGGGTATAGCTGAGATGCTGAGGAGAAAAGTGGGCGAATCACAGAATAAAGCCAGACAGACAGCAGCCACGGCGCCTTTACTCACACGCACAGCTAAAGGCCAGGCAACACGAGCCCTTGCAAAGTTTTCTGCAACGCAGATTACCAGTTACAATGTTCACACACCCGTGACAACATGAAAGGCATTCAAAATTTCACGGAAAATGCTCCTTATTTTCCAATTCCATTTTCTGTGAACTTTTTGAAGTTCCCTCACTTAAACAGATGTCTGGGGCAGTGGCTACAATTCCGTGGGACACCCACACACCGTATCGAAGAGCTTGGTTTCATCCTGGCAGCTCCACTTCGGATCCAGCCTCCTGCTAATACATACTCCGGGAGGTGACGCTCCCGTTTCCTGCCACCCATGTAGGAGACCCAGACTGAGGTCTGAGCTCCTAGCTTCTGTCATGGACATCTGGGGAGTCAATCAGTGGATGCAAGAGATTACTTTCCTCTTAGGAGACAGAGGGAGAGAGGAAGAGAGCTACAGCTCTGCCTTTCATATAAATGAAAATACTAAAAATTAAATTAACATAATTTAACATTTAATAATTATAAACAAAAACTAAGTGCTAATTTAGTCAAACCTCAGGTGTGGAGAAAGGGGTTATGGGCTAAAACCTAATCTACATTAGAAAGGAATCAAGAATGTCTAATACCGGGAGGGGGATTGGGACATAGCAACGTACATGTGATTTTTTTGAAATATGGATACAAATAGCAGGCGAAATAAGCAGGAGAATTGAAAGTGGCTGTTTCCAGGCAATAAGATGAGCTGCAGGTGGAAAGCCCACCAATTCCTGGCCACAGGCATCACAGCTGAGGTAGTTCCATTATCCTTTTCTCACCACCACCACCCTACCAGCTAGCACTTACTGTCTGCTTACCATGTGTGAGGCTACCCTTAAATTGCCTTTTTTACATTACTTTGTGTAATAACTGGGGCTAGTGTTAAGGCACAGCGGAGTAAGCCACCATCTACGAGCCACCCCTGATCTGAGCATCAGTAGGAGTCCCGGCTGCCCTGCTTCTGATCCAGCTCCCTGCTAATGCACCTGGGAAAGCAGCAGAGGATGGCCCCTGGAGTCCACGTGGGAAACATGGATGGAGCTCTAGGCTTCTGTTTCTGGCCTGGCCCAACCCTAACCATTCTGGCCATTTGGGGAGTGAACCAGAGGTTGGAAGATCTCCTCGCCCTTTCCCCCAATCTGCATCCCAAATAAATAAATAAATACATTTTTAAACTTTTAAAAAATGCCCGCATAATTAAGGTAGGCATTATTTTGGTGCCCGTTTTACATGTGAAGAAAATGAGACAAGTAACTGCCTAAGATCACTCTGTCCTAGGAAGTGGCAGAGCTACTATGAGCAGAGACAGCATGGTTTGTCTTTCTACACCATATGCTCTTTTACCTCTACCACAGTGATAACTTATAGGTTAAATATTTAATGATGGGGTCTGGCATTGTTGTACAGCAGGCTAAGCTGCAGCTTGCCATGCCAGCATCCCATAGCTGGTTCAAGTCCCAGCTGTTTCACTTCGGATCCAAATTCCTGGATGACCTAATGCTTAGGCACCTGCTACACATATGTGAGATCCAGATGCAGTCCCTGGCTTCAGCCTGGCCCAACCCCAGCTGTTGTAGCCATTTGGGGAGTGAACCAGCAGATGGAAGATCTCTCTCACCCTTTCAAATAAATAAATACACCTTTTTCTTAAAAAAAAAAAAAAACTATTAATGATGTACGTGCACACACAGCCTGCAGCAGTGGCGTTTGGAAATAAATACGGTTAGCTAAATACAAGGTTACGAGCTGTTTGCACAGTACAGCACAGTACAGACTCAGAAGAGGACAAGAGCAGGCAATGACAATGACATTGCTGTTCCAGGTTATAATTAAACCATCGTATTGTGACGATTTGGTCTAACTGGTACCCCCTGCACACAGGCTGGGCTCACACGTCCCCGGACAAGAAAGAACTCTGGTTTTATTCCCACCCACCTCATTTGCCAAGACTAGGAAAAAAAAATATTTTGAATCCCCAAACCCAGTCAGCTTCCAGGATCCTGTTGCCAAGGAGACAGGGAGTGCGCTGACACCCCGCCCCTATCACAGGGGGCTCTTTCTTGTCCGCCTGCATGCTGAGATCTGGGATGGAACGTGGGCCCTAGGAACCAGCACACACTTGACAAGACCCGCACACAGCTTCAGGGGATCGACGGCTCTTCTGAAGCCCACGCAGGGGCCTCAGGCCACCCCAAGAACCAATGCCTCCAAGGACACTGCAGGCCGCCACTACAGGGGAAGGTTGAGACAAGACTCAGCCAGCATCCACGTATCTTAAAAAGGGTCCATCTCACTCACTCACTCTCTCTCATCAGCAGTTATAGGGACTAGGAAACGACCACAGTCAATCCTCACCATGATGCTCACAATCCCAAAGGTTATCGTCAGGAATTCAGGAACGTTAACTTTCCTTCTCCAGCGATGACCTCTTCCAGCAAGAATCAACAGACAACAGGTGGCAGCAGCTACCTGGGGGAGCACCTGCATCCCCAGGATACCGCTGGGGACGCTAAAAGGCTTCCAAACCTCGGGAGACTGACATGGAGCATCAGGTACATAGCTGAGATAATGTCCTATCTCAAGGGACATGATCCCCCTGGGAGTCGTGGAGGGAAACAAATGTGTTAAAAAGGATTCTACCTGTGCACAAGGGCAGTAACTCGAAGAAGAAAAAAGTCTCCATCAGGAAAACAACCAGACTGCAGACTCCGAGAAAGAGTAGTCTGAAAGCCCTCCGGTTTGTATGTGGGATTGGGGTGGGGGAGAGGGAGGAAGACACGCCACGGAGCCAGCTGTCTGGAAGCTCATCCAAACCCTGTCATTCTGGCGTCTCATGGGAATCCCATTACTTGGGCATGACTGATCATACTATTGGCCACCGGTGCTCATCTCAAACTGTAGTCCCTCCCTCTCCCTTCCTCCAGAGGAGGGGGCTGGGATGTCAAACCCTCTAATCACAGGGCGGGTGCCCCTAGCAACCAGCCCCTATCCTGAGGCTGTCCTGGAGCCCACCCAGAGCTGCCTTGTTGGAACAAAAGATGCTCCCACCACACAGGAAATCCCCAGGGATTTAGAAGCTGTTATCACTCAGGAAATTACAAAGGTCTCAGGGGCTCTGCGTCAGGAAGCAGGAATCAGACCAAATATTGTAACTAATGGCTCTCCTAGTGCCCCTTATTTACAGGGCCATCCTGAACAAAGTTACACGCTCTGTGCCAGGAAGCAGAGGGCAGAGGTCAAATGTGTATTTCTCATTATCTCCCAGGATCACATGTCCTGAAGGATTCTGCTTTTCTTTGCGATTGGGGTCCGTCAGGCTCATGATGCAACTATGAAGCGGTGTCATTCTTGGGTTGCAGATATGGCAGCAGGAAGTGCACCTGCCCTGTCAAACACCTGCCCTGAGACTCATTAGAACCGACCAGGTTTCTGCACTCCAGATCCAGGCCCACCACTTCCTGGCCATGGCACTGGGGATAGGGGATACTCAACTTCTGAGTGCTACAGTCTCCTCGTGCAGAGACTGGGGACAATGACAGTAACTTAACTCGTGGGAGCTCTTAGGAGGATCACAGAAGCTAACACCCAGCACAGCACCTAGTACATTATCAGTGCACAGAATGTATTGGCTGTTGTGAGAAGTTGCACACTGAGAGGAAACAGATAATAAACACATAAATAACTTCAGGTAGCAGTAAGAGATGTAAGGAAAATGAAATACAGCAGAATAGAGTGGCAGTGAGAACGCCGATAGAACTACAGCTGTTTTACAGGAGCAAATGTAACTTCTGATTAACAAAAATGGTGACAAAACCTGATACAACTTGTTCTTTCTAATAAGTTACAAGCCTGAATCACCCCTCAAAAAAAAAAAAAAAAAAACCTATGTCCATCTACTTCTTGAAATTGAACCATCTGCTGAAACACTCAACAGAAGAGGAACAGGTTTTGCTTTAGAGGCAGAGTTCAGTCAAAGCTGACTTTCCCAAGAACTGGACATGTGAGACTAACTTTTCACATCTCACATTCTAAAGAAGAAGATGACCCTGATGGACCCCTAACATAACCCACTTCCCCATTCATGGCCAAAAAATAAAATAAAATACTGATTCATTCACTCAACTATTTCTGAGCACCTGGTATATCCCAGGCATCATGAACAGAGCTAAAAGACGGTGGCCTTAAAAATTACCTTCTGGAGGGCCGGCGCCGCGGCTCACTAGGCTAATCCTCCGCCTTGCGGCGCCAGCACACCGGGTTCTAGTCCCGGTCGGGGCGCCGGATTCTGTCCCGGTTGCCCCTCTTCCAGGCCAGCTCTCTGCTGTGGCCCGGAGTGCGGTGGAGGATGGCCCAAGTGCTTGGGCCCTGCACCCCATGGGAGACCAGGAGAAGCACCTGGCTCCCGGCTTTGGATCAGCGTGGTGTGCCGGCTGCAGCGCGCCGGCTGCAGCGGCCATTGGAGGGTGAACCAACGGCACAGGAAGACCTTTCTCTCTGTCTCTCTCTCTCTCACTCTCCACTCTGCCTGTCAAAAAATAAATAAATAAATAAATAAATTACCTTCTGGGGGCCAGCGCTATGGCACAGTGGGTTAAAGCCCCAGCTTGCTGGCATCCAATATGGACGCCGCTTCTAGTCCCGGCTGCTCCTCTTCTAATTCAGCTCTCTGCTATGGCCTGGGATAGCAGCAGAAGATGGCCCAAGTCCTTGAGCCCCTGCACCCGCACGGGAGACCCGGAAGAAGCTCCTGGCTCCTAGCTCCTAGCTTCGGATCAGCACAGCTCTGGACATTGTGGCCATCTGGGGAGTGAGTCAGTGGATAGAAGACCTCTCTCTCTGTCTCTACCCTCTCTCTGTAACTCTTTCAAATAAATAAAATAAATCTTTTTTTTAAAAAATTACCTTCTAGCAGGAAGAGAAGAAACACCTTGGCTGGGGACTTAATTCAGACAGCAGTGGGCTGGCAGACCACTTCTAGGGGAGGGCACACTGCAAAGGTGGGGGATGGGCACTGAAATCTGGGAACAGGAAACAGCTGGAAAAGAACAGGTATGGCATGTGGGAGTGCTGGGAATGAGGGTGGAGACCCTAATCCTCCCTCCTGTGCTTGGCTGGGAGGAAGCGCTGACAGCAAGACTGCGGGAAGGAGAGCCGCTCAAGAATTCTAGAGGAGTGACAGACATGATGGGAACTGCGTTTCCGTCAAAGATCGCTTCAGCAGCAATGTGCAAATGCTCTGGAGGAGGTCCAGACTGGCGGCCGGGCAGTCAGCCACCGGAGAGCTACCCAGGCGAGAAATGACGGGGGCAGCCTGGAAGGAGGAGAGGAGGATGGCGGGCACCAGGCGAGCGGCGGGATGTGCCAGGGCTTCTGGCCTCTGTGCCTGGGAGGGGTAAAAATACAGATGGAGCTGCAGGTCTGTGGCTGGCAGTGGGAGGAGCCTGGGGATGATCGGGAGTCTGGTTCCTGATAAACTCCGTCCAGAACATCCAGCGGAAATGCCCCTGACTCACTGAATGAATGAGAATGAGGCCCAGGAAAGGACGTGGGGCAGGAAACGAGCAATGAGATAACCACTGACCGAGGGAGAATACAGAGACCCAGGGACCAAGACACTGGGTTTGTGAGACATCCACATCTGAAACACGCGAGAGGCAGAGAGTTAACCAGTGTGGCGGCTCCGAGAGGACTTGGCAGAGCCCAGCGTCCCAGAAGAGGAAGACAAGGGCAGCTTGAACAGGCTCTCGAGGCTGCGTGATTGCAGGTGACTTGAGCAAGGAAAGCTTTACCAGGGCCACTACCACGTCCCAACCCCTCTTGATCTACGACAACACTCAAGGGACCACACCACATCCGTGGCGCTCGCGGCCCTTCAACGGCAGACTGAAGCCCTCTCCACACAAGAGGCTGCAGACAAGGGACGGATCACCTGCGCTCCAGAATCCTGAAAGCTGAACTGCCAACCCTGATGCAAGGGGACCAGTGCCCCAGCACACCAGGAGAGGGAGCGTTAGGTGGCTTATTCTGGCAGACTCCGTGTTACACACCTGCCGGTGGGTGGGAACCCTGCGGTGCACTGGGTTAACATGGGTGAGGTAGCCCCAGACGCGGAAGCCTGCCACAGTCAGCAGCTCTCTCGATCAGACAGTTGCATTCTCAGTGCCGCACAGAGTGCCTGGCACACTTGTAAGAGCTCAATACATATTTAGGAAGGGCAGTGCAGGATGGCCCAAGTGCCTGGGCCCCTGCACCCATGTGGGAGACCTGGAAGAAGTTCCTGGCTCCTGGCTTCAGATCTACCCACCTCTGGCCATTGCGGCCATTTGGCGAGTGAACCAGATGATAAAAGACCTTTCTCTCTGTCTCTCCCGCTCTCTGTAACTCTACCTCTCAAGTAAACAAAGTATGGGGGGGGGGGGTGCTTTCATAGGGGTGAGCACTGTGCAACAGTGGTTAAGCTGCTACTTGGGTCACCCACATCCCATACAGGAGTGTCTGGGTTCAAATCCCAGCTGCTCAGCATCCGATCCAGCTTCCTGTTAATGTGCACCCTGAGAGGCAGTAGGTAATGGCTCAAGTGCTTGGGGTCCCCACCACCCACGTGGAAGACTCAGACAGAATTTCAGCTCCTGGCTTCAAGCTGTTCCAGCCCTGGCTATTGTGGAAATTCAGAGAATGAACCACTGGATGTAAGCACTCATATTCATTCTCATTCTCTCTCTCTCTCCCTCCCTCCCTCCCTCCCTCCCTCTCAAATAAAAATTCTTTTAAAAGTTTCTTTAAAGGTAGGTAATACTAATAAATTGCTTTTTCTTCCTCCAAGTACCCATCATAAAAAAAGTTATCTCAACTCTTTTTAAAGAAACAGTTCTTCTAAAGAAAACTGCAAAGTCAACTCTAGGAGAGGGTGCCCAATCTGACCAGCTAGGGGCTGGTAAAGAAGCCATGAGTAAAGAAGAAAGGCAACTGCCTAAGTAATTAACATCACATTAGGCAGTGGGAATCAAACCATAAATAGTGGGTCCTTATCATTATCAATGCCACTGTTCCTGGAAGCAATCAGGGAGTGGTGCCTGTTAGAATTGGCTAGAGAGAGGAGGAAGTTCAACACACCACTATACGGCATGCTATCATTAATAACAATGTATTGTGTACTTGAAAACTCACGAGTACACTTTAAAAGATTTATTTACTTATCTGAAAAGCAGAGACACAGAGAGAGCGCTTTCTACTGGTTTACTCCCCACATGCCCATAACAGCCAGGAAGGGGCCAGGCCAACGGCAGGGAGCCAGGAACTCAATACAGGTCTCCCATATGGATGTCAAGAATCCACATACTTGGGCCAACATCTGCTGCCTCCCAGGTGCGCTGGCAGGAAGCTGGATCAGAAGCGGAGGTGGGATGTAATCCTCGGCACACCAATATGAAATGTGGGCATCCCAAGTGGTGACTCAACCCATGACCCCACATCATCTGCCCAGCTCAGAGTAGATTTAAGAGTTCTCACGACCAAAAAATAAGTGAGGTAATGAATATGTTGATTAACTTTATTTAGTCATTCCGCTACACACACACACACACACACACACGTATCTCAAAACACCAATTTTGTGGCTGGTGCTGTGGCATAGCAGATAAAGCCGCCACCTGCAGTGCCAGCATCCCATGAGTGCCAGGCTGCTCCATTTCCCATCCAGCTCTCTGCCATGGCCTGGGAAAGCAGTGGAAGATGGCCCAAGTCCTTAGGCCCCTGCACCCACGTGGGAGATCAGTAAGAAGTTCTTGGCTCCTGGTTTTGATTCGGTCTAGCTCTGGTCATTGTGGCCATCTGGGAAGTGAAACAGCAGATGGAAGACCTCTCTCTCTCTCTCTGCCTCTCTGTAACTCTGCCTTTCAAATGAATAAATCTTAAAAAAAAAAAGCATTAAAAAATCTATGTACATTCCATAAATACATAAAATTTTTGCCAATTAAAAAAAGTTAATGTTTCAAAAATATAAAAAAGATGGGGCCAGTGCTGTGGCATAGTGGGTAAAGCCACCGTCTGCAGTGCCAGCATCCCATATGGGCACCGGTTCAAGACCTGGCTGCACCACTTCCAATCCTGCTCTCTGCTGTGGCCTGGGATAGCAGTAGAGGATGGCCCAAGTCCTTGAGCCTCTGCACTTGCATGGGAGACCCAGAAGAAGCTCCTGGCTTCAGATCTCCATATCTCTGGCCGCTGCGGCCAATTGGGGAGTGAAGCAGCAGATGGAAGACCTCTCTCTCTGTCTCTCCTCCTTTCTGTAACTCTGACTTTCAAATAAATAAATAAATCTTTAAAAATATATACAGTTCCCGCTGATGCACATCTTGGGAGGCAGCAGATGATGGCTCAAGTGATTAAGTTTTCAGTAATTAAGATGTCCATGTTCCATATCAGAGTACCTGGAATCAGTTCCCAACTGCAGCTCCTGACTCCAGCTTCCTGACAGTGCAGACCCAGAGAGGCACCATGACAGTTCAAGTCCTTTGGTCCCTGCCACCCATATGGGAGACCTGGATTGCATTCCTTGAATCCAGCTTGGCCTCAATCCTGGCCCCAGTCTTGGCTATTGTCAGTGTTTGGGGAATGATCTCACAAATTTCTTTCTCTGTCTCTTTCTCTCTCTCTCTCTCTGTCTCTCTCTCTCTCCTCCCCCAAACCCCAAATAAAATTTAGGGGAAATGGCTTTTTTAGTTGACTAAAGAAAATCCTATTATAACAGTTTATCTATGGTTACGTGTGTCACATTGCAGGCAAGCAACTCCTCCCCACTGCAGAAATGCTCTATGTATATACTTTTTTACCGATCTCTTCATTCAAGCCTAACAGCTCTGCAGACAAGACCTTATCTCCTTGTGGCGGATTTGGGAGTGGGCATACGAAGAAACCAATAGCGGTGACAGAGCAGGGAGGTGAACCCAAGGCCCCGATTCCAAAGCCCACGTGTCTCTCACCCCATCAAGTTCTGGGGGCCTAATGTACCAAAAGGGCATGTGCAGAACAAAGCAGAGGTTCTCAATCCTAACTGAAGTAGAGACAGCAGAACACTTCAGTGTTGTCTCCTGGAAGACTTGAAACCTCACCAAAACCCAGCTAGTGGAGCCCTACAGCAGGCCTTCGATGCAACTCTTCCCAGAGGCCATGTCCGGAACACAAGCTCTTCCGCCTCCAGCACAGATGCCTCTTGACCACTTTGCATCCAGAACCCAAACAGTCAACCCAAGGTGCACTTCAGTTGGCGTCCTCTGGAATCAAGACACGGAGCGCACACTCGGCTTCTATCTCCTTCTAGAAGACTGTTCTCTGGGTGACACTCCCTATTCTCTTCTGCTCTCAAATACTTTCTCCACAAAGGAGGATTGAAAAGAATGTAGACACTGACTAAAGCCTGTCCTACTTCGACAGACAGGATCACCACCGGCTGAGATGTGTGTCACGGTGAAGCTCTGAGCCAGCCTCCTCACCAAGCTTGGACTTCTGGAGAAATTCCAGACAAAGTCCCTCCATCCACCACTATGCATTCGCCATACGAGGGAGCATTGCGGAGCCCTAGGAACTCTCTGCCATTCCAGGGCAGTCGTGCCTCAGCCAATCCAATGCACCTGCTGGCAGAGATGCCAACCTATGAGCCACACAAGCCCCCAGCACACTTGCCCTGGGTTCTGAGTGCTGCCCACGCTCAGAACTACTTCTTCTTAATCCTACCACATATTTACTAGCATGGAAAAGACCACAACTATACCACAATTGACAGTGTGCTTCTTTTGTCAAAAGCCAAAAACAAAAAAATGTTTTAAGTAGCGATGTCACCAATCGTAACACTGCTGTTTCAGAGCAGACACTTTAAAAGCGTGCAATACAAATTATAGATCATCTGTCTTGACGGAAGGAAGAACACTGATGAGCCAAACAGGACGATGCGGAGTTGTCCACGTGGCTTTCCCAGCGACTCTGTCACGTCTTTAGCCTCTGACTCAATGAGGACGTGCTTGATTCCCAACAAAGCACACAGAACTCAGATAAGAAGCTGCCAGGCTTCCCCACTCTGCTCAGCACTCTCCCAGTTTTAGTGCATGCCAGAAAAGGCCTACAGGAGAATGCTGCAAGCTGCCCAAAGGAGACATACTTTTCTCCAAACATCTTTCTTGCAGCTATCTTTCCCTAAGACAGGAAAGATAATCCTTTTAGTTTAGAAGATGTTTCTGGGGGGCTGGCATTGTGGTATAGTAAGCTAAGCCACTGACTACAGTGCTGGCATCCCATATGGGTGCTGGTTAGAGTCCCGGCTGCTCCTCTTCCGATCCATAGCTCTCTGCTATGGCCTGGGAAAGCAGTGGAGGACGGTCCAAGTGCTTGGGTCCCTGCACTCACGTGGGAGACCCAAAAGAAGCTCCTGGCTCCTAGCTTCAGATCAGTCCAGTTCTGGCAGTTGCAGGCATTTTGGGGAGTGAACTAGTGGATGGAAGACTTCTCTCTCTGTCTTTCCCTCTCTGTCTATAATTCTAGCTCTCAAATAAATAAATAAATAAACCATTTAAAAAAAGGTTTATTCTGGAGGCCAGCATCATGTTGCAGCAAGTCATGCCACTGCCTGTGGCACTGGCATCCAGTTCAAGTCCCGGCTGCTCCACCTCCCAGCTGGCTCCTTGCTAATGTGCCTGGGAAAGCAGCAGAAGATGGTCCAAGTGCTTGGGCTCCTCCCCCCAACATGGGAGGTCCAGATGAAGTTCCAGGCTTCTTGTCAGCCTGGCCCAGCCTTGGCCATTGCAACTATTTGGAGAGTGAAACAGTAATGGAAATGCTCAGATGCTCTCTCATTCTAACTGGCCTTTCAATTTCCATTTTATGTGAAAGGCAGAGTGATAGGTCTTCCATCTGCTAGTTTACTCCCCAAATGCCCACATCAGCCAGGGTTGGGCCAGGTGGAAGCTAGGAGCCTGAAATTCGATCTGGATCTCCCACACGGGTGGCAGTGAGTGCAATGGGAAGCAAAGCCAGCACTCACACTCAGGCACCGATGTCAGATATGAGAATCTCAAATGCTCACCCCAACAATTCTACTCTTATAGTATTTCTTGAGTTAAACATGTAGTTCATATCAAACGTTCAGTTAAACTTTTTCAAACAAAATGGCTGACAGCCCTGTTACAACTTGACAAGGGTTGCTAAATCGCTCTCTGGCTGATTTTATATGTATATTTTAAAATACACTATTAAAGGAGCTTCTAAGCTGTCTATCCAGCAGGTACAGCAATCATATCCCATGAGCCGGCCCCAAGAGAAAGCATCAATGCAAGTAGTAAAGGGACAACAACGCATGTCTCCCATAGAGACACAGCACCCAGGTTTAAATACCAAGAGACTCATAATAAGACTGAGCAAAGGAGCAACACATTCTTCAACCATTCATGCAACAGATAGGTGTGCCGACCAAGTACAAGTTTGTGAAAAGGGTTGTGAGAAGGACACAGGTGAGCAAATACCTTAAAGGAGGCAATAAAATGAACCACCCTGCATTAGCTATTAGAAGCATTAGGGGGCCGGTGCTGTGGTCACTAGGCTAATCCTCCACCTTGTGGCACCGGCACACCGGGTTCTAGTCCCGGTCAGGGTGCCGGATTCTGTCCCAGTTGCCCCTCTTCCAGCCCAGCTCTCTGCTGTGGCCAGGGAGTGCAGTGGAGGATGGCCCAAGTTCTTGGGCCTTGCACCCACATGGGAGACCAGGAGAAGCACCTGGCTCCTGCCATCGGATCAGCGCGGTGCGCTGGCCGCAGTGGCCATTGAAGGGTGAACCAACGGCAAAGGAAGACCTTTCTCTCTCTCTCTCTCACTGTCCACTCTGCCTGTCAAAAAAAAAAAAAAAAAAAAAAGCATTAGGACTGAGGTAGCTGAGGTATCCACTCCCACTCCCCTCTGGGGGACAACATGTGCTAGCAGGGTGAAGAGCCAGTGCAAAGGACTCACTTGGAGAACCTTGTGGGTCTTTGAGGCTTTGGCTCGTACTGGGCGTAGGACAGGAAGCCAGTGCAGGGTTTTCAGCAGAGCAGGGAGTTGTCCAACTCTCCTGTTAACACAGATCACTGTGTCACTGCTGAGGAGGACAGAGTGGTAAGGACAAGGGCAGAAGGAGGCAAGAAAGAAAGGCATGGGTCAGGGTAGGTGCAATGGAGGTAAGAAGTGGTCACACTGTGATGTGACAGCCAACAAGGCTCCTTAGTGAACTGGAAGCAAATCAATGAGTGGACAAGGATGACCACCAGTTTTAGGCCTGAGCAACTGGAAGGATGACCCACTGAGATGCAGAAGGCTGCAGGCACGCTTGGTCAGGAGTTACAGACTGGACATGTGGAGGTCCCTTTTTTAAGTGGAGTTGGAGCAAGAGGGCCTCCATATCTGGCTATCTGGCAAACATCTGAGAACCTACCTGACCTGGATTAGGCTGTGGGTTAACATGAGACAACAGTGAGAGAAATCATAGTCCCTGATCCTGAAAGCTAAGTGTAGAGAAACAGACATGCAAGCCAAGGTACATTGGGTGGGAAGGAGATGTCCTATGAAAAGTTCATGCCGGCGCCGCGGCTCACTAGGCTAATCCTCCGCCTAGCGGCGCCGGCACACCGGGTTCTAGTCCCGGTCGGGGCGCCGGATTCTGTCCCGGTTGCCCCTCTTCCAAGCCAGCCCTCTGCTGTGGCCAGGGAGTGCAGTGGAGGATGGCCCAGGTGCTTGGGCCCTGCACCCCATGAGAGACCAGGAAAAGCACCTGGCTCCTGGCTCCTGCCATCGGATCAGCGCGGTGCGCCGGCCGCAGCGCGCCGGCCGCGGCGGCCATTGGAGGGTGAACCAACGGCAAAGGAAGACCTTTCTCTCTGTCTCTCTCTCTCACTGTCCACTCTGCCTGTCAAAAATAAAAAAAAATAAAAAATAAAAAAAAATAAAAAAATAAAAAGAAAAGTTCATGACACGAACGCACATGGCAACATCAGCAGGCGTTATCTAACTAAGGAAAAGGAAGATGGGTGAAGACAGGGGCTCCAAGCAAAAGAAGCAGAATCTAAAAGGGCATGGAAGTGAAAGTAAGCATACAGGGTCCCAGGCCACGTGGCTGCTTATCCAGTCGAGCTGAGTGCAAGCAAGTGGCAGGCTTCCAGAATCCCATCCAAGGAGCTTACAGATGCCAGCACTCCTGCAGGTTCAGATCCGGTACCTAGTATGTGTGACCAGCGTGAGAAACAATTCCTGGGTTGTTCCTCGAGGCTGGCTGCAGAACTGTGAAACTGGAAGGGTTGAATGCACTATGTCCTGTAGATGATAACACAGATACCAAGTAAGTGGCAAAGTGGAGCGGGAAACCATCTCCTCAGCCAAGCACCTTCAAACTTGGGTAGCAAGAAGGTTTCCCGAGGCGAGGGCACTTTTAAAGGAATCATTTATCAAGACCCTGATCCTCAACTTCCCTAAAAGGAGTCTTTCCTAAATTCATATATGGGAGGTCTGCCTTTGCGAACTTTGCCTTTCACAACCAGGCTTTACTCATTCTACAGAAGAAAGGTCCATGAGTCCTCTCTCTGGATTCCACATGAAGGGAAGAGATGAAAATACTTGTGCTAGTACTAGAAAATGGATGACTAAAAGATGTGTTGATTTGAAAGGCAAAGCAACATAAAGACAAAGATTTTCCATTAACTGGTTCACTCCCTAAATGGCTATAACAGCCAGGCCCTGGGCCAGGCCAAAGTCAGAAGCCAGGAACTCCTCTGGGTCCCTCACATGGTTGGAAGAGGCTCAAGGATTTGGGCCATCGTCTGCTACATTTCCCGGGTATATTAGCAGGAAGCTGGACAGGAAGTAGAACAGCCAGGACTTGAACCCGCACCTCAATATGGGATGCAAGTGGCAGCATGTCCCACTGTACCACAATGCTGGCTCCTAGAAAATGAATGACTTAATGGCAGGATTACAAGTCTAGAGGTTTCCAGTTTCTGGTTTTTTCTGTTTTGTTTTGTTTTGTTTTTGGCAGGCAGAGTTAGACAGAGAGAGAGAGAGAGAGAAAGGTCTTGCTTTTTGCTGTTGGTTCACCCTCCAATGGCCGTCACGGCTGGTGTGCTGCGGCCAGCGCATCGCGCTGATCCGAAGGCAGGAGCCAGGTGCTTCTCCTGGCCTCCCATGCGGGTGCAGGGCCCAAGCACTTGGGCCATCCTCCACTGCACTCCCTGGCCACAGCAGAGAGCTGGCCTGGAAGAGGGGCAACTGGGACAGAATCCGGCGCCCCAACCAGGACTAGAACCCGGTATGCCGGCACCGCAGGCAGAGGATTAGCCTAGTGAGCCGCAGCACTGGCCCAGTTTCTGGCTTTCAACAGAACTAAAGACAAGCTGGAAAATTCACAAAAATCTGCTGGGTTCTAAGGTGTAATTTGAAAAGTAAAAACTGAGTGACCTTGATATAACAAAAGTCTTTCCATCTCCCATCCACTTCATGCCAACAGATTCCTCAAAGTTTAGATCTACATGAATGATAAATCTTATTCTAGCATTAAGTAGTATCATTCAGACTCAAAATACTTGCGGGTACAGAGACCCATCTTTATCATCAAGAGATAAAGGTGGGGCCGGCGCTGTGGCGCAGCGGGTTAACGCCCTGGCCTAAGGCGCTGGCATACCATATGGGCTCCGGTTCAAGTCCTGGCTGCTCCTCTTCCAATCCAGCTCTCTGCTGTGGCCTGGGAAGCCACAGAAGGCAGTAGAAGATGGCCCAAGTCCTTGGGCCCCTGCACCTGCATGGGAGACCTGGAAGAAGCTCCTGGCTCCTGGCTTCAGATCGGCGCAACTCTGGCCATTGTGGCCAATTGGGGAGTGAACCATTGGATGGAAGACCTCCCTCTCTCTCTCTCTCTCTCTCTCTCTCTCTCTCTCTGCCGCTCCTCTTTCAGTGTAACTCTGACTTTAAAATAAATAAATCTTTAAAAAAAAAAAGAGAGAGATAAAGGTAGGCTTTCTTCAGAACGGATAACATTGGGGCTGATGTATGGCACAGTGGGTTAAGCTGCCGCCTACAACTCCGGCATTCCCTGCTCCACTTCCAATCCAGCTCCCTACTAACGCACATGGGAAAGCAGCAGAAGATGGTTGAAGCACTTAGGCCCCTGCCACCCATGTAGAGTTCCCGGCTCCTAGCTTCAGCCTGGTCTAGCCCTGGCCATTGCAGCCATCTGAGGAGTGAACCAGCAGATAGAATATTGATCTCTCTCCCTCTTTCCTCCCTGTAACTCTTTCAAATAAATAAATAAATCTTTTTTAAAAATGGTAATCTCAAACCTGTTTTGATCAACTTATACCACTCAGTGTAGATGTTATAATCCAAAAGAAACTAACACTTAAGAGACTTAAAAGAGGAAATCACTACGAGAGAATGATCAAAAAAGACCTGAGCATAAAAATAAATTAAATGAAATTAACATTTTGTGGGAAGTGGAATTTAAATATGATTTCAAACAGGAAAAAGGAAAATACAAACATTTCAGACTGAAATAAGAGCTTGTTCATGTATTTTTTAAGATTTATTTATTTATTCGAAAGAAAGAGAGAGAAAGGTCTTCCATCTGCTGGTTTACCCCCCACTTAATTGGCCACAATGGCCAGGCCTGGGACAAATCGAAGCCGGGAGTCAGGAGCTTCTTCCAGGTCTCCCAAGTGAGTTCAGGGGACCAAGCACTTGGGCCATGCTCCACTGCTATCCCCAGGCACATTAGCAGGGAGCTAGATTACGAAGTAGAGCAGCCAGGACTTGAACCAGTGTCCATATGGGACACTGGCATCATCGCAGGTGGCAGCTTTTATGCACTATGCCACAATGCCAGCCCCTGTTCATGTATTTTCACGAGGATAACAGTAGGTCAAATAACTACAGTAGTCTGAGCCCTCCAGATACATTTAAAAGAGTAATGTAACAGTTTTAAAATGTCAACATTTGGGGCCAGCATTGTGGCATAGTGGTGAAGCCGCTGCCTGCAGTGCTGGCATCCCATATGGGCACCAGTTTGAGTCCTGGCTGCTTCATTTTCGATCCAGTTTTCTGCTATGGCCTGGAGAGCAGTGGAAGATGGCCCAAGTCCTTGGGCCCCTGCACCCACGTAGGAGACCTGGAAGAAGCTCCTGACTCCTGGCTTTAGATGGCTGTTGTGGCCATTTGGGGAGTGAACTAGCAGATGGACCTTTCTCTCTTTCTGACTGTAACTCTATCTCTCAAACAAATAAAATCTTAAAAAAAAAAAAAGTCAACATTTACAATATATCAGAAAATATTTCTTTTGCAACTCTTTCCTCATATGATGTCAAAAATGTGCAAATGGGGCCGGCGCCGTGGCTCAACAGGCTAATCCTCTGCCTGCAGCGCTGGTACACCGGGTTCTAGTCCCAGTTGGGGCACCAGATTCTGTCCCAGTTGCCCCTCTTCCAGGCCAGCTCTCTGCTGTGGCCAGGGAGTACAGTGAAGGATGGCCCAAGTGCTTGGGCCCTGCACCCAATGGGAGACCAGGAGAAGCACCAGGTTCCTGCCTTCGGATCAGCGCGGTGCGCCAGCTGCAGCACACTGGCCACAGCGGCCATTGGAGGGTGAACCAACAGAAAAGGAAGACCTTTCTCTCTGTCTCTCTCACTGTCCACTCTGCCTGTCAGAAAAAAAAAAAAAAAATGTGCAAATGGAGACAGAATTTTCCAAAAGCCCTTAGTGGCTACAAACTCAAACACATTTGAAAACCATGGTCGGAAGTCAGCACTCTTGCCCTCTACACTTGGGAACATGCTCTCTTTGCAAGGCTGCAAAGGGCCAGGAAGGGATGCACCTGCTAAGGAAGGGGCAATCCTAGAGCCAACGGCTGAACTCTGGACCTCTAGACCGGTCAGGGCAAACTACACACAACCACCCCGCTCCCTGCTCTTCAGCCATGGGATGAAGGGGGGGGGGGGGAGTGGTTCAGAGCTGAGTGCTTACCTATGGACTGTTTAAAGCAATAACACCCTACTCTACAGTAAGACACAATAAAAGACTTCTGCTCCTGCCATGCCTGCGCCAGGCAGAACATGGGTAAGACAGAAAAGGTATTGCTAGTTATCTCTGCTGTAGAGGGCTGAATGCTAAAAGCATGGTGGGTCACAGAAACAGTATGGATACTTTGCCTGTAGTGCCAGGAGAGTAACCCACAGGAGACAATCGCTTTAATTTTATATATATATATTTATATATATATATATATATATATATATATATATGCGCCAAGGAAAGAGCATTTTAAACAGCCAGTTTGCAAAGCAGACTGTTTTCCAGAATTACCACCTTTCCCACTGTCACAATTCTCTCAAATCATACCTTAAACACTGCTAGGGAGTGGCCTGAAAGCCCAGGGCTGGAGGGCTTCAGGCAGCTGGTACTCAGGTTACTGCATCCATGTCTTCTGATGGTAACTTTAGGACTATTATCACTGCTTTGTCTTTCTCATGTTAGACTTTTACTCTCACATGTCTGTCAACTGATTGCTGGACCAGTTACCCCTCTCATTCAGTCTTCTAGAAAACCTGCTTTCTTCCTTTTTCCTTTCACGGACATTTTGCAGCCACTTGCTCATATGGAAATATTTCACTGTTTCAATTTTGTTTAAATTTGTTATTGTTTGATGTAGGACTGAAAGAATATTAACACATTTTCAAAGCTATCAAAGTATCTGTCAAAAACTTACTTGACAATGTGGCTGCTGTTAAGCAACGTTGTTGCCAAAAACTACATAAACACCTGTAAACCTCCTAAGGAAAACCTGTGGAGCACACATCTGGCACCGCAGTTAAAGTGACACTTGGGATGCCTGCATCCCACATTGGAGAGCCTGGATTCAAGTCCTGGCTCCACTCCCACTTTCAGGCTTCTACTGATGCACATCCTGGGAGGAAGCAGAGATGGAGTGGCTGGGACCCTGCCACCCACATGCAAGACCTGCACTAAATTCCCAGTTAACAGCTTCAGCCTGGACCAGCTCTGGCTGTTGTGAGCATTTGGGTTAGTGAACAAGCGGATGGGAGATCACTCTTTCTCTCTGCCATTCAAATAAATAAATAATTTTGTAAAAACTTGTAATTGCTAACCTAGATATATATAGATATATAGATATATTCCAAATGGGGATTTTTAATAGTTTTTTTTTAAGTTTTATTTATTTTATTTGAAAGGCAGAGTTACAGAGAGGCAGAGACAGAGAGAGGTCTTCCATCTGCTGAATCACTCCCCAAATGGCCAAAACAGCTAATCTGGGCTAGGCCAAACCCAGGAGCTCCAAACTCCATCCGAGTCTCCCACATGGGTGCAAGGGCCCAAGCATCTGGGCCACCTTCCACTGTTTCCCAGGCCATAGCAGAGAGCTGGATTGGAAGTGGAGCAGCCAGGACTCGAACCACATGGGATGCCAGTACTGCAGGTGGTAGCTTTACCTGCCTTGCCATAGCACCAGCCCCTTTAATAGATTTTTAATCTACTAGGTAGAAAAATTTTAGATGTAGCACCTTGGTTTTTGAAACAAGTGATGGATAACAGAAGATAAAAGTTTCTAACTGGCTTTCAGTAAAGCCACTGCATAATTGGGGGATGGGAACATCAAGATTCAGTAATAAGTGCTACAAATGATGAGTTTCTCCCACCTGGATCTTTTTATGGGATTTTTAATATATGATAGTGACTACATCAAAATTCAAAAGGCAGAACAGGGGCCAGTGCCGTGATGCAGGGGTTAAAGCCCCAGCCAGCAACACTAGCATCCCATATGGGTGCCGGTTCAAGTCCCAGCTGTTCCACTTTGGTTCCAGCTCCTTGTTAGTGTGCCTGGGGAAGCAGCAGAGAATGGACCAAGTCCTTGGGCCCCTGCACCCATGTGGGAGACCCAGAAGCTCCTGGCTCCTGATCGGTTCAGCTCTGGCCATTGTGGCTATTTGGGGAGTAAACCAGCAGATAGAAGACCTCTCCATCCCTACTTCTCTCTGTAACTTTATCTTTCAAATAAATAAAATAAATTTTTTAAAAAAAGGCTAAACTTAGACCAAGCCTTTCAATCATGTATTATCACCAAAGCTAGTTATCACCAAGGTCATCCAAAACTCACAAAATTAACAAGATTTTTAAAAATCAAACACTCTTTAATCACAACTATTATGTCAAGAATCAAAAGGTTTTAAGTCACTGAAAGAACTGTTTGCTTCATCTTTCTTGTGTCCTTTTATAAATCCTACTTTTGTACTTCTCAATTAATATATGGGTATATGTGTATAATTCAAATATACATAAGATGAAAATAAGATCAAATGCTTTAATAAGTCAGCTTATACATGTTTATAGGGATAGTCTCTCAAATCTTTTTATTTTTGCACTGAGTTTAAAAACTGAGACACAAGATTTCAAGACTTTAAGCAGTTCCAACAGCACCACTGCAGATGACTAGCAAAAAAAAAAAAAAAAAAAAAAAAGGGCGAGGCTTTCAGCAGTGGAATTCCCAAATACCATCTGTCTGCATCAAAGACAGTCACCAAGACCAGCCCCACAGAGCCATGGGGTCATGCAGAAGACCTCCACGAATGCTACGATGGGAGCTGGAGCTGGGTGGTCGGACAGGGTGAGCATCGGGAACGGAACGTCAAGTCACTCAAACAAGGGATACAGGGATACAGCTGCGGGGAAAGGAGCTGCAGGAGACCATGAGCCCTGCTGCGGCTGCTTCATTCCACCCGGCACTGTGACAGGCGAGGCGGAGTGAGCCACAGAATGCCTGGGGTGGGGGAGAAAGCGCAGCTGGCCAGGCAGCAGGTGTGGCTCAGACTGGGCAAGCAAGGGGTAGAGCTGCAGGGGGCTGGCATGGCTGGATCACAGGAGGCCTTCAGGATCAAGACAGCAGTTTGAGGGGATGGCAAACACACAAGGCCAGCTCAGAAAGACGGGGCGGGAAGACCAAACCCGTGCCCCAGTTCTGGGGGCACCCGATAGAAGGAGGGCGTGGAATATGTATCTCACGGCATTGGGATGGCTTCTGTGGGTACAGAAGCAGATCGGATGGGAGCCACGGTGACACGGTGCGCAGCACACTCTGAAGCACTCCCAAAGCAGCTGCTGACTCACGGTCAAGCTGAGCTGAGGTGCCGGCCCACACCTCTGAGGGCTGCAATTTCCTCTCTTGTCCTGTATTACTCATCCACAGACAACCTCCCTAAAAATACCTACACCAAGTGGCTGCTGCTTGTGGGGAAAGTTCACCAAAGGCACGGGTTTAGAAGAAAGAAAAAATCTGGGTCCCAGTCCTAGTTCTGAACTCATCCTCCGCTGCAGCCACCCATGACACCTGCCCTGTGGACTTCAAAGGGAAGAGCTCATCAAGCTCTTGAGTGATAAACTGGCTTGATAGGAAAACCAGCTTCAGCAGCTTGTAAGCAGTGAAACACTAGGACAGCTCTCTCCTATTCCCCCTTCTCAACCTCATATCCTTAATACAGCACTGTCTTACAGAATGTGTACTCAAGGGGCCAGCGCCGTGCTGCAGCGGGTTAGGGCCCTGGCCGGAGGTGCCGACAGCCCGTGTGGGGGCCGGTTCGGGTCCAGGCTGCTCCGCTTCCGGTGCAGCTCTCTGCTGTGGCCTGGGGGGGCAGTGGAGGATGGCCAAAAAAAAAAAAAAGAATGTGTACTCTGGTGGGGAAAGCAGACAGCCAGCACAGCACAAAGGAAAATGCAGCAAATCCATGGAAGCAAGAGAGATGGGAGAAAAGTGAATCTGAATAAGGAAATGGACAGCAGTGCTCCCTGGAGGGAGGAAGTCTTAACAGAGCTGAACCTTCAAAGAACTAAAGGCCACTGGGGACAGACTGAGCAGAAGTGTAAGCGAAAGCATCTCAGTGAGATGAGTCTGTGTGCAGCTGGCAGTGGGGGGAAATGAACACCCTGGCGCCCCTTTGGGGCATCTGTACCGTGCTGAAGTATTTCACCTGTTCTCTGGGCAAGTGTGGGGGTGGGTGGGGGAGGGGAAGGGGAAATCACCCAAGGTTTCCACAAAGGAGGATGACACACCTGGAGCTCACTAAGGGAGACCACTTCCTTTGATAGCACGGGAAGAGCAGAACAAAGCAAGGAGAGGAGTGGGCACCTAAAGTCATGGGCACACAGGAGGCAAAGAAATTTAAACTGGGGGGAGAGCCCACCCCCCTCACCCCCAGCGCTGTGGCACAGGGAGTAAAACCACTGCCTGCAGTGCTGGCATCCTATATGGACGCTGGGTTCGAGACCCGGCTGCTCCACTTCCCATCCAGCTCTCTGCTATGGCCTGGGGAAGCAACAAAAGATGGCCCACGTGCTTGGGCTCCTGCACCCTCGTGGGAGACCTAGAAGAAGCTCCTGGCTTTGGATCTGCCCAGCTCTGGCCACTGCAGCCATTTGGGGAGTGAACCACGAGATGGAAGACCTCTTTCCTTCTCTCTCTGCCTCTGTCTCTCTCTAACTCTGCTTTTCAAATAAATAAATCTTAAATAAAAAAATAAAGTGTACTGGAGGATGTACATAGATTATATACAAGGACTGTGCCTTTAAAAAAAAGAAATTTAAATTGTTTTTTGCCTTTTGTGTTTTTCTTTTCTCTTTCCAGTGTTACTTCTTGCATCCAGCCCTGTCCTTTAGTAGGAAATTCAAGAATCTGGTTTTTTAACAGTCACCATGGCTTTCTCAACCCCCAACCTGGAGGTGAGTTTTTTAACAATGGTTGGCCATGTGGGCCCAGCAAGAGTTTACTCTCAAGTTCTAATTCATCTCCACTTAGAAAATAAACTGCAAAACACAATACAGGGAGCTCCCTGGTCCTGGCATTTATGACCCAAATAATTTAGTCTGAGATAAAGTATTTGTACCCTGGGCAGCCACAACATTCAGACAAATTAGAGCCACGCTGGCAAAGGTATCCATCCCTCAGAGAAGCTGTGCTTCCAGAGAGAAGAGGGACCAGAGAGGAGTGCTGGGGCTATGGGGTGCAAAGCCATCTGCCTCTCCACTCCCTTTGGCTTTACATCCTGGAAAATGCAACATTCTTTCTGTAGTCATTTCTGAGTGGACCGTGCTAGCCTGTACTCTCTCCATGCCCTAGTCAACTCTTAGGGTAGTAGCAGGAACTGAACAGCCCTGGTCTGGTCCTAGCCCCACCATTACGAAGACGAATTGAAGACAGTATTAACTTCAGGCTGCATTTTTCTCAACTGTTGGATTCCCAAGGCTCTGAGGGTCCTTCGAGCTCTAAGTTATCAGTAATGGTCATGCTCTCAACCCTTTTCCCTCTCCCCAATGTCTTTAACCAGCACAGAGGCCCCTGCATCAGTATGCCAGGGGGAGACTTCCAAAGGAGGTAGGGTTGTTGCGGCTGATCATCAAAAAACAAAGAACTCTGTGAATCCCTTGCAGGAAAAGCAACAAAGACTGGAATAACAAAAATCAGGATATGCTCATAGTCAACTGCTTACCATATGGAATTTCAGAACTCCAACACCCCGGACTAAGTACATATACATAAAAAATAATATTAAGCAATGACAAAGTATCATATTCCAAAATGTACTTTTGGAAATGACAAGAAAACAGATCCATCCTTTCTGGGAACCCTCTCTACTCCTCCTCCTTGGTGAGAAGTGGGGACAGCAGAGAATCAGCTGTTCCCCAATGGCTCACTTAACATTTAAAACGAATACTAATTATCAACTGTAAACAGGTAATCATTGAGAAACTCGCGGAATAATAGAATTATTCACCGTCCAGGGTCTCCGTTTTCCCGTCTGCCGCGACTAATAACTTATTTAGATGGTTTTCAAGGTCACTTCGTTTCTGAATGCCCCACTCATCTGCAAGTTTAAATAGCGTTCCTCCCCGAGAGGACCGGCCTTCGGACTGACTGCCTGGATCCCAAGTATATGCCAGGCACCGGGTTGGCAGCGCTGGGAACGCAGCCAGGGACAAAACAGGGTCCCGCGCAACAGGAAAACGCGAGGCCAACAACAGTTCTATAAGCCCGGGTCAGGCTTCCTGAAGGAGCTGGCTTCGAATTACCAGACGTGCCAGTGAAGAACACATTTAAAAATTCCTAATTAAAGAAAAAGACAAGCCCACCAGGGAGCAAACACAAGCAGGCGGGCTCGCAGCCCTGGCAGCCGGGGCACGAGGGTTAAGTTGGTCCATAAAGAAGTTCCGCCGCGTCCGCGCCGCCTCTGCGCCCCTGGCGCGCGCGTAAAAGCAAGATGGAGGAGGGGCTCCGGCCGAGGCGGCTCGCTGCGAAAACCTCGTGGCGCGCCTCATGGCGCCAACCCGCCTTCCTGCTCTGCCCTCCCCGGGCGCGGCAACACCTTCTGCCGCGCCGCTCCGAGCGCGGGACCCCGCTCCCCCGCGGCGCCCCTCCAGGAGCCTGGCTCCGAGCCAAGCCGGAGGCTGTTCCACCGCAGGGAAACAAGTACCGCATCTTAGGGGCGCAGAGAACAAGCCATCCGGGTTGGGGGGTGGGGGAGCTACTCCACCCTGTTCCACCTGCGGAGAAAGCCCGGGGCTCAGCTGGGAGGGCTCCCCTCGCCTAGCTGAGAAAACAAAGAAAACTGGTTCGGAGGGGAGGCAGACCCCCAGACGATGCCCCTTTTCCGCGGACGCAAGACACGCACGACCCGGACGAGTACTTGCAGCCGGCACAACTTTCTCATTGGAGCCGATCGCGTCTCCTCTTAGAGCCAAAACATCAGAAGCCCCCAGTAGTATCCCTTCGCTGATGTCCCTGCACCTATTCGACCCTCGGGCTTTCACCCCCACCCCGGGAGTTGGGGAGACCTGCAATCCCCAAGTGGGCTCCCGTTCCCCGGGACGCCGCCTCGCGCGTTCGCGCCACGCTTGCAGCCCTCCTGGGCCGGCGTCCCGCTCGCTCCGCCCTTGGCGCCCAGGCTGCGCCGCAGGGCGCGCACGTCCGCGCGAGACCAGGGGAGGGGGCGCCCTCGGGGTCTGGTGGGGGGCCCTGCGGAACGCCCTCTCCCCTCACATTGGACTTGTGAGACAATAAGCATCCGCTCTCGCCGCCCCTCCCCCATAGGATCCGGGCCACGAGTTGCCGCCGCGGCCGAGCGCAACGAGAGGGAGCGCGCCCGTCCTGCCACCGTGGCCGGGGACCTCCGGGGCCTGGGCGGCCCGGGTCGCCCGCACCGCGACGCCTCGGGGCCCGCGCGGGGGCAGACGCGGGGCCGCTCGCGAAGGAGGCGCGCGGGCCACGCGGTGGCTACCGCAACTGACACGGGCCGCGGCCGCCGGCCACATGCGCCGCCCGGTCCGGGCCGAGAAGGGTGCGCGGCCGCGGCCTGCCATACCTTGCCGCTGGCCGTGCCCCCGCTGACGCCGATCAAGAAGGGCTCGCCGCCGTTGGGCTGCTGGTGGTTCTGTAGGGTCTGCTCGCTGTCCCCGGCCATGGCTCGCGCCGCCCCTCCTCCCACTGCTGTGCGAACGGACGCACGCTCCCCGCCCGTGCCCGCGCCGGCTCCCTCCGCTGCCCGCAGCCGCCGCTGCCTGGGCCAAGGCTGCCGTCGCCCGCCCGCTGGCCGCTCGGAGCCCGCTGGTGGCGCTGGGTTTCCCGCAGGAGCCGCGAGCCTTCCTCTGCCCGCAGCGGCCGGCCCGGTTTACATCCCAGACAGAGGTCAGCGTGATGCTGCTGCTCCAATCCGGCGGGCAGCGCGCTGCTATTCGCCGAGGCGGAGGCGGCGAGGCGGCGGCCCCAGCCTCCGCCCCTCCCGGGCCCCGCCGCCGCCGCCGCCCGCGGGCTCTGGGAAAGGTGCGAGCCCAGCCTCCTCCCCACCCGCCCTTAACCCTTTCTCCGGCGCCCTCCGGCAGCACCCCCCCAACACCACCACCACCTGGGGGAAAGAGGCCGGCTGCTGCGCGTTCCTGTGGCGCGCCACCACCCGTTTCCAGCGGGATGCCGAGCCAGCGAGCCCGGGCTCCGTGGGCAGGTCAGATAATGGAGGGGATTGAGAAGCTGCATTAGAGCTTGAGTAGCTACATTAGAGCAAGCTTGGAAGGTGAGTCTGAAACAAAGAGTTAATGTCATTTACCCACCATCCAGGCCAAAAACTTGTGTTTTCAGAAGATGAGATCTCTCCTTTCCACCACCACCACCACCACCACCCCCCATTTGCCAAAATAACATGTCAGCCGTTGGCTTTAGATATTTCCTGCCTTGGAAACCCCCAGACGCCGTTCTGTCCAGCAGGCCTGTCCTCGTGTGACTCTGCAGAGAAGGGTGCCCTGTCTCTGAAAATCCAAACCACGGTCCCTCATCCCAGGCACTGAGGTTCCTGTGCAGTGAGGCTTTGTGGGAACGTGAAAATAACCTTTCCTGCCATGCTGTCCTGTCAGTGCCTTGGATGGAACTGTTTTTTCAGAGATCAGCGATTCGGCACTTTGTTGGAAATGGGGCACCAGCTAGTGCCAGAGAGCACTCAGCCTCCAACTCTGGAGCCAAACTTCCCAGCTCACATCAGGGACCATGAGCACGTTAGTCTTCCTGGGCCTCGGTGTTCCCATCTGTGAAATGGCAATAATGATGACAGTGCACTCCCTAGAGTTTTGTCAGGATTCCATGAATCAGTCTGTGTAAAGTCTTAGAATAGTGCCCGGTAAGGACTGAGACCCTCTGGTAGTGCTGGAAGGCAAAGGGCCCCTGAGGGCCTGAGGGGTGGAAACTGGAAAGGGAAGTTTGGGCAGGGCAAGCCTGGGCCAGACTAGAAACTTCCAGTCCCTGCTTCTGTGAATTCAGGATGGGTAACAAGGAGCTGATGGGCCCTTAGAGTCTAAAACTGAACTCAAGTCCATAGCATAATCTTAGTAAACTACCTTGGGTGGAAAACTATGTTGAAAAACATCACTAAAGAAAATCAAAATGATCAGAAAACAAAAACATTGTTTCCACTTTTTTGTTTTTGTGTGTGTGGTTTTTTTGTTTTGTTTTGTTTTTTTGTTTTTTAATTGACAGGCAGAGTGGACAGTGAGAGAGAGAAACAGAGAGAAAGGTCTTACTTTGCCGTTGGTTCACCCTCCAATGGCCGCTGCGGCCTGCGCCCTGCAGCTGCTGATCCGAAGCCAGGAGCCAGGTGCTTCTTCTGGTCTCCCATGCGGGTGCAGGGCCCAAGCACTTGGGCCATCCTCCACTGCACTCCCTGGCCACAGCAGAGAGCTGGACAGGAAGAGGAGCAACTGGGACAGAATCCGGCGCCCCAACCGGGACTAGAACCCGGTGTGCCGGCGCCACAGGCAGAGGATTAGCCTATTGAGCCGTGGTGCCGGCCTGTTTCTACTTTTGAAATGGTTTAGATTGCCATCCAACAGCAAACTCCAGGGCAGCTCAGACAGGAGACTAAGATGAGGAGCATGGTTACAGGTGTTAGAGGCAGAGCATACTAGGAGGAGGAGGGTGCCCTACCATGTGGCTGTGCAGCGGTGGGTTTTGGTTGATGCTTGACCTCTTCTCCCCAGAAACTCTTCTCCATTACAGAGGTCGGACTTTGACAGAACTCTGTACAGCCCAAAATAAGGCCTGCTGGGATTTGGAACTTGGACCCACAGCTAAGGGTTAACATGGGGCTCTTAGGTAGCTGGGAGAAAGAAGGCGAGGACAAAGCAATGGCACAACCTTCATGAGTGCTTCCTAGTCCTCGGCTTCCTTATCATCACTGTAGCTTTTTTCCATAATCTTGTAAAAATTTCAAACACAGTTGAAAGACCTGACAGTAAACACGGACTGCCTACCGCCTCGACCCCACCATCACCACTGCACCATTCTCTATCACATCACCAGTCCTCTGCCCGCCCCCTCCTCTTTCAAGAACTTTTTGTCCTAGTACTTATTTCCCTTTGCTTTGTTAGTTTGAATCAGCTTCCTCCAAACTGAGCTACATGTGTATTTTTTTAAGTGCTTTATACCTAACACCTAGAACAGTTTCTGGTAGGACCTCAATAAATATGTGCTGAATGAATGAAGAGGCACCATGTCTAATGTCTACATTTGCCAGACTCACTCAGCAGAATGGCAGGCAAGTACAGGACTGGTAAATGAATGGATGAACAGACAGGCAAGTACCAGGGCACACCAAGGAAACACTTTTTCACCCTTTTGAAAACAAAGATGGTGTTCCTTTGATTATGTCCATGCAGTTACTATGGTTTGTAAATATTTTGCTTTTCTGGCATTCCAGAATAAGTGTAAATGCCTACATCTAGTCCTGGTGTATCTAGTAACTAGTCCAGCTGACTCAGCTGAACTAACACACTACACTTCCCTGCTCCTTGTTTAATAATAATATTTTATCTCGGCGTGAGATAATGTACATCACCGTGCTCCGACAAAAACCAAAAGCCTGCTCTAGCAAGGTAAGGCCTAATTAGCGGAGGAGAGCCGGCTGCACCCTGTGCTCCTTGTTTTCACTTTGCTTCACTTTCCCTAGGGCTGGCTTGCCTACACACAAGGAAGTTACCAGTGCACATTTAAATGATTAAGAATACTCTCAGCACCAGTGACCTCAACAAGGACTTTTGCATCTCTGCTCTCTACAAGGCGAGGCAAGCTGCCTGCGCTATTCCCCATGCTGTGTCATCCTCTCGTGGGAGCCTGGTCACCAAATCCCATAGCTAGGGATGTTCAAATCACATTTGCGCCTACAGTAGCAATTATACTGCAGGTTCTGAATTAAGTGATTTTTGAGCTGCCTTCTTTATCCTTCCATTAAGAGAAAAAAATCAGATATTTTAAATAAAATCCAGAGTTAAAACTCAAGGAAATATATTTTCTCATTCTCTGTGATCTTTCTTTGTTCTTTATACAGATTTCAGTCTGATCAAATTCTGGCCTGGTTAACATTTGGGGATGAAGTCAGCATGAGTATGCAACTGCAGCTGTAGCCGAGGAGCACTTAAGACACATTGCTGTTGACCATTTTTGCCTGCCTGCCTGCTCTCCTTAAGTAGCCACAGTTCTGAACCACACAGGAACATTACATTTTGCATCCAAAAGAAATGTTCTACCTCTGGGTGCTTCATGCACTATGATCAATTCTCTATTTGCTTATCTCATTTTCCAACCTGAAAAATAGTTATCACCCTTCAGCGTGTATCCAAAGCATTTGTTCCCTGGGTTGCCTTTCCAATTGCTTTCCACCGTTTATCCATCAGCAATTGCTTTGACAGATCATCAGTGCTGTTCTGCACAGATGACCAGATAGTAAAGCCACTTCAACAGCTAGCTCTGTGACCTTAATCAATCACTCTCTCAGATGCAGTTAGGCAACACAATACAAGTATCGTCTGGTTTCAGACAAGCAGTAGCAGTGGCATCTGCCTGGGCTCCACCCCAGAACTAGTGAATCAGAGACTCCGGGGGTGGGGCTCAGAAATCTGTGTTATATAAGCTTCCCGGGTGATTCTAGTGCCCACCCGAGTTTGAGAACCACTGATGTAGTGCAAAAAAAAGGAATAAACCCTGGGCTGGCGCCATGGCTCACTTGGCTAATCCTCCACTGCAGTGCTGGCATCCCATATGGGCACCGGGTTCTTGTCCCGGCTCCTCCTCTTCCAGTCCAGCTCTGCTGTGGCCCGGAAGGCAGTGGAGGATGGCCCAAGTGCTTGGGCCCTGCACCCGCATGGGCGACCAGGAGGAAGCACGTGGCTCCTGGCTTCGGATCGGCACAGCGCACCAGCCGTGGAGGCCATTTGGGGGTGAACCAACGGAAGGAAGACCTTTCTCTCTGTCTCTCTGTCTATAACTCTACCTGTTAAATACATTTAAAAAAGAAAAGGAAGTAACCCTAGTCAGTAAACCAAGGTTTGTAGCCTTGCTTTGCTACTGGTTTTGCAACCTTAGACAAGTTACTCGATTCCTGCAAACCTCAGTTTCTCTGACTGTTAAATGATACCTAGCTTGTAGGATGGTTGTGAAAATGGACCAACACTAGCTTATAGCAGTTGTTAAGTAAGTCCCATTTCCCTTCCCTCCCATTTCTATCACAGCTCTCTTATCATCACAGATATCCACCATTTAGTAATCGGTAGTTCCAAAACTAAGAACTCCTAATTCTCAAGAGCACTTTTGAATAAAAATTAAATGATAATTTTGTCCAAAGCAGGCAAATCTATAGGGTCAGAAGTAGCTTAGTGGTTACCTACAGCTAATAGGAGAGGGACAAGGGGAATGACTGCAAATAGGTTCTAAATTTTTTTTAAGATTTATTTATTTACTTGAATGGCAGAATTATATAGAGAGGGAAGGAGATAGAGATAGAGATAGAGATAGAGAGAGAGAGAGAGAGAGAGAGAGATTTCATCCACTGGTTCACACCCCAACTGGCCACAACAGCAGGAGGCTGGACCATGACAAACCAAGGAGCCAAGAACTCCATCTGGGTCTCCCATGTGGATGGCAGGGGCCCAAGTACTTGAGCCATCTTCTGCTGCTATCCTAGGCACAATAGCAGGGAACTAGATCAGAAGCAAAACAGCTGGGACTTCAACTAGCTCCCATAGGGGACACTGGGATCCCATGCGGTGGCTTAACCCAGTTCAGAATTTCTTTTTGTGATGAAGGAAATGTTCTAGAATTGATTGTCAGAGAGGTTGTACAGCTTTGAATATAGTAAAAGCCACTGATGAGTACAATTTAATCAGTGAATTATACGTGAATTACATCCTCAGAAAGCTGAGATAAACCTCTGTCTTGATCAACGAAGTTTCAAAAATAGGTGTCAGTGTGGGCATTTGGTACAGCAGCCTACATTACCGCTTGGGACCACCACATCCCATAGCTCGGTCAACTCTCGAGAGCTATCCTGCTTCCTATCCAGTTTCCTGCTAATGTACATCTTGGAAGACAGCAGATGAAGGCCCAAGTACTTGAGTTCCTATCATCCTTGTGAGAGATCCAGATAAGAGTTCTGGGCAGGGGGCTGGCACTGTGGCATTGTAGGCTAAGCCTCTGCCTGTGGTACCAGCATCCCATATGGGCGCCAGTTCGTGTCCCGGCTGCTCCTCTTCCAATCCAGCTCTCTGCTATGGCCTGGGGAAGCAACAGAAGATGGCCCACGTGTTTGGGCCCCTGCACCCACATGGGGGGCCCAGAGGAAGCTCCTGGCTCCTGGCTTCGGATCTGCCCTGCCCTAGCCATTGGGACCATTTGGGGAATGAACCAGCAGATAGAAGACCTTTCTGTGTATCTCTCCCTCTTTTGTAACTCTACCTCTCAAATAAATAAATAAAATATTTTAAAAAAATAGAGTTCTGGGCTCCTGGTTCTGGCCTGGCCCAGCCCTGATTATTGTGGGCATTTGGGGGGTAAGCCAGTGGATGGAAGATCTTTCTATCTCTCTGCCTTGCAAATAAAAATTTTTAATTTTTAAAGTTACTTTCTTTAATTCCTTTTTTTATTTTTTTAAGTGTCAACAAGTAGGCTAGGAGAGGGAGTTTTTTAGGAACTGGGAACAGATATGGACAAAATACCTAAGCATTTGAAAGACAATGTGAGAGAATTTTGTAACCCTACCAAACATTTTACAAATGCAAGTTAGTTATTTTGTTGAATTCACATACTCTCCCTGATGAAAGATAACAGTCAGGGCCCTCATTGTGTTGTAGAGATTAAGTTGCTGTCTTAAAGCTGGGCATCCCATACGAACACCAGTTTGAGTTCCAGCTACTCCACTTTCTGATCCAACCCCTACTAATGCACCTGGGAAAGCAGCAGAAGATGGCCCAAGTGCTTGAACCCCTGCACCCACTTGGAGGGCTGAAATGGAGTTCTAGGCTCCTGGCTTCAACCTGGCCCAGACCCAGCCATTGCAGCCATTTCAGGGAGTGAACCAGCGATGGAAGATCTCCCTCTCTCTCCCTCCGGCCCCTCCTCCCACTCCATAACTCTGCCTTTCAAATAAATAAATAAATAAACATTTAAAACAAACAACAACAACAAAAAAGATAATAGTCATTTAACAGCTCTTAAATTTTACTTGATTCAACTTAGAAGTTCCATTATGTCCCAAGAAGCCTTTACAGACATTTGAAAGAGTTAACATGCAGATGTTAGCTCAAGATTTTCCAATATCTTTTTCTTTCCTCCCCATACCAGGACATACTTTCTAGTGGATTCTTTGAAAAGAGGCTGAGATAAAGTCAATAATTCGGTTGCCTTGCCCAGCCTGCATCCAATTAGAGTAGTTCCCAGCAAGCATCTTGTTTGTTTGTTTGTTTGTTTGTTCAATTGAAAGGCAGAGTTAGAGGAGAAACGGACCTTCCATCCAGTGGTTCAGCCTCCAAATTGTCACAACAGCCAGATCTGGCCCACGCCAAAGTTAGAAACTCTATCTGGGTCTCCCACATGAGTGACAGGGGCCCAAGTACTTGGGACATCTTCTGTGACTTCCCAGGAGCATTAACAAGGTGCTGGACTGGAAGAGGGACAGCTGGGACTTAAACCAGCACTCCAATATGGGATGCCAGCATTGCATGCTGCAGCTTAACCCACTGCATCAGGATATCGGATCTCGGCACCATTTTTTTTTTTTTTTTTTTTTGACAGGTAGAGTGGACAGTGAGAGAGAGAGACAGAGAGAAAGGTCTTCCTTTGCCGTTGGTTCACCCTCCAATAGCCGACGCGGTGCGCTGCGGCCGGCGCACCACGCTGATCCAACGGCAGGAGCCAGGTACTTCTGGTCTCCCATGGGGTGCAGGGCCCAAACACTTGGGCCATCCTCCACTGCACTCCCTGGCCACAGCAGAGAGCTGGCCTGGAAGAGGGGCAACCAGGACAGAATCCGGCGCCGCGACCGGGACTAGAACCCGGTGTGCCAGTGCCGCAACGCCGAGGATTAGCCTAGTGAGCCGCGGCACCGGCACCTCGGCACCATTTTATTCACTATGTTCTAAGCTGTTTAGCCTCATGCTGTTCACAGGTCTTATTCTAGACTCGTCTGACTCTTTGCTTTCCTGTCCCCAAACTAAATCCCTACTATCCCACTTTTCTTTTCTTATGTCTTATTTATTTGAAAGACAAAGTTACAGAGAGAGAAGGAGAGAGAGAGAATCTTCCATCTGCTGTTTTCATGCCCCCAAAGGACCGCAACAGCCAGAGTTGAACCAGGCTAAAGCCAGGAGCCAGGAGCCTCATCTGGGTCACCTACATGGGTGCAGGGGCCCAAGCATTTGGACCATCTACTGCTGCTTTCCCAGGCACATTACCAGGCAGTTGAATAGAAAGTGGACTCAAACCAGTGCCCATACAGAATGCTGGCATGACAAGCCACAGCTTTTCTTGCTACAACACAATGCCACCCCCCAACCCAACTTGTCTACAGTGAGTTCCTTGATCTTTGCCAATTAGCTCCAGAGTCATCTCCTCTGCAAATAATCTGCCTCCTCCCTCCCCTTGGGATTAATGCTCTTTCTGTCACACCATTAGGGATATATTAAAATTAGTAGTACAGGCCTACGACTAGGTAAGAAGGCTGGGGCCAGAATTGTGGCTCAGCTGGTTAAACAGTTGCCTGCAATGGCATCCTATATGAACTCCAGTTCAAGTCCCAGCTGCTCCACTTCCTATCCAGCTCCCTGTTAATGGCCTAGGAAAGCAGCAAAAGATGGCCCAAGTGCTTAGACCCTTGCACTCACACCAGAGACCTTGATGGAGTTCCAGGCTCCTCACTTCAGCCTGGCCCAACCTCAGCCCTTAAGATCAGTTGGGCAGTGAATCAGCAGATAGATGATCTGTTTCCCCCGTCTCTGTATCTCCCTCTGTAATTCTCCCTTACCAATAAATAATAAATCTTTAAAAATTTTAAAAAATAAGGAGGCAAAGAAATGCAAGTGCAGGGCAAACTTATAAAGGAGTGACCCCAGCAGTGAAGGCCTAAGTAATTAGATCCCTGCCACTCCCCTGGGAAACCTTCATTGAGTTCCTAGTTCCTGGCAATGGCCATAGACAGGAGCCCTTGCTGGCATTTGGAGTATTCAACAGATGAGTCTCTCTCTCTGTCTCCTTTCAAATAGATTTTTTAAAAGGAGCATCTTCTTCAGTATTATGCCCCAGGCACCTCCCTAGCTTCACCCTGGTCCCCGCCGTGGTAATTGTCAACAGGAGCAGCACAGGACAGTGCTGCTGTTGGCATCAACCTCAGCGGAGTAGTTAATTGTCTGGTGACTTGTCTTGAGCCCAGTGGCCACGGATGGCAGTTTGCCTCCCCAGGAGAATGCAAGAACATGCACACACAGGAGTACTTTGAGTATTATTGAGAAGGGTCCAGAGACCCCAAGAAGTCCGTCCATGCAGAGCTACAGAGGTTTTTGTTTTGTTTTGTTTTGTTTTTTTAAGAAATCCTGCTGTAACTAGAAGAACCTACAGCCATAGGGAGAGGGGGGCAGTTATCCAAATTCTCCTTTCAGGGTCATGGAGGAGGCTCCTAGGTGCCTCTCCTGAGAGTCTGCAGGATCTTCACTTGAACAGATGGATCATCAGGGCTAGGGAATTAAAATAGCAGAGGGGGAAAAAAGTGTGTATCTACAGATAGAGGTATGTATAGGAGCTCTGGATGGATGGCCTTCTTGAGGCCTCTGGGCACTTTTAAATATACTTAACATTCTTGCATAGAGAAAAATATTTTATACCTTAATATAGAAAAGGTTAAATGGGGCAAAACCTTTTTTAAAAAAGATAAATTATTTAAAATGTTAACCTATTATAGATAAAAGAGAATGATTTTATCAGTCAACTTTGTTTATTTGAAAGTCAGAGTCTCAGAGAGAAAGAGAGAGGAGAGAGAGAGAGAGAGATTTTCATCTGATGACTCATTCCCCACATGGCCTCAAAAGCCACGTCTGGGCCAGGCTGAAGTCGGGAGTCAGGAACTCTATCCCAGCCTTCTACATGGGTGGTGGGGACCCAAGTACTTGGGCCATCATCTGTTGCCTCCCAGACACATTAGCAGAAAGCTGGATCAGAAGCACAGCAGGCCGGCGCCGCGGCTCACTAGGCTAATCCTCCGCCTTGCGGCGCCGGCACACCGGGTTCTAGTCCCGGTCGGGGCACCGGATTCTGTCCCGGTTGCCCCTCTTCCAGGCCAGCTCTCTGCTGTGGCCAGGGAGTGCAGTGGAGGATGGCCCAACTCCTTGGGCCCTGCACCCCATGGGAGACCAGGAGAAGCACCTGGCTGCTGCCTTCAGATCAGCGCGGTGTGCCAGCCGTAGTGCGCCGGCCGCGGCAGCCATTGGAGGGTGAACCAACGGTAAAGGAAGACCTTTCTCTCTGTCTCTCTCTCTCTCACTGTCCATTCTGCCTGTCAAAAAAAAAAAAAAAAAAAAAAGCAGAGCAGGCAGGACTGGCTCTCTGACATCACAGCCACAGCTCCACCTGCTTCACCACAATGTCAGACTGTATTTTGTTTGCTTGTTTGGTTAATTTTTAGTTATTTGAAAACAAAAATCAACAGACAGAAGTCTTCCATCTGCTAGTTCACTCTCCAAGTGCCCATAGCAGCCAGGACTAGGATAGGCCAAAGCCTGCAGCCCAGAATTCAATCCAGGTCTTCCACGTGAGTGACAGGAACTCAACTACTTGAGTCATTACCTGTTGCATCTCAAGGTAGGAATAATCAGGAATCAGTAATGAAGCCAGGACTCAAACATAGGCACTCCAATATGGGATGCAGGTATCCCAAGCAGCACATTGAACCTAACACTTGGCCTTCAATCTCCAAATAAAAACCTTAGGACATAATTTCAACATGCTTTGCCTCGTTTCAGACTCTCAGTTCATAAAGTAGAACACAAGAGTATACAAATTCAATATGATTCTAAATTATGATAGTGATACAATGGAATGAAAGAACCAATTTTTGACTCGATAATAAACAGCTTAATCAGCTCTAGTCAAAAGTTTAACACCTCTTATGGAAATTATTCTTATTTTTCTTCCCAGGTTTTCTTTTCTTTTCTTTTTCTTTTTTTTTTTAAAGAATCATCATTATAATAACTTTAATTTATCTTGCATTTTACAGAAGTCTACGAACAATTTTTAAAAAGCACTTCCTGGGGCCGGCGCCGTGGCTCACTTGGTTAATTCTCCGCCTGCAGCGCCGGCATCCCATATGGTCGCCGGGTTCTAGTCCTGGTTGCTCCTCTTCCAGTCCAGCTCTCTGCTGGTGGCCCAGGAAGGCAGTGGAAGATGGCCCAAGTGCTTGGGTGCCAGCACCTGCATGGGAGACCAGGAGGAGGCACCTGGTTCCTGGCTTCCGATCGGCGTAGCTCTGGCTGTGGCAGCCATTTGGGGGGGGTGAACCAACGGAAGGAAGACCTTTCTCTCTGTCTCTCTCACTGTCTAACTCTGTCAAAAAAAAAAAAAAAAAAAAAAAAAAAAAAACCTCCTTACCCCATTATGATTTTCTGACAGTTGTTAAAGTAAACAATGAGTATGTCAACTTTATTTTTTTCTACTCAACTTCCAAGATATACAACAAATTACCTACCTGATGTAATGATGTAATGATGTTACCAAAAAAAAAAAAAAAAAAAAGACTCGTCCTTTATTCAGTCCCTTAAAACACTAATTTCTACTACTTAGGGCCCTGTTGTTTCCAGGTATGTTATGAATGCAGCTCTGTGACCCCATTTGAACATCAGCCTGGCCCACCAACGTCAGCCCCCACCACATTTCTTAGGGTTGCTAGTACCTTTTTTACCAACTCATTCCTCATGAGCAAGCAGTGTGTCTTCCAGGCTTCCCACGTGAACATAATTTTCTGACAGCTCTTCTTGCCTCATATCATTTACTGCATGGACAGTCTGTTAGGGATAGGTCAGGTATTTCCACCTTTTTGAGTTGGCCATTATTTTTCCTGGGTTTCTAAAAGCCCGCAACAAGTTTACCAGATCTGGAGACCTGGGTAGGGTATCAAATCTGTATTGAGCAAGTGCTCCCACATTGCTGATTTCCTGTCAATTCAATGTTCTATTCTGGCTTCCTTGGTTAAGCACCTTTAAATATTAATCCCAGAGAGGGGCTGGTGTTGTGGTACAGAGGGCTAAGTCTCTGCCTGCAATGCTGGCATCCCATATGAGCATTGGTTCAAGCTCTGGCTACTCCCTGCTAATGTGGAGGGCAGCAGAAGATGGCCCAAGTACATGGGCCCCTGCCACCTACATAGTAGACCCAGGTGGAATTCCAAGCTCCTAGCCTCTACCTGGCACAGCCTGGCCATTGCAGCCATTCAGGGAGGGAACCAGCAAATGGAGGATCTCTCTCTCTCTCTCTCTCTCTGTCTTTCCATCTCTGTAATTCTACCTTTCAAATAAATAAAATAAATCTTTAAAAAATAATAAATAAAATAAATATTATGGCTGGCGCCATGGCTTACTAGGCTAATCCTCCACCTGCGGCGCTGGTACCCTGAGTTCTAGTCCCAGTTGGGGCCCCGGATTCTGTCCCGGTTGCTCCTCTTCCAGGCCAGCTCTCTGCTGTGGCCTGGGAGTGCAGTGGAGGATGGCCCAAGTGCTTGGGCTCTGCATCTGCATGGGGGACCAGGAGGAAGCACCTGGCTCCTGGCTTTAGATCGGCTCAGCATGCTGGCTGTGGCAGTCATTTGGGGGGTGAACCAACGGAAGGAAGACCTTTCTCTCTCTGTCTCTCTCTCTCACTGCCTAACTCTGCCTGTCAAAAAAATAAATAAAATAAATAAATAAATATTAATCCCAGGAATACTTCCCTGTCTCCTCCTAAGTCTTGCAACTCCTTAATTATGTAGTGTCTTCCTCCCTTATCTGGCCCAGCCAGATTTACCAGCCTGGTAGCCAGGAGAGGAGGTGGAGGTGAGCTCCAGAGGAAGGCAGCTGTCACCAGCGTGGTGGAAAGGTCAGCTCTTGTTAGGGGCGTGTTAGGGACATGGGCTCCTCTGCAAGCCCGGAGGGCCCTGGAGCATGATGGCTGCAGAAGCCAGGATTGTCAAGGCACCCACCCGGCAGCTCCACCCATGTTTCTGGATGCTTGCTTTTCAACATCAAGCCCCTGATCCTCACCTGAGCCCTTGTTTGGGCTGAGCAACACAAACAGCTCTGGAGCCCTAAGACTCTGATGCTCAGGTCTTCGGCTTGTTGCTCACATGTGCCTGCCGTTTTGCTGGAAGAGACAAGGGCCTCTTTGCAAGCCACCAGGCAAGTTCTCCGAATCACACACTTAACCATTTAACTGCTTGTTAACAGTGCTCTGTTCCTCATTGCCCTTCTGTAGAGCATCGTCACAACTTAGCAGCAACCGGCCAACTCCGCTGTCTTTGTGAGCATCATTCCCCCATATTTTGGAAGGCCCAAAACTACATCTGCCGCAGCAGTCCCTTCCATCAGCATTCCCCTCACTTGTGAAATCTTCAGGAACTGAGCTGCCACTTTGTGCCATGATCCTCTTCCAAACCAGGACAATATACTCTTTTAAAGATTTATTTATTTAAAAAGGCAGAGCCACAGAGAGGCAGAGGCAGAGGCAGAGGCAGAGGCAGAAAGAGAGAGAGAGAAGAGAAAGATAAAGGTCTTCCAACAGCTGGTTCACTCCACAGATGGCCACAAAGGCTGGAGCTGCACTGATCCAAAGCCAGTAGCCAGGAGCTTCTTCCGGGTCACCCACGCAGGTGCAGGGGCCCAAGGAAGTGGGCCATCTTCCACTGCTTTCCCAGGTCATAATAGAGAGCTAGTTCAGAAGCAGAGCAGCCAAGACTGCTGGCACTGCAGGTGGTGGTTTTACCCACTACACCACAGTGCCGACCCCACAATATACTCTTTATATGCTGGACAGTATGTAAGCTGTTCCTAGGTCCCCACCTTACTGCATATTTTAAAATGTATTTCTTTGAGAGATAGACTCCCCAAATGCCCACATGACTGGGACTCTGCCAGGGCTAAAGCTAGAAACCAGGAACTCAATCCAGGTCTACTATGTGGAAACCCAACCACTTGAGCCATCACCTGCTGCCTCCCAGAGTCTGCATTAGCAGGAAGCTAGAGTCAGGAGCTGGAGCTGGGCATCAAAGCCAGGTACTCCAATAATTCCAATATGGCACACGAGCATCTTAACCACCGTCTCAACTGCTAAGTGAAATGCCCACCTGTTGGGCCAGAATTCTAGCGCAGCAGCATCCCATATCACAGTGCCAGTTCTAGTCCTGGCTGCTCTGCTTCCAATTCAGCTCCTTGCTAATGTGCCTGGGAAAACAGCAGATTATAGTCCAAGTACCTGGGCCCCTGCCACCCACATGAGAGACCCAGATGGCTCTGGCCCAGACCTGGCCATTGCAGTCATTGGGGGGAGTGAACCAGCAGATGGAACATCTCTCTTTCTCTCATGTATCTCCCTTTGTCTTTTCATGCATGCTCTTCCTTTCAAATAAATAAATACATATATTTTTTAAAATGCCCACCCCAGGGTCGGTGTTGTGGTGCAGTGGTTTAAGCCACTGCATCACAATGCTGGCATCTCATATGAGTGTCACCTCAAGTCCTGGCTGCTCCACTCCTGATCTATTTCCCTGCTAATGCATCTGGGAAAACATCAGAAGATGCTCTAAGGGCTTAGGCCCTGACATCTACCCATCTACCTGGATTTCCTGGCTCCTGGCTTCACCCTGGCCCAGTCCTGGCCATTGAGGCCATTTGGGGAATGAACTAGCAAACGGTAGACCTTTCTCTTTCTCTTTCTCTCTCTCTCTCTCTCTCTCTCTCTCTCTCTCTCCTCTCTCTCTCTTTTTCTCTCTCTCTTTCCTCTTCTTCTCTTTCCTTAATCTGCCTTTTAAATAAATTAATAATTCTTTTAGAATGCCCACTCCTTACCACCTGTTTTGTTGAATCACTCCTGGGATCATTTGTGTTGTTCAGGGTCCCAGGAAATAGATGCCAACATGGAATGACACATCCCAAGAGTTTATTAGAGGGAAATGACTGTGAGAAGAACTGGGGAGAGAGATGGGAAAGGTTGGGAAAGCCATCACACAAGGCATACAGGTTGGGGAGAAGCATACTAGACAGCTGTGCAGATTAAGAAAGAGCAAAGTTGTTGGAAGTCCTCAAGTCAAAGTTCTTGACAATCAGAAAAGCCCCATATCTTCCAAGAATGAGCCTACCTTACTATACCAGCTACCTACAGTCCTTGGCTTGGAGCAAATACAACAGTTGACCTCAGAACACATTAGCTGGGGTTTTTGGTTAGTTGTATTCCTCTAGATGGAAGTCTCTGAGGCATTTTCCCTGGCCAGCACATATTGAGAGTGAAGTACTGAAATCTCCAACCAAACCAGTATTCTATTTTTTCCAGTTATGTCAGTATTTTTTTTACTTTATGTATTTAAAGGCCCTTCAATGTGGTACATATATATTTATAATATTTATATATTTTTTTCATTATGAAATATCCAGGGTTGGCATTGTGGCATTGCAGGTTGAGCCACCACCTGCAACTCTGGCATCCCACATAGGCACTAGTTTGAGTTTCAGTGGCTCCAATTCTAATTCAGCTCCCTGCTAATGTACCTTGGTAAGCAGTGGTAGATAGCCTAAATACTTGGGCCCCTGCACCCATGTGGTAGATTCAGATGAAGCATCTGGCTTCCGCCTGGCCCAGCCAGGCCATTTGTAGAGTAAACCAGTGAATGAAAATCTATTTCTCTCTCATTTTTTCTCTCTCTCTCTCTCTCTCTGTAGCTCTGCCTTTCAATTAAATAAATAAACCTTTTACAAAGTCCCTGTTTGTCTCTAGTAATACTCTATGTCCTAGAGCCTATTTTGTCTGATACTAGTATAGCCTCTCCAGCTCTCTTAAGATTATTGTTTGCATGGTATATAATTCCATCTTTTAATTTTTTTTTTTTTTTGACAGGCAGAGTGGACAGTGAGAGAGAGACAGAGAGAAAGGTCTTCCTTTTTCCACTGGTTCACCCCCTGGTGGTCGCTGTGGCCCGCGCGCTGTGGCCGGTGCATCACACTGATCCAAAGCCCGGAGCCAGGTGCTTCTCCTGGTCTCCCATGTGGGTGTAGGGCCCAAGGACTTGGGCCATCCTCCACTGCACTCCTGGGCCACAGCAGAGAGCCGGACTGGAAGAGGAGCAACCGGGACAGAATCCGGCGCCCTGACCTAGAACCCAGTGTGCCGGCGCCGCAGGTGGAGGATTAGCCTATTGAGCCGTGGCGCCGGCCTCCATCTTTTAATTTTAATGTATTTTTGTGCCTATAAATCTAAAGTGTCTCATGAGCAATGTATATATAATGTATCTTGCTTTGTTATATAGCATAACAATCTATGGTAGATCCCTAACAGGTCTGCTTGGAAAATGTTCTCTTATGTTTGCATGACTACTAATGTCTTTATTTCAATTTTCTTTTTAAAAAACAGTTCTGTTGATATGGAATTCTTGGTTGAGAGGTTGTTTTGCTTTGTTTTGCTTTCAGCACTTTAGATTTGTCATTCCACTGTCCTTTAGGACTCCATTGTTCTAATTCAGCTAATAATTGAGCTGTTGCCCTACCTATGATGAGTCATTTTTCTCTTGCTGCTTTCAAGACTTTCTTTCTTTCTTTTTTTCTTTTTTTTTTTTTTTTTTTTTTTTTTTTTTTGGTTTCTGGCCTTCAGAAATCCAACTATGATATGTCTAGGTGTGGTTCTCTTTTTGTTTCTGCAAATCCAGTTTCATTGAGCTTTGTGGAGTTAAAGTTTTTCCCTGAATTTGAAACACTTTCAGTTACTATTTTCTCAAATGTTTTTTCTATCCTTTCCTCTCTTTTATATTTTTATATTTCTAGAATTCTCATTAAACATATACTGGAATGTTTGACTCCAAGGCCTTAAAACCTCTATTTTTCCTTAATCTGTTTTTTTACACATTTTTTTTTATTTATTTGAAAGACAGTTACAGAGATTAGAAACGGGGAGAGAGAGATCTTCCATCTGCTGGCTCACTTCCCAAATGGCTGCAATGGCCAGAGCTGAGCAGATCTGAAGCCAGGAGCCAGCAGCTTCTTTGGAGTCTCCCACGTGAGATCAGGGGCTCAAGGACTTGGGCCATTCTCCATGCTTTCCCAGGTGCATTAGCAGGGAGCTGGATCTAAGGTGGGGCAGCCGCGACTTGAACCAGCGCTCATGGGATACCAGCACTGCAGGCTGGGGCATTAACAAGCCTAGGAAAACAGCACTGGCCCCCTTAATCTGTTTTTTAATCTGTTCTTTGGATTGGATAATCCCTATCAGTGTATCTTCAAATTCAGTGATTATTTCTTCTGTTACTCAAGTTTGCCATTGAGCCCATCCCATGAATTTTTCATTTGAATTATTGTACTTCTCAATGATAAAATTTCTATTTGGTTCCTCTTCATGCTGTTTTTCCATTTGTATTCCCTTTTTGTTTATTCTTTTTTGGCATTTAAAAATTATTTGAGGGCTAGGTGTTTGGCCCAGTGGTTAAGGTACTTGGCTGGGATGCCCACATCCATGTTGGAGTGCCTGGGTTAAACTCCTAGCTTCACTCTCCACTCCAGCTTCCTGTTAATGTACACCCTGGAAGCAGTAAGTGATGGCTCAAGTAGTTGAGTCCCTGCCATCTGTGTGAGAGACCTGGATTGAGTTCCTGATTCCTAGCTTTGGCCTAGCCCTGCTCTGGCTAATGTGGGCTTTTGGGCAGTGAACCAATATATAAGAGCGCGCGCTCTCTCTCTCTCTCTTTCTCTCTCTCTGTCTCCCCCTGTCTGGCAATATATATAACAGGATCTTTAGCAATTTATTTGAACATATTTATAATCACTGCTTTGAAGTGCTTATCTGCAAAAGCTAAAATCTGAGCCTACCCAAAGTCAGTTTCTAGTAATTGCTTTATTCCACATACATGGGTCACACATTCATTTCTTTTTGCAAATCTAGTACTCTCCAGTTTAAAAAAAAACTGGACATTTAAGATAATGGCAGGGCCCAATGGTGTTATATAGCAGGTAAAAGCAACCACCTGTAGTGCCAGCATCCTATATGGGTGCCGGTTTGAGTCTGAGCTGCGCTACTCTTTTTTTTTTTTTTAAAGATTTATTTATTTATTTGAAAGACAGAGTTACAGGGAGGCAGAGGCAGAGAGAGAGGTCTTCCATCCACTGGTTCATTCCCCAGATGGCCGCAATAGCCAAAGCTGCACCGATCCTAAGCCAGGAGCCAGGAGCTTCTTCTGGGTCTCCTAAGTGGGTGTAGCATCCCAAGCACTTGGGCCATCTTCTACTACTGCGTTCCCAGGCTATATCAGAGAGCTGGATCAAAAGTGGAGCTCTGGCCCCGTCAGCTGCTCTACTTCTGAACCAGCTCCCCGCTAAAGTGCCTGGAAAAGCAATAGACGATGGCCCAAATGCTTGGGCCCCTGCACCCATGTGGGAAACTGGAAGAAGCTCCTGGCTCCTGGCTCTGGATTGGCACAGCTCTGGCTGTTGCAGCCATCTGGGGAGTAAACCAACAGATTGAAGACCTCTCTCTCTCTGTAACACTGCCTTTCAAATAAATAAATAAATCTTTAAAAAAAGATAATGGCGCAGTGGGTTAACACCCTGGCCTGAAGCACAGCATCCCATATGGGTGCCAGTTGGAGACCCAGCTGCTCCACTTCTGATCCAGCTCTCTGCTATGGCCTGGGAAAGCAGTAGAAGATGGCCCAAGTCCTTGGGCCCCTGCACCCATGTGTAAGACCCTGAAGAAGCTCCTGGCGCCTGGCTCTTGGCTTTGAAACGGCGTAGCTCTGGCCATTGCGGCCATCTGGGGAGTGAACCAGCGGATGGAAGACTCTCTCTCTCTCTCTCTGCCTCTCCTCTCTCTGTGTAACTCTGACTTTCAAATAAATAAATAAATCTTTAAAAAAATATAATGACAATTTTGAATTTATATTTTTTATGGTTACTGGTTTTGTTTTGCTTTCTAGTAACATGTCCAGATTTAAAATGCAGCATTGGTGGCATGCCTGTGTCCTCCTTGTATGTTGGTTTGTCGTGTTTGTTTCTCCTGGCTCCCTGTGTACTGCCTCTGTGACTGCAGAGCTTAGTGGTCAATGATTTGGGTAGAGGCTGGGCTCAGTTTCAGGTAACTGGGCTTCCACCTTCTGTTGATGGATAATTGTATGGATCGGGGAATGAACTCCAAGTTTCAGCCAGGTCTCAAGTCTCCTTCATCTCATCCTTTTTGCTGGGCTTTCCAGGGTCTCCTCCTGTCAGTCAAGGATGTGTGAGGAGCTTATTCAGCTGGTCCATTCTAGCATCTCACCGTTACATGTCTTGCTGCTAAAAAAAAATAACAACAAAGTGAAGCAACACATTTCTGGCTGCTCCACAACTTGCTCTCAACCAGAAGCTCAATGTCACACCGGCAGAACCCTGCATTTCCCTATTTGTCCTCAGCTCAGTGAGCTGCTAATTGTTGGAAAGTCTGTGCGGTTTTTCCCACACAATGAATACAGTCCAACACGTTTTGCAGAAGCGAAATCCAAAATTGAAAACTTTCCAACAAAATAAAATTTCAGACCCTATTTTCACCAGTGAACTCTATCAAATATTGAGATTAGACTTAATGCCAAGATTACATAAACTCTATCAGAGGGGGAGAAAAAAAGAAGGAATATCCTACAATTCACTTTAAGAGGTCATCTTAACTTTAGTATCAAAACTTATTTTGTAAGAGTGGCAAATTAAAGATCAATCTCTCGCTGGTGCTGCCGTAACTCAATAGGCTCCTCTGCCTGCGGCGCCAGCACACCAGGTTCTAGTCCTGGTTGAGGCACCAGATTCTGTCCTGGTTGCTCCTCTTCCTGTCCAGCTCTCTGCTGTGGCCTGGGAGTGCAGTGAAGGATGGCCCAGTGCTTGGGCCCTGCACCTGCATGGGAGACCAGGAGAAGCACCTGGCTCCTGCCTTCGGATCAGTGCGGTGCGCCGGCCTAGCACGCCGGCTGCAGCGGCCATTGGGGGGTGAACCAATGGAAAAGGAAGACCTTTCGCTCTCACTGTCCACTCTGCCTGTAAAAAAAAAAAAAAAAAAAAAAAATCAATCTCTCTTATGAAAATAAAGTGCAAAAATCCTGAACCCAATTTTAACAAATCAAATCTGGCAATACATACAAAGGATAATATGTCACAATCAAGTTTTGATTATTCAAAAAATGTAGTTTGCTTTCATTTTTGAAAAATCCACACTTTGGCCGGCGCTGTGGCTCACTAGGCTAATCCTCCGCCTTGCGGCGCCGGCACACCAGGTTCTAGTCCTGGTCGGGGCGCCGGATTCTGTCCCGGTTGCCCCTCTTCCAGGCCAGCTCTCTGCTGTGGCCAGGGAGTGCAGTGGAGGATGGCCCAAGTACTCGGACCCTGCACCCCATGGGAGACCAGGATAAGTACCTGGCTCCTGCCATTGGATCAGCGCAGTGTGCCGGCCGCAGCGCGCCAGCCGCGGCGGCCATTGGAGGGTGAACCAGCGGGAAAGGAAGACCTTTCTCTCTGTCTCTCTCACTGTCCACTCTGCCTGTCAAAAAAAAAAAAAAAAAATCCACACTTTAAATATTTTGATCTGGCTCTAAAATTATTTGCAGTGAGCAGTGTACCTGTAGCTGTGGTTAATCCTGATGCAAGGAGGGGTGAAACCCTTTTGTACTCCTAACTATGAAATAAACTCTTTCTTGAACTCCCTAAAGCAGTGTTTCCCAAAATACATTCTTTGGAACAATGATTCTAGGCAGAAAAAAATACACTGGGAACAAATAAATTTGGGAAAAGCTGCGTACCACTCCTCATTCCCACACTGACTTCTTGGAGAGGACAGCATTGTATATTAGTGTAATAAGTATCCTGGAATATACTGCAGCAAAGACACTAATGTATCTGTTTAAACCAGTGTTTTCCCAGAGTTAACAAGCCACAGAATCTTGTGTTGGTGTGCTGGTTACCAAACAGAGCTAGTGTTACAAGGTACTCTCACTAAGAAATGTTTCTCTAGAGTAACCACCAGTCCACACAGCAAATTATCTCTATCTCATATAATGATATAGTATTCTGCTATCTTGGGAGAGGTCCTAGGAGATCTATTAACATTGGCTATTTATTGACTTCAGTTAGAAATCCCACATTTATTATAATTGCTTCCTGGCTTTAAAAGTTATAGGTGTTTGGTATAAAAAAAATACAGAAAAATTTTATGTAGAATACCAAAGTCCCTTATAATTGAATCTTCTCTTACAGATACTCAGTGTAGCGTTATTATTCACTTTTAACTTTTTGTTTATTTTCATTTTATTTGAAAGGCAAAGAGATGAAGATCTTCCATCCTGTTGCTCACTCCCCAAATGACCGAAAGCCAGGAACCCAGAATTCAATACAGATCTTCTCTGTGGGTGGCAGAGACCCAAGTACCTGAGATACCACCTGCTGCCTTTCAAGGTGTGCATTAGCAGGAAGCTGGATCAGAAGTGGAGGGTAGGACTCAGGAACCCATGCAATTCAATATGCCATGCAGAGTCCCAAGCAGCACCTTAGCTGGTGTAACCAGTGCTCCAAATGCCCACCCCATTATTCAGTTTTTAGTATTTCATAGTTGCAAAGGTTTTTTTTTTTTTTTTTTTAATTTTAAGAATAACTGCTCTGGGTCAGTGCTGTGGCATAGTAGGCTAAACTTCTGCTTGCAGCACTGGCATCCCATATGGGCACCAGCTACTGTCATGGCTGTCTCTTCCGATCCAGCTTTCTGTGTATGGCCTGGAAAAGCACGGAAAATGGCCCAAGTCCTTGGGCCCCTGCACCCACGTGGGAGACCCAGAAGAGGCTCCTGAATCCTGGCTTCTGATTGGCACAGCTCTAGCCGTTGCAGCTGTTTAGAGAGTGAACCAGCATATGGGAAGCCTTTCTGTCTGTCTGTCTGTCTGTCTCTGTGTCTGTAGCTCTACCTCTCAAATAAATAAATAAAACCTTAAGAAAGAAAGAAAGAAAGAAAGAAAGAAAGAAAGAAAGAAAGAAAGAAAGGAAGGAAGGAAGGAAGGAAGGAAGGAAGGAAGGAAGGAAGGAAGGAAGGAAGGAAGGAAGGAAGGAAGGAAGGAAGGAAGGAAGGGTGGGCCGGCGCTGTGGCACAACAAGTTAACACCCTGGCCTAAAGTGCCGGCATCCCATATGGGTGCTGGTTGTAATCCCAACTGCTCCTCTTCCAGTCCAGCTCTCTGCTATGGCCTGGGAAAGCAGTGGAAGATGGCCCAGGTGCTTGGGATGCTACACCCATGTGGGAGACCTGGAAGAAGCTCCTGGCTCCTGGCTACGGATTGGCGCAGCTCTGGCCATTGCAGCCAAATGGGGAGTTAACCAGCAGAGGGAAGACCTCTGTCTCTGTCTCTACCACTCTCTGTGACTCTTTCAAATAAATAAAATAAATCTTAAAAAAAAAAAAAAAAAGAAAGAAAAACTGTTCACTAGTAGAAGAATGGGGGAGGGGGGCTAGCACTGTAGCTTAATAGGTTAAGCCTCCACCTGGGGCACTAGCATCACATATGGGCAAGAGTTCAAATCCCAGCTGCTCCACTTCTGATCCAGCTCCCTGCTAATGGCCTGGGAAATCAGTGGAAAATGGCCCAAGTCCTTGGGCCTCTGTACCCATCTAAGAGACCCAGAAGAAACTCCTGGATCCTAGCTTCTGACTCACCAAGCCTCAGTCATTGCAGCCATTTGGGGAGTGAACCAGTGGATGGAAGATATCTCTCTTTCTCTCCTCTTTTTATTGCTTTTTTTGATTTTTGTTTGTTTGTTTTTTAATTCATTTGTCAGGTAGAGTTATAGACAATGAGAGGGAGAAACAGAGAGAAAGGTCTTCCTTCCTTTGGTTCACTTCCCAAATGGCCACTGCGGCCAGCACTTTTCCGATCTGAAGCCAGGAGCCAGGTGCTTCTTCCTGGTGTCCCATGCGGGTGCAGGGCCCAAGCACTTGGGCCATCCTCCACTGCCTTCTGGGCCACAGCAGAGAGCTGGACTGGAAGAGGAGCAACCGGGACTAGAACCCGGGGCCCATATGGGATGCTGGCGCCGCAGGCAGAGGATTAACCAAGAGAGCCACAGCGCTGGCCTCTCCTCCTTTTATTGTAACTCTACCTTTCAAATGAATAAAAAAATCTTTTTTTTTTAAAGAATTGGGTCAGTTTTACTATCTAATAAAACATGCATGCATTAATAATATGAAAACATTTAAGCTTGCAAATGTGAAAATATGAACATGTAAAAAATATGGGGAAAGATGACATCAGAAGTTAAAAATATGTGGCAGGTATTGTGGCACAGCAGGTTAAGCTGCCATTTGTGATCCCTGCATATCACATCAGAGTGCCAGTTTGAATCCCAGCTATTCCACTTGCAATCCAGCTTCCTGCTAATGAACCTGAGAAGGCAGCAGATGGTGGATCCCTGACACCTACGTGAGAGACCTGGATGAAATTCCTGGCTTTGGCCTGACCCAACCTCAACTGTTGATGGCCATTTTGGAAATGGATGGAAGATTTCTCTCCCCCTCTGTCTCCCCCTCTCCCTCTCTGTCACACTACCATCCAAATAAATTAAAAAAATCTTTTTTAAAGTGAAACATAAATGATTTAAAAAGAAACAAACGTCAGCGCAGAAAGCTAAAGACTGAAATCTGATAACTTCAAATGGGAAATAGAGCCCACCAAAGATGTGAAACAAAGGGATAAAATGCTTATCCTTTGAATGCTCTGGTGGAATCCTAAACAAGAGTTTCCTGGATGGCTATTGTAAATCAGAATCTAATTACAAAGGAAAATATTCACAGGCACAAAACTATCATTTAGGACACAGAAAAGGAGTAAAATCCATCCATCACCGGCTGGTAGTGATGATTGAGAAGATATATCCCATCTACCCCCGGGTGGAATTAGGAATGACATCACCAGCAGAGAGGGACTCCAGATGCCTGTCATCCTGACCACTATTGGTCATCAGAGAAAACACCTCGGTGCTCAGTTTCCCTTCTCCTTTAGTGATGTTTCTGGGGAACAAGAAGAGCTTGAAATTACAGCATGAAGAGCTATGGAGAGAATGCCACCTGCGCTATGACACTGGGTCAGCCTTAGGGGTATTTAACTCCCAAGAAAACACCTGACAATGGTGCAGGCCCTTTTACGGAAAGGTCTGACTGTCCCGTGGGTGACAACTTCAAAAGGCTCAGGTGCAATCTCAACAAATGCATTTTCTTTTAACATCTGGTGAAACAACACAGGGTTCCCTCTTTCTGTTCTCAATCCTTCCAGCTCTCAGATCAGTTTCATTTCCTCTGGCCCTTTTCTGGCTTCAGCATATCTTTCCTCTGGTTTGACACAGAAATTTAGACAGTACTCCAGTTGTGCCTCTTGTTTTCTGTTTCCATTCTAGTGCCATGGTTCACTGGATCTTAGCCAAAAGGCTAAGAAGTGATCCAATGCCATTCTTTTTTTTTTTTTTAAGATTTATTTATTTATTTATTTAAAAGGCAGAATTACAGAGAGGCAGAGGCAGAGAGAAAGAGAGAGGGAGGTCTTCCATCCGCTGATTCACTCCCCAGATGGCTACAACAGCTGCAGCTGCGCCGATCTGAAGCCAGGAGCCACGAGCTTCATTCCTCTGGGTCTTCCACACGGGTACAGGGTCCCAAAGATTTAGGCCATCTTTACTGCTTTCCCAGGACATAGCAGAGAGTGGGATCAGAAATGGAGCAGCCAGGACTCGAACTGGTGCCCACATGGGAAGCACTGCAGGCTTTGCCTGCTATGCCATAAAGCCAGCTCCCATTTTTACATTCTTACATTAAATATTAAGTTCCTATTATTTGAGTCTCTGCTAATACTAACAGATAGAATTAAAGAGGAGAGAATGATCCAACATGGAAGCGGGATACACAGCAGACTCATAGAATGGCAGGTGTCCTAAACAGCACTCTGGCCTCAGAATTAGCCCTTAAGGCATTCAGATCTGGCTGAAGAGCCCATGAGAGTATTTTAGGCATGGAAAGCCAAGACACTCTGGCAAAAAAAAAAAAAAAACAAAAACAAAAAAAAACAACAACAACAACAAAACAACCAAACCCTAAATGAAGGATCTCTGTGAGTGAGATTCCAGCAGAAAGAACGGGCCATCAAGGAAGGAGATACCTTTCTCTGAAGGGAGGAGAGAACTTCCACTTTGACTATGCCCTTGTCTAAATAAGATCGGAGTTGGCGAACTCAAAATGCTTCCATAGCCTTGGCAACTCATAACAAGAGCCTAGGGTGATTACTGACGCCATAAACAAGAGTGTCAATTTGTTAAGTCAACAACAGGAGTCACTGTGCACTTACTCCCCATGTAGGATCTCTGTCCTTAATGTGTTGTACTATGTAAATTAACGGTATAACTAGTACTCAAATAGTACTTTATACTTTGTGTTTCTGTGTGGGTGCAAACTGTTGAAATCTTTACTTAGTATATACTAAATGGATCTTCTTCTGTGTATAAAGATAATTGAAAATGAATCTTGATGTGAATGGGATGGGAGAGGGAGCGGGAGATGGGATGGTTGTGGGTGGGAGGGAGGTTTTTTGGGGGGGAAAAGCCACTGTCATCCAAAAGCTGTACTTTGAAAATTTAGATTTATTAAATGAAAGTTAAAAAATGTTCCTATTATTTGTCACAAGGACAAATATCATTCCCACTCTTACTGAGCTCACAACCTGGAAAGAAAGACAGGCACCCATACAAGCAATGACAACTAAATGTAATACTAGGAAAAAAATTAAGGAATATATAGAAGAGACATTTAACAAGTAGTAGAGCAATTTCACATTTAAAAGAAAATATTTATTATTTATTTTGTTTGAAAGGAAGACAGACATATTTCCCATCTGCTGGTTCATTCCTCAAATGCCCTTAATAGCTGGGGCTGAGCCAGGCTGAAGCCTGAAGCCTAGAACTCAATCTAAGTGTCCCACCTTGGTGGCAGGGACCCAACTACTTGAGCCATCACCTACCACCTCCCAGGGTGTACATTAACAGGAAGCTGGAATTGAGAGTAGAGCTGGAACCTAAATCCAGGCACTTTCATATGGGATACACATGTCCCTAGCAGAATTCTAACCATTCTGCTAAATACCTTCCCCTCAATTAAATTTTTTCCCCTATTTTATTTGAAAGGCCAAGAGATGGAAATCTGCTATCTGCTGGTTCACTTTCCAAATGTCCACAATAGTTGGGGCTGGCCCCAGCTGAGGCAAGGAACTCAGAGCTCTTGCCACTCAGGGTGCATATAAACAGGAAGCTGGGAATCAAAGCTAGGACTCGAACTGGCCCTCTGACATGGAATGTGGGCATCCCAGGCAGCAGCTTGACCACTGTGCCAAATGCCCACCTGCTCATCTTAAAAATGAGTTTTTGGTTGGTTATTTGAAACAGGGACATTTTAGATGTTATTCTACAATGCTTTTTTTTTTTTTTTTTTTTTTTGACAGGCAGAGTGGACAGTGAGAGAGAGAAACAGAGAGAAAAGTCTTCCTTTGCCGTTGGTTCACCCTCCAATGGCCGCCGCGGCCGGCACACCGCACTGATCCGATGGCAGGAGCCAGGTACTTATCCTGGTCTCCCATGGGGTGCAGGGCCCAAGCACTTGGGCCATCCTCCACTGTACTCCCTGGCCACAGCAGAGAGCTGGCCCGGAAGAGGGGCAACCGGGACAGAATCCAGCGCCCCGACCGGGACTAGAACCCGGTGTGCCGGCGCCGCAAGGCGGAGGAATAGCCTAGTGAGCTGCGACGCCGGACCGAAAGGTCTTCCTTTTTGCCGTTGGTTCACCCTCCAATGGCCGCCACGGCTGGCGCGCTGAGGCCAGCGCACCACACTGATCCGAAGGCAGGAGCCAGGAGCCAGGTGCTTTTCCTGGTCTCCCATGGGGTGCAGGGCCCAAGCACTTGGGCCATCCTCCACTGCACTCCCTGGCCACAGCAGAGAGCTGGCCTGGAAGAGGGGCAACCGGGACAGAATCTGGCGCCCTGACCGGGACTAGAACCCGGTGTGCCGGCGCCGCAAGGCGGAGGATTAGCATAGTGAGCTGCGGTGCCGGCTACAATGCTCCTTTATTTAAAAAAATTAATAACAGAAATTCTGCCTTCCCCCCTGCAAAAAAAAGGTACATTCAGACAACTCTGTATAAATAACGCCTTACAACCAAGAAGAATATTTGCCAAATGCCTTAGTATTTCCTAGCAGTTGGGGGGAACTGCCTCCTTCCTTTTGCACAATAGTTGGTAAACAACTTAGCAGTTTCTCCAGGTATTGTGCAAAAGTGGCCTGGCATAGGTGAAAGGAGCCAAACACAATGTAATTTATCCACTGTTCATAGAAGTGTTTGGTATGTATCCTACTTGGAATGCTCAATAAGTCAGTGGACCGGCTCCACAAAGAAGTGTAATTGGCCAGTGCATACAATAGTCTTTTGAATTTAAAAGACTAAGTCTCCACTGTTGTGTTACTTTCTTTTATCTTAAGTTTTATGATTTTGCCTTTTATTGCTTCCCCAGTATATATGTAATGCAGAATTGTAGACAAGCTAGAAACTTTGTGTAAGAAAAAAGATTAACAGAGATACAATCACCCCAAAGCCCCAGTCAGAGATAACTATGTTAACACTTCAGTATAACCACCTGGGTGGTTTTCCCCTTTTCTTTCTTTCTTATTATTGTATAATCACCATTATTAATTTGAAAGGCAGAGCTATAGAGAGAGACAGACAAGACAGAGAGAGCTCCCATCTGCTGGTTTACTCCCCAAGTGTTAGCAATGGCTGCGGCTGGGCCAGGGCTGAAGCTGACAGATGGGAACACAATGAAAGTCTTTTACATGAGTGGCAGGAATCCAATTACTTCAGCCATCACTGCTGTCTCCCAAGGTTTGCATTGGTCAGAAGTTGGAGTCCGGAGCCAGAGCCAGGAATTGAATTCAGACACTGGATGTGGGACATGCACATTCTAACCACTGGTCTAAACACTGTCTCCCCTTGTCTTTCAATTGTTTCATGAACTTCAGTCTCACAGATTTGAACTAATCATAAGACTTACTTAAAATCATACTTATCATTTACCCTCATTACTTATTTACTAGACTAATAAACATGTCACCCTATGTGAGATCTAGAATATTGACTTAAATTGTAGATTATTGTCAATATTGTAGATGTTTTTCAAAGAAATATATATATATATAATATATAATTTTTAAAGAAGTCTTTTTTTGAGAACCACAAAATAATACCTCACATAAGTGAAATCAATTTATTTTTCTTTTTTGTCATGATAAAAAGCACATGACATAAAACTTAGTAACTTAGGGCCAGCACCATGATATAGTGGGTAAAGCTGCTGCCTGCAGTGCTGGCATCCCATATGGGTGCCAGTTCGAGTCCTGGCTGCTCTACTTCCAATCCAGCTCTCTGCTATGGCCTGGGAAAGCAGTGAAAGAAAGCCCAACTCCTTGGGCCCCTGTACCCACTTGGGAGATCTGGAAGAAGCTCCTGGCTCCTGGCTTTGGATTGGCCTAGCTCCAGCCATTGTGGCCATTTGGGGAGTGAACCAGTGATGGAAGATCTCTCTCTGCCTCTGCCTCTCTGTAACTCTGCCTTTCAAATAATAAATAAATCTTTAAAAAAAAAAAAACTTACTAACTTAACCAATTTTAAGTGTACATATGAGTCCTGTTAATTATTTTCATATTGTTGTGAAACAGAACTTTTACATCTTGCATATCTAAATCTTTATTCCCATTAGACAACAACTTTCCCTTTTTCCCTTCCTCCAGTCCCTGGAAACTACAATTCTACTTTCTATTTCTATAAATTTTTGACTACTTTATATATCTCATACAAAGGGAATCATATAGTATTCGTCTTTTTGTGACTGGCTTATTTCACTTAACATAATGTTCTCAAGATTCATCTATGTTGTGGCATATGACAGAACTTCCTTCCTTTTTAGGAGTGGATGTTCAGCACAACAGTTAAGAGGCCACTTGTGATACTTGCATCCCATATCAAAGTGCCTGTGTTATAACTGTGGCTCCAATTCTGAACCAGCTACCTGCTAAAACATCTAAAGCCAGCAGGTAATGGCTCAAATACTTGGGCCCTTATCACCCATGTAGGAGACCCAGGTTGAATTCCTGGTTCTTAGCTTCAGCCAGGCTGAGTACCGGCCATTGCAGGTATCTGGGGAGTAAACCAGCATATGAAAGCTCTGTCTCCGTCTCTCTATTTGCCTTTAAATAAATTAAATAAATACATTCAAGAAAAGAGTGTTCCTGCTTTTTGAATCTGAGTCATGTTTCATTACATTGTTTATCCATTCATCTTTAGATGGACATTTGCCTCCCTTCCACCTCTTCACACTTGTGAATAGCTGTTTTCAACGTGGTCTCTTTGAGACCCTTGTTTTGATGCTTTTGAATATTCAAGGGCACATTCATGAAACATGTATATAATGAAAAAAACTATGTATGGATTTTTTGGCCACCAAAACAACTTTTTAATTCTATGTTTCCATGAATATTTTGAAGTATGCTCAAATACAGATGTTGGATTGCTGGAATGTGGTAGTTGCATCTTTAATTTTTTTGAAAAACCCTCATACTGTTTACCACAGGAGTTACACCATTTTATAATCCTACCAACAGCGCATGATGGTTCCAACTTCTTCACAGCCTCACCAACATCTGTTATTTTCTGTTTTCTCTCTTATAGTAACCATACTAATGGGTGTGAGGTGATATCTCATTGTGATTTTTGATTTACATTTCTCTGTTGATAAGTGATGTTGAACATCTTTTCACACAATTATTGACCATTTGTATACCGCCTTTGGAGAAATGTCCATTCAAGTCCTTTGCCAATTTTTAATGGAGTTATTTGAGGACTTCTTTTAATTTACTGTTTATTTAACTACTTTCATCTACTTGAAAGGCAGAGCAACAGAGAGAGAGAGACAGAGACAGAGACCTTCCATTCACTGGTTGACTCCACAAATGTCTCCAATAGCCAGGGCCTGGCCAGGCCAAAGCCAGGAGCCCAGAACTTCATCTGAATCACCCATGTGAGTGACAGGGGTTCAAACATTGGGTCATCATCTACTGCCTCCCAGGATGCATTAGCAGGAAGCTGGACTGGGATGGGAGGAGCCAGAACATCAATCAGTGCTCTGATATGGCACATGGGCATCCCAAGCAGCTGCTTAACCTACTATGCCACAACACTCGCCCCTTTATATATTCTTTATGTATTCTAGATAGTAACTCCTTATCAGATAAATGATTTGCAAATATTTTCTCCCATTCTCCATGTTGCTTTTTCATTGTGGTAATTGTGTCTTTTAAAGCACAAATGTTTTCAAGTTTGATATTCACCCATTTGTATATTTTTACCTTTGTTGCCTATGATTTTGGGGTCATATCCAAGGAATAACTGCCAAAGAAAATGTGAAGTTTTCCCCTAGGAATCTGATACTTAAAAGTTTTAAATTTAGGCTGGCGCCATGGCTCACTAGGCTAATCCTCCACCTTGTGGCGCCGGCACACCGGGTTCTAGTCCCGGTTGGGGCGCCGGATTCTGTCCCGGTTGTCCCTCTTCTAGGCCAGCTCTCTGCTGTGGCCAGGGAGTGCAGTGGAGGATGGCCCAAGTGCTTGGGCCCTGCAACCCATGGGAGACCAGGAGAAGCACCTGGCTCCTGCCATCGGATCAGCGGGGTGTGCCGGCTGCAGTGCACCAGCGGCGGCCATTGGAGGGTGAACCAACGGCAAAAGGAAGACCTTCTCTCTGTCTCTCTCTCTCACTGTCCACTCTGCCTGTCAAAAAAAAAAAAGTTTTAAATATTTAGATGCTTTGCCTTTTAAATTAGTTACCAAAGGGCTGGCATTGTGGTGTGGCAGGTAAAAGCCACTGCCTGCATCATCAGCACCCCATATGGGCACCAGTTGGAGTCCTGACTGCTCCATTTCAGATCCAGCTCCCTGCTAATGTGCCTGGGAAAATAGTGGAGGATGGCCCAAGTACCTGGGCCCCTGATCCCATGTGGAAGACTCAGAAGAAGCTCCTGGCACCTAGCTTCAGATTGGCTCAGCTCTGGCCATTGCAGCCATTTGGGGAGTGAAGCAGCAGATGGAAAACCTCTCTGTTTCTCAACCTCTCTCTCTCTCTGTTAACTCTGCCTTTCAATTAAATAAAATAAATATTTTTTAAACAAAAGTTACCAATGTGACAGTATCCTTAAATATGCTCCTTGACCCTTCAGTCTGATGGTTTCCTATTGTCGGATCAAAGTATGCCTGTTTTAAGGCCTCTGATACATCCTGTCAAATTGCTGTCACAAGTTAAAATCAATGTAAGCCCCTATCTGCAATGTGTGAAAGTGTACATGGTCCTTTACCTTACCTACAATGAGTAACTATTATTTTTGAAATATTCACCTTGGTTATTTTTCAGTTGCTTATTTTTAAGCAAACTTCACCTCAAATCACCAAGTTCATATTTACACAGGAGAATATTAGAAGATAGCTATTCAGGGGCTGGTGCTGTGGCACAGTGGGTTAAGCCACTGTCTGCAGTGCTGGCATCCCATATGGGCACCAGTTCAAGTTGCAGTTAAGCTCCTTGGAAGACAGCAGAAGGTGACCCTACTACTTGGATCCCTGCCACCCATGTGGGAGACCCAGATAGAGTTCTGGGATCCTGGCTTCAATGTGGCCCAGACTTAGCTGTTGCCAGCATTCAAGGAGAGAACCAGCAGATGGAAGATCTCTCTCTCTCTCTCTCTCTCTCTCTGTTTCCCTGTCATTTTGTCTTTCAAATAAATAAGTACATAAATTTTTAACAACAACAACAAAAACCCTAACAAATTAAGACCAAACTCCTTGGCCTGGATTCAAGCTTTTCTAGTTTTATCTCCTACTTCTTCTTTATATATACCAACACTCTAGTCAGAGAGGCTAGTGTTACCATTTCCTAAACATATCTGGTGCTTTCGGGCTGTACCCCTCATCAAAAGGGCCTTCTTCTCATTACAACCTAGTGAAATGAAATTTAGAGCCACCTCCTTCCTGATTCTCATTAACTGCATAGACTTTCTTCCTCCTTGGAACACCTACATTTTATTTGCATTTCTGAGTATAGTATTCTGTCTTGTAGCATGTTTTCTCCAACACTAATGGTGAGTCTCTTCTGGAAAATAGATAAGCTTATTAATCCTTGTATTACAATGCAAGTTCATTAGAAACAAGCATAAACATTCAGCAGTTAAGATATCACTTGCAATGCTGGCATCCCATATCCTAGTGCTTGGGTTCAAGTCCCAGCTCTGCTTCTAATTATATCTTCCTGCTAGTGTGCATCTCAGGAGCTAGCAGGTAATGGCTCAAGTTCTTAGGTCCTTGCTACCCATCTGGGGGACTAGATTGAGTTCCTGGCTTCAGCCTGGCTCAGCTCCAGCTGTTGTAGGCTTTTGGGGAGTGAACCAGTGAATGGAAGATCTCTTTCACTCTGTCTCTATCTCTTTCAAGTACATAGTAAAGAAAAAATTCAGTTGCAAACAGTCTTTTTGAATACCATGGTTTGATTAGAATGAGCAATATTTAAGACCTCCTCTCCTGAAGTTTCGTAACTCTAAACAGAGAATGTGGGATTCTGAAATATCTCACATGAGTGAAGACCTTTATGTTAGTTCAGATTCCCCTCAAAGACTTCACACAAGAATTAGAGTGCAAACAGTTTCTGTGGGAGGTGATTCCAGTGGGAAACTTACATGGGGAAGTGAAGATCTCCAAGTTACAATGATAAATGGAACTCTAGGAGTCAGGAAAGATGTGTCACCCCACCTTCAAAGGGAGCTGGGGTATTTATTAACTAACTCTGCCTGTCATGACTTCAGAGCTGCTGTCAAGAGGCTTTCATTCTGTATTTCTCGATGGCCTCACTAGAGGGGCAGAGGTTGCCATTCTCACAATACCACAGGTGGCTAGAAGTTGGTAGCAGAAGTGCAATAGTCAGACCAGGGGGTAGGAGGGTGCACAAAGGCTCTAGTATGCATGAAGAAGAAATCTTAAGTTATTTTTGGCTTTAAAGATTTGGAGAACTTCAGTATATTTTCAGGTTATGCATACAAGAGTAATAGCAAAACCTATGCTGGAATGGAAAGTCACAGAAACATAACTTGGTGTGACCAGAGGTACAAAGTTCAAGCAGAAAAATCAAATTATATGATGAAGAGCATGGACATCATTTAGAAAAATGAATGTGTAACTGTTGAATCTGATTTGAAAGACAGAGCTATAAAGGGCAATACAGAGAGAGAGAGAGAGAGAGAGAGAGAGAGAGAGAATCTTCCATCTGCTGGTGCACTCCCTAAATGGCTATAATGATTGGACCTGGACCTGGCTGAAGCCAGGAGCCAGGGGCTCCATCTGGGTCTTTCACGTGGGTGCAGGGGCCCAGGTACCTGGGCCATCTTCACCTGCTTTCCCAGGCATATTAGCAGAGAGTTGGATCAGAAGTGGAACAGCTGCAGCCAGTGCTGTGGCATAGTGGGTAAAGCCAGCACCTGCAGTGCCGGCATCCTATGTGGGTGCTGGTTTGAATCTGGGCTGCTCCATTTCCACTCCAGCTCTCTTCTATGGCCTGGGAAAGCAGGAGAAGATGCCCCCAAGTCCTTGGGCCCCTGCACGCAATTAGGAGACCTGGAAGAAGCTTCTGGCTTCAGATTGGCCTAGCTCTAGCCATTATGGCCATTTAGGGAGTGAATCAGCAGATGGAAGACTTTTCTCTCTGCCTCTGCCTCTCTGTAACTCTACCTTTCAAATATATACATATACATATATATATATATTTTTTAAAAAGAGTGGAACAGCCAGGACTTGAACCAGTGCCCATATGGGATGCCAGTGCCACAGAGGGTTAACCTTCTACACCACAGCACTGGCCCCAATCATAGCCAATTTGAAATGTGTAATAAGTAGTTCTTTGGGTAGATGAAGACTAGAAAAAATGTTTTCTGGGGCCAGTATTGTGGCATAGTGGGTAAAGCCACTGCCTGTGATGCCAGCATCCCATACTAGTGCTGGTTTGTGTCTCAGTTGCTCCGCTGTTGATCTAGCTCCCTGCTAATGTGCCTGAGAGAAAGACTATACTTTCAGGGATCATTTCTATAGTCCGTTAATGTGCCTGAGAAAGCAGAGGAGGATGGTCCAAGTGCTTGGGTCCTTGCACCCATATGGGAGACCTGGAAGAGACTCTTGGTTCTTAGCTTCAGCCTGGCCAAGCCCCAATCAATGCAGCCATTTAGGGAGTGAACCAGCAATGGAATATCTCTCTGTGTCTCTCTCTATAACTCTGTCTTTCAAATAAATAAATACATCTTTAAAATATATCTTATTTATTTCACTTATTTGAAAGGGAGAAAGAGAAAGGAGAATCTTCTATCTGCTGGTTCCCTCACCAAAAGTCCATAACAGCTAAGGTTGGGCTAGGCCAAAGCCAAGAGTCAGAAACTCAATCTAGATCTCATAAGGATGGCAGGAACCCAACCATTTAAGTAATTACCTGCTGCCTCCCAGGATGCACATGTGCAGGAAGCTGAATTCAGAAGCAGATCCAGCACTGGAGCCCAGGCACTGAATACGGGATGCAGGCATCCCAAGTGACAGCTTAACTCTACACCAAATGCCTGCCCCCTGCCTCCTGCCAAATATTTTTAAACTGTTACTTGCTTCTATATATGCATGTAACAAATCCATATTTAAGTACTTCTGTTGCCTCAATGTCTAATCTTCCACTATCATCCCAGTCTCCCTGTTTACCAGTTATTAGAGGCTTTAGAAATGGTTAAAAAATGGGTAGTGAAATTAAAATATGCTCACACACATATCTATGTATACACACATATACAGTATTGATTATTTATATATGGGAGTATATAGAATAGTGGTTACTAGTTGTTTCTCATGTATCCTTAGAACACTCTATGCCTATAACACACAGAGCATATGTTACAGACTATGCTGTAATTTTTTTTTTTTTTTTTTGACAGGCAGAGTGGACAGTGAGAGAGAGAGACAGAGAGAAAGGTCTTCCTTTGCCATTGGTTCACCCTCCAATGGCCGCCGCGGCTGGCGCACTGCGCTGATACGATGGCAGGAGCCAGGTACTTATTCTGGTCTCCCATGGGGTGCGGGGCCCAAGGACTTGGGCCATCCTCCACTGCACTCCCTGGCCATAGCAGAGAGCTGGCCTGGAAGAGGGGCAACCAGGACAGAATCCAGCGCCCCGACCGGGACTAGAACCTGGTGTGCCGGCGCCGCAAGGCGGAGGATTAGCCTAGTGAGCCGTGGTGCCAGCCCACTATGCTGTAATTTTTAAAAAGATCACTATATCTTGAAGAGTATTCCTTCTCAGTATAGAGGTATTTACCTCATTAAAAATCTTTTTTTTTTGTTTAAATCAAAAGCACAAAACAAAATGTTTAAAAGCCTAGAACACATTACTTTTAGTGAAGACTAAGTAGTTATTCTGAGATATGTTATTGCAACAAGATGAAAATGAAACACGAACTCCTTCCCTCCTTCCTTCCCTTACCCACTGAACATGTTTTCAACGGTCACCACATCGGAGGCACTGTGTTGGTTATTAGGAGTACAAAGATCAATCGGAAACCATTTCTATTTCTAAGAGTCACCAACTCTTAGGAAATGTACTCATAAACAATTAAGCAATTGTAATACTGTGTGATAGGGTGTTATGGTAGACAGCAGACACACAAAGGATTAAGTAACCAGCTCGACTTGTTCCAGGAATGAATACTAAGCAATTCATGGTCACTGGGTCATATAATACTCCACAGCCCTATTAAAAGCCTAGTCCCCACAGTTAAAAGAGTGTACTAAGAAGCAAAAGTTGCCCTTCTGTAGGAGGGGTCTTCAAAAAGCTATGAAAAATGTGCATTATGAAAAAACTTTGCATGGATTTCCAAAGTTATTGAACTTATCTTTAAATATTTTTTCCATGAAAAAATTTAAGTATATTTATATGTTTACTAAATGAGCAATCATTTGTAAAACTAGTTTTCAAAGAGCAGGCATTTACCCTAGAAGTTAAGTCGTCCATATCCCAAATCAGAATACCCAAGTTTGATTCTGGGCTCTGGCTCATGACTCCAGCTTCCTGCTAATCGGGCCGTGGAAGGCAGAAGTGATGGCTAAAGTAATTGAGTTTCTGTCACCCATATAGAAGACCTGGAGTGAGTTTCCAGCTCCCAGCTTCAGACCCAGACCAGACCCAGCTATTGTGGGCATTTGGGGAGTGAACCAACAGATGTGAGTACTTGGACTCTCTCTCTCTCTCTCCCACCTCAAGTTTTTTTAAAACATTAGTTTCAAACATTCTTACTCATTCAACAATAGTTTATTTTCTCTCTCTTTTTTTTTTTTTTTTTTTTTTTTTTTTGACAGGCAGGCAGAGTTAGACAGTGAGAGAGAGACAGAGAGAAAAGACTTCCTTCCATTGGTTCACTCCCCAAATGGCCGCTACAGCCGGCGCACCGCGCCGATCTGAAGCCAGGAGCCAGGTGCTTCCTCCTGGTCTCCCATGCGGGTGCAGGGCCCAAGCACTTGGGCCATCCTCCACTGCCTTCCCAGGCCACAGCAGAGAGCTGGACTGGAAGAGGAGTAACTGGGACAGAATCTGGCACCTCGACCGGGACTAGAACCCGGGGTGCTGGTGCCACAGGCAGAGGATTAGCCAAGTGAAACGCGGCGCCGGCCCCCATTAGTTTATTTTCAAGTTTGTTCCAAAGTGTTGGCAAAGTGAAATTGCAAATGTCTTGTAAAATATGTTGAACTTTTATAAAGTTATAGAAAATTATGATGGAGAACTACTCAGATCATAAGCAAAACCACTAATGGAAACAAGGATGATTTAGAAGTAGACTAGTTAATAATTGAAAAAGAGAAAATCAGCAAAGCTAACAACATAAACTGACACTTCACAAGAAAATAATTTGAAAGGACAAGGTTTCAAAGGTAAAAGATCTTTCAAAAAAATGACATTTTGGGGACAAAATGGCAAACTAATATATATTTCTCCTTCAACCCAACTGTGAACATACCAGAGGAAAAAGAAAGATGTTGGTAAATACCTAAATTTAACATAATTACTGTAAGGAACCCATAGGGTAAAAACAGTGTATCAGTTCCTGAATGAGAGGAAATGGCAGTCGGAGCCAGGGGGCTGATTCCATGAAAAGATATTCTCTTTGAGATTTAGTTGAGTCTTCTTTCTTTCTCACATTGACCTCGGTGTACATGATTGCTAGCTCCTTTTCCACTGTGGGGTAGGAAAACATCAGCAACATCAGCATCAGTCTACTGCCAGGGCAGTACTGGGGCACTGTTAGAACTTGTAGCAGTTCATAACAGGTGCAGGCAGGCGAGCTGGCTCCAACTATTTCCTCTGGATTCTTTTTTTTTTTTTTTTTTAATTTTTTAAAAGACACAGAAAGAGAGGGAGAAACACAGAGAGAGATATCTTACATCCGCTGGGTTACTCCCCAAATGGCTGCAAGAGCCAGGGTTGGGCCAGACTGAAGCTAGGAGCCAGGAGCTTCTTCCGGGTCTCCCACATGCGTTCAGGGGCCCGAGCACTTGAGCCTTCTTCCACTGCTTTCCCAGGTGCATTAGCAGGGAGCTGGATCGGCTAGAATAGCTGAGACTTAAACTGGTGCTTATATGGGAAGCCAACATTGCAGGCAGCTATTACCTGCTATGCCACAATGGTGACCCCATGTTCTTCTTCTTTTTATTTTATTTTTAAGATCATTGTAAAAATTAAGAGAGGGAAGAGAGAGCAAGGAGGAAGAAGGGTGGGAGCATGGGCAGGAGATAGGGTAGGAAGTATCACAATGTTCCTAGATCTGTATATATGAAATATATAAAATTTGTATACCTTAACTAAAATTTAAAAAAACCAAAAGATAGGGGCCGGCACTGTAGCTTAGTGGGTAAGGTCACTAACTTTACTGTCGGCATCCCATATGGTTGCCGGTTTGAGTCCTGGGAAAGCAGTAGAAGATGGCCCAAGGCACTGGGCCCCTGCACCCACGTTTGAGACCTGGAAGAAGCTCCTGGCTCCTGGCTCCTGGCTTCAGATTACAGCAGCTGCTGCTATTGCAGCCACCTGGGAAGTGAACCAGTGGATGAAAGACATGGACTATATAAAAAAGTCTCAAATTGACCTACTAGAAACGGAACTATAATGTCTTAGATGAATACACTGGATAGAATTAATAGCATATTGCTGAATTTGAATACAGCACTAGACACCATCCAATATGAAACACAGAGGGAAGAGAGAAAATTCACCACAGATTAGATTAAATTCCTGGGCTTAAAGAGCTGAGATTGTTGGATAAAAATGAGATGGGGAGCCAAGCATTGTGGCACAGTGGATTAAGCCACAGGTTTAAGACCCAGCCTCTGCTTCCTTTCCAGCTCCTTGCTAACATGGTCAGGAAAACAGCAAAGGATGGCCCAGGTACCTGGGACCCTGCCACCTACATGGGATACCTGGATGGAGTTCCAGGCTCCGACTTTGGCCTGGTCCAGCTCTGACCATTGGGGCCATTTGGGGAGTGAACAAGCAGATAGAAGATCTCTCTCTCTCTCTCTTCTCTCTCTATCACTTTACCTTTCAAATAATAAATAATATGTTTTTAAAAAAGAGATGGGCTCCATTGTATTAAAAGACATGAGAGACATGGGAAAGATTCCAAAAAGGAAATGAGGTAGGGGTTTAATAAAAGGATAAAGATTCTCAGTGCCCATATAGGACCACGTTGAGTATGGATAATATGGTTTCTGTTATGGATTCATTTTCTCATCAGTCACACTAGAAATACCAGAACAACTTTCACTAATTTTCTTCTTTCTCCATTCTCTAAACTATGTTAAATTAGTCCTGTTAATTATTTCCTGGTTTCTCATATTCGTCTTTCTATTTGATGATAACATCACAATTCTAGCTGTTAATTCTGGATGACTGCACTTCAATAATAGCCTGCTAACCTGACATCCATCCTGAATTGTACTGCCAAATTAACTTCCCAAGGCAGCACTTTGATCGTGTCATTTCTTCTTCTTCTCCTTCTTTTTTTGGCTCTAAAATCTTCAAAGGCACAAACAACTCTCACTGTATTCTGAATAAAGTTTGGACTTGTGTTTACTTGCAATCCAAACTCCTACCTATTTTTCCAGCTTTTGAAAAGGCTTTTATCTACACTAAATTACCTGTTACCTTCAACAAACTTTCATTTTATTGCCTCTTAATTTAGTCATTAACTTCACAGGGGCTTACTTAACACCTACTATGTGGCAAGCATCAGTCTAAATGCCAGATCTTTTTTTTTTTAAGTACTAGATCTTGAAGTCATTCCTTTTTTTTTTTTTTTTTTTTTTTTTTTTTTGGACAGGCAGAGTGGACAGTAAGAGAGACAGAGAGAAAGGTCTTCCTTTTCCGTTGGTTCACCCCCCAGTGGCCGCCATGGCCGGCGCGCTGCTGCCGGCGCACTGCACCGATCCGAAGGCAGGAGCCAGGTGCTTCTCCTGGTCTCCCATGTGGGTGTAGGGCCCAAAGACTTGGGCCATCCTCCACTGCACTCTCGGGCCACAGCAGAGAGCTGGACAGGAAGAGGAGCGACTGGGACAGAATCTGGCGCCCCAGCCGACAGGGACTAGAACCCGGGTGCCGGCGCCACAGGCAGAGGATTAGCCTATTGAGCTGCGGCACCGGCCATCATTCTTTTTTTTTTTTTTTTTAATCAATTCTCACAGAGACTGCTCACCATCATATGAACCCATAGATCAATTTTCTGAACTTTTATTTATTAAAATTTATTTATTTATTTGAAAGGCAGAGTCACAGAGAGGCAGAGGCAGAAAGAGAGAGAGAGGTCTTCCTAGCTCACTAGCTTACTCCCCAGATGGCCGCAATGGCCAGGGCTGTGCCAATCTGAAGCCAGGAGCCAAGAGCCTCCTTGGGCCATCTTCTACTTTCCTAAGCCATAGCAGAGAGCTGGATCAGAAGAAGAGCAACCAGGACTTGAACTGGCGCCCATATGGAATGCCGGCACCACAGGCAGTGGCTTTTACCCACTACGTCACAGTGCCGGCCCCCTGAACTTTTTTTTTAAGATTTATGTATTTATTCGAAAGGCAGAATTACACAGAAAGTTGGGGGTGTGCAGAGAGATCTTCCATCCGCTGGGTCACTCTTCAAATGGCCACAACAGCCAGACCTGGGTGAATCCAAAGCCATGAGCCAGGAGCTTTTTCTAGGTCTCTCACACATGTACATGGCCCCAATTACTTGGGCCATCTTCTGTTGCTTCCCCAGGTGTATTAGCAGGGAGCTGGATCAGAAGTGTCACATCCAGGATTCAAACTGGCACCCATATGGGTTGCTGGCACCACAAGGGGTACTACAGTGCCAGCCCCAATATTCTGAACTTTCAAAGTTGCAGGCCAGGTGTTAGATAGAGGTAAAATTACCACAGTATAATCACTTCAGGAGATTTTACCTCCAACAGCTAATGGTGTCTGTGTTCAGAGCACGTGGAATGAATTACCTACATGAGCTTCAAGAGAGAACATGAGGGGCTAGCGCTGTGCCAGTGGGTTAAGCCATTGCCTGCAAAGCCAGCATCCCAGATGAGTTGAGTTGCACCACTTCTTTTTTTAAAAAAAACTTTTATTTAGTAAATATAAATTTCCAAGTACAGTTTATGGATTACAATGGCTTTCCCCCCCATAATTTTCCTCCCACCCGCAACCCTCCCGTCTCCCGCTCCCTCTCCCATTCCATTCACATCAAGATTCATTTTCAATTATCTTTATATACAGAAGATCAATTTAGTATATATTAAGTAAAGATTTCATCAGTTTGCACCCACACAGAACATAAAGCATAAAATACTGTTTGAGTACTAGCTATAGCTTTAATTCACATTGAACAACACATTAAGGACAGAGATCCTACATGAGGAGTAAGGAGTTGCACCACTTCTGATCCAGCTCCCGATAACATTCCTTGGAAAGCAGCAGAAGATGGCTGGAGTGTTTGGGTCTGACACCCATGTGGGAGACCTGGATGGAGTTCCAGGCTCCTGGTCGCAGCCATCTGGGGAGTGAACCAGCAGATGGAAGATCTCCTCCTGTCCCGCCCCATCTCCCTGTAACTCTTTCACATTAATAAACTAATTTAAAAGAAGAGAATGCTGAGAACAGACTAGAATAAAGTGAGAGAATTTGTAGTAAAGTGAACGAAAGCAGTCTGGCTAGTCCTACCTGGGAAACAGTAAGTGATCTGCATCATCACAATAAGGGAAAATTAAAAACTCCCCGTGCTTTGGTGCAGTGCTTTCATATGCTCAGCATACAATTCATTCCTGTCACAAGCATTTCTGAGTGACCACTATAAGACAGTGCTAGATGTACAAGTCAATATGAGACTGAGCTCCTCCTGACGATGCCTGGAGCCAGGGCCTCAGAAACCATGGACATTCAACATTATTGCTTATGATATTTATATCTCTCTGGGAATAAAATCAATGTCTTTTTGGCAGCACAGTGAACCTTGAAGGTGAAGGGTAAGAGTCTAAAAAGTGAGTAAAAGAGGAGTATTGGCCAATAATGTATCCTGGGAATACTGAGTAAGCATGACAGCATGTATTTGTACTAGGCAAAGTCACCTCAGATTTTAGGCTTCTATTAAGACTGCCCACACTCACACATGAAAAAAGGAATGTGTGTTGTTTTAGGTGTCTAGGCATTTTCTGAGGTTCTTTCTAACTCTAACATTGGAGAAGCTCACTGTCAAAGTGAAGATTTTTATATTTTCCTATCTTTATTTAAAAGGGGCCTTCTCAGCCATCCTATGGCAGGTTTTTCACCATATCAGGTTAAAATCCAGAAACAAATTTACCAAAAACTTAATGAAACTTAAGTTTCTGGACTTCTTCCTTGTATTGGCCCCTTCTCAATAAATATTCACTTTTTCTTACAGAGAATTGTGTAAGTTTCAGGTCATATAAAGACCTGGAAATGCCCTTTAGTAGAAACCTTGAATAATCAATGCACTCTTATTTAGTTCCTCTAACTTAATCCTACAAACTACTATTTCATCTTCAAATGTGCTTCAGGGTGGGCATTGGCCTAGTGATTAAGTCACTGCTTAGGATGCCCATATGCCATTTCACAGTGCCTGACTTCAACCCCTGGCTCTACTCCCTAGTCCAGCCAATGCACATCCTTGCCATCCACCCACCTGGGAGACCTGGATTAAGTTACTGGCTCCTGGTTCTCAGTTCTTACCTGGACCAACCCCAGCTATGCAGGCATTTGGAGGTGAACTTGCAGATGGGAACTTGCTCTCTCTCTCTCTCTCCTTCTCAAATAAATGAAAAAACAAAATAAACTTAAAGATTTTAAGTGCTCTTGGATCTGCTATTTCTTCTCAATTTTGCTAATACCACTTACTTGGTTCGAGGCTTCTGCACTAAAAACTATATCATGGTGACAGCTGGAAAGTTGTTTTTCCTGACTGCATTGTCTCTCCCAAATGAATCTATCCTGTGTAAGGCTCTCAGACTAGTTATTTTTTTTAAAGGGACATTGTTTATTTTGCAAAATTCCCAACCAAGCTCAAGGTATTTCAGTGACTTTCCACTATCCCAGATAAGTTCTTAAATTGGGATGCTTAAATACCAAGGCAAAAGTGCAACCTGTCAGAGGGTGCTTGAAGCAACAAGGACAAATGTGACATATTTTTCCAGAGTAGCAATTATACTTGATGTTGAATAATTTAAAACATGACTTCCTTCCTCCCGTTTCTCTTATATCAAACACATATAGGATTAAATGTAAAAAGAAAAAAACTTTAAGTTCAGATGCATAGAATTCTTGATTCATGACATGTTCTTATCACTGCATCCAAGGCCCTCAAGTATTCATTCATCCAAAAAAAAAAATTTAAAAATGGGGCAATGTTTGGTTTAGTGGTTAATGCCTGCATCTCATACTGGAGTGAGTGGGTTCAAGTCCTGGTTCCACTTACAATTCCAGCTTCCTACTTGGGCACACCCTGGAAAGCAGCAAGTGGTAGTACAGGTCCCTGCCACTCACAGGCCAGACCCAGTGTCCTGCCATTGCAGGCATTTGGGGAATGAAGCAGCAGATGGGAGGGCTATCTTACTAGCTGCCTTTCACATAAAGAATGAATAAAAGATTTAAGAAAAACACTTAATAAAACAAAGAGTGGGTATTCAGCCTGGCAGTTAAGAAGGCTACCCACCATATTAAAGTATCTGGGTTCAATACACAGCTCTGGCTCCCGACTTCCGCCTCATGTTAATGCAGACCCTGAGAAACAGCAGGTGATGGTTCAAATAATTCAGCTCCTGCCATCCATGGAGAAACCTGGATCGAGTTCTTGGCTTCCAGGTTCAAGCCAGGTTATTGTGGGTATTTGGGGAGTGAACCAGTGGAGGATGCTCTCTCTGAATATGTCTCTCCCTTTCTGCCTCTCAAGTAAATAAATAATAAATAGCCACAAAGTCATGACCAACATGAAAACTAGGGCATGAATTTCCCTTGTAATTCACTTTTTTGGATCTTCCATTGCATCACCCAACCTCTTCCCATTCATTGTAACACTACCAAAATTCATCATTCTCTTGCTTCTTTTTATAATATCACTTTAAATATATTGCAGAACAATGTTTATTGGAGGGGGGGTCATGTTATATTAGTTAATTTTATAAAACACATACCATATGCTACACATAATCCTTAAGCAGTTAACTTTTTTCACTCATTATTACTTTGCTAGGTTCAATCCACACTGTGGCATGTAATTGTAGTACAACCCTTGGGAGTGCTACATAAATACAAATTAGGAAATTCACCTACTCTCTTACCTGTTAATGGGTTTTGGGGTTGAAAGGTTTTGGCATTAACAAGAGTGCTCACATGAATGCATTTGTAGGCACTCTCTAGAACCTGTTCAAAATTTACATTTAGATATACACTTGGGAGTGACTAGCAGGTCAAAGGGCATGCAAGTGTTTACCTTTACAGGATAACGCTGACCTGTTCCAAATGGGCAGTATCAATTTATAGTTCCAACAGGAATAATTAAGAGATTCTACTGACCTGCGCATCCTATGGATAGGGTCATTCTCAAAAATGTTTAAATTGTGGTAGCACATATATAACACTGTTTACCTTTTTCTGAACTATTTTTTAAAATATTTATTTATTTGAAAAGCAGAGTTACAGAGGGGGAGGGAGGGAGGGAGAGAGGGAGGGAGAGAGAGAGAGAGAAAGAGAAAGTGAAAGCAAGCATGAGATCTTCCATTCACTGGTTCACTCCCCAAATGGCCAGGGCTAGGCAAGGGTGAAGCCAGGAGCCAGGGAATTCTTCTGGGTCTCCCACATGGGTGCAAGGGCCCAAGTACTTGGTCCATCTTCCACTGCTTTCCTAGGTGCATTAGCAGGGAGTCTAATCAGAAACAGAGCAGTCAGGACATAAATAGGTGCCCATATGGGATGCTGGCATTGCAGGTGATGGCTTAGCCTGCTATGTCACAATTCTGACCCCTATTTTAACTATTTTTAAGTGTATAGTTCAGTGGCATTAGGTACATTCACTGTGTCAACCATCATCACCATCTGTCTCCAAAACTTTTTTCTCCCTAAACTGAAATTTTGTACCAATTTAACAAACATAACTCTGTTGTCCTCTCCCTCTGGCTCCTAGAAACTAGTATTCTACTTTTTGTCTCTGTGGATGTGACTACTCTAGATACCTGATGTAAGTGAAAACATACAGCATGTGTCTTTTTGTGACTAGCTTTTGACTTGGCATAATATCATCAAGGATCATCAGAATTTCCTTTCCTTTTAAAGGCTGAATAATATTCTGTTGTATGTTTATTTCATGTTTAGTTTACCCATTCATCTGTCAGTGAATACTTGGGTCACTTCTACCTTTTGGCTATTGTGAATAATGCTGCTATGAACAAGATATACAAAGACCAGTTGAAATTCTTTTGACTATATATGTGGAAATAGAATTGTTGGATCATATGGTAATTCTGTGTTTATTTTTTTATAAAGATTTATGTATTTATTAGAAAGGAAGAGTGACAGAGAGGGAGAGGAAGAGGAAGAGAGAAATCTCCCATCTTCTGGCTTACTCCCCAAATGGCTGCAACAGTTCAGGCTAGGGCAAGGCCAAATCCAGGAGCTGGGAACTCCACCCAGGTCTCCTATGTGGGTGGCAGGGTCTCAAGTACTTAAGCCATCATCCACTGCCTCTCAGGCACATCAGCAGAGAGCCGGATGAGAAGTAGAGTAGCTGGGACTTGAACCAGGGCTTCAGTATGAGATGTGGGTGTCCTACTAAACAGCTTAACCTGCTATGCCACAATGCCTGCCCATAGGTTTAATTCTTAGAGGAAATACCACACTGTTCTCTGCAGTGGCTTGCACTATTTCACACTCTCCCTAGCAATGCACCAGACTTCCAATTTCTTGACATCTTTACTAACACTTATTTTCTGATTTCTGTTTTAATAATTGTCATTGTAATGAGTGTGAAGTTGTATCTTTCTGAGATTTATTTGCTTTTCTCTGCTGGTTAGTGATATTGAGCATCTTTTCATGTGCTTATTGGCCATTTATAAATCTTTGGAGAAATGTATATTCAAGTTCGTTTGCCCATTAAAATTATTTTATTTATTTACTTATTTGAGAGGGAAAGGGAGAAGAGAGAGAACACTCCTATCAACTGATTTAATTCCCCAAATGTCTGCAATCACTGGGGTTGAGCTAGGGCCAAAGCTGGGAGCTGACAAATGCAATCCAGATCTTCTACATGGGTGGCAGGAATCCCACTACCTGGACCATTCCTGCTGCCTCCCAGTCAGCACTGATAGGAAGCTACAGTCAGAAACCAGAGCTGGGACTGGAACCCAGTACTCTAATGTGAGACAAGGGCATCTTAACTACTAAATATCTGCATCTGCTAATTTTTTAAAAAAGGTATATTTGAAAGATAGTGAGAGAGAGAGGGACACACACAGACCTTTCATCCACTGGTTCACTCTCCAAATGGCTGCAACAGCCAGGAGAAGCCAGAAGCCAGGAACTTCATACAGGTCTCCCATCTGGGTGGCAAGAGTCCAAGTACCTGGACCATCATCCACTGTTTCCCAGGTACATTGGCAGGAAGCTGTATCAGAGAAGCTGGGACTTGAACTGGCAGTGTTTAACCCACTGTACCACAACATTGGCCCCTGCCTGCCCATTTTGGATTGCATTTTTGTTGTTGAATTGTAGGAATATTAAAAATATTCTGTGTATTTGCAGAGTACACATATAAATATATATGATTTTATATGCTGCATGTTTGCTGAATGCTGAATTTTTTTTGTTCTAACATTTTTTTTAATGGATCTTTGGGTTTTCCACAGGTAAGACCATATTTCTGCAAACAGATAATTTTATTTTTCCTTTCTGATTGTTATCTCACATCTAAATTTTTGTTTAGGGGGCCGGCGCTGTGGCGCAGCAGGTTAAAGCCCTGGCCTAAAGTGCCAGCATCCCACATAGGCACTGGTTCTAATCCCAGCTGCTCCTCTTCTGATCTAGCTCTCTGCTATGGCCTGGGAAAGCAGAAGATGGCCCATGTCCTTGGGCCCCTGCACCCACGTGGGAGACCCAAAGGCTCCTGGCTTCTAGCTTCGGATTGGTACAGCTCCAGCCTTTGTGGCCATCTTGGGAGTGAACCAGCGGATAGAAGACCTCTCTCTCTGTCTCTACCTCTCCCTGTAATTCTGTCTTAAAATAAAAAAAAATTCATTTAAAATTATTTATTTGAAAGGCATAGAAACAGAGATCTCCCACCTTCTGATTCACTCCCCAAATATCCACAACAGCCACAAGCATGGCATTCAATGTAGGTCTCTCACATGGGTGTCTTGTATTTTACTACTCAAACCAACACATGCAGCCTCCCAGGGTGTGTGTTAGCAGAAGGCTACAGTTGGGATCAGTGCCTGGACTTGAATCCAGGCACAATGACCTGATGACATGCAGGTGTTCCAAGCAGCAACTTAACCATGTAAAATGTCCACTCCCAATTTCTAAATGTTTTCCACCTCAATAGATTGGTCCTGAATACACTTTATTTTTTAAAAAGATAGATTTATTTATTTATTTATTTATTCATTCATTCAGAAGGTAGAATTACAGAGAGGAAGAGGTAGAGGCAGAAAGTCTTCCAACCACTGGTTTACTTCCCAAATGGCCGCAATGGCCGGACCGGGGCGGATCCGAAGCCAGGAGCTTCTTCCAGGTCTCCATGCAGGTGCAGGGGCCCAAGAACTCGGGCCATCTTCTATTGCTTTCCCAGGCCATAGCAGAGAGCTGGGTTGGAAATGGAGCAGCCAGGATTTGAAATGGCACCCATAGGGGATGCCAATACTGTAGGCAGTGGCTTTACTCACTACACCACAGCACTTTCTTCATCACTAATGAGGTTGAATGCCTTTTATATGGAAGCATTCATACCATTCCCATAATGTGAAATTCAACTATCATATTAGGATAATGTACTAAGCCTGAAGCTTTATCTCCAGATCTTGGACTCTCATTCTCTCTTCTCTTCCTAATGAATGTTTAACTAGAAAACTTTTGAGGACTAAACGACTACAACATTAAGCTTAAGCCTTATTATCAGTTTCTCAAATGCACACATGAATTACTTTTCACCTTACTGGTGTATAAACTCCTTTGATAATCTGATGAAAACTTTGAAATTTTGCATGCATATCAGGAAATGTATGGATTTCCTGAAGTTCAACCATGGGCCTCTCACAGAGTAAGATTTTATTCACCTTACCCTAAGTCAATCTTTCTACTGAATCCTCTTCTCTTCAGTCATTTGGTTGTTTCTACCACACTAGCTGTCATGTCCTACCACTTTTTTCTTCCTGTTTTTGATCACTTTTTCTGCTTTCCTATGTCCTAAGTAAATTTTACTTTTTCTTCAAGGTCCACCTAAAATTTCTAACCCTGCCAAGGTATTTCACCAACCCATTATCCTCTCTTCCAATCAGTTATTCACTCAACAAATACATATGGAAAGCTTTTCTGTACTAGGTCATGTTCCAAAATCAGGGGATACATCAATGGACAAGATAGTCCCTGTCCTCAAAAACTGCAGGACTACCCAAAAAGCAGATGAAACACGCACTAGAGGCATGCACTGCAGACTCAGAGGGAAAGTTGTCTAGGGAAAAAAATTCTCATTTTGTCTTATTTCATTTTTTAAGGTTATTTATCCATTTGAAATGCAGAGTGGGGGAGGGGGAAGGTATCTTTGTCTGCTGGTTCATTCCCCAAATATCCTGAACAGCCACAGCTGGGATAGGCTGAAGCCCGGAGCCAAGTACACAATCTAAGTCTCCTATGTGGGTGTTAGGGACCCCAAGAACTTGAGTCAAGTACTTGTTGCCTCCCAGGGTGCACATTAGCAGGAAGCTGAATAGGAAGTGGAGACAGGACTCTAACCTATGCAGTCCAATATGGAATACAGTGTTCCAACTGTTGCTCCACAATACCTGCTTCTAGTATTTCATTTTTAATTATATTTGGGAAGAGACTTCATAATACTTTCAGTGCTCAGGGTTCCTGAAGTTCTTCATGTGGTGTACCTGGTGGCAGAAAAAAATCATCTTCTCTTAAAAAAGCTTCTTTTTAAGATATATTTATTTATTTGAAAGTCAGAGTTACAGAGTCAGAGGGAGAGACAGATCTTCCATCTGCTAGTTCACTCCCCAGATGGCTATGGCCAGGGCTGGGCCAGGCCAAGGCCAGGAGCTTCTTCCAAGGTCCCTTGTGGGTGGCAGGAGCTCAAGCATTTGGGCCATCTTTTGTTGCCTTTCCCAGGCCATTAGCAGGGAGCTAGATTAGAAGTGGAGCAGCTGGGACTCGAACTGGCACCCATATGGAATACCAGCATCACAGGTGGTAGCTGTACCTGCTCTGCCACACTGGCCCCCTCTTCTGCGTTTTCTGATATAGATCTGTTCAGATGTCCAAGAAAAAAAAAATCAGGAGCTGTCCCCAACTCCTTCCTCTTCCCAATTCTCCACATCCACTCAGCATCTTCTTTTTTTAGAGAAAGATTACTAAATTGTCCAATGAGAAGACTGGCCTGGAGGGGACAGAACAAAACTGGAGACCAGTTAGAAGGCTGTAATACAAATGGAAACGATGGTGACCTGAACCAAAATGTAACAGACTCATGTGTGAAGCAAGCAGAGCCAGAGACCAGTCCAGAGGGTAAATTTGGGATTTGCCAAGATGGCTGGGCTACCCAGCAGAATCATCAAGGAAACCTTCCTTAGGTGGCGGTGTGGCATAGCAGGTTAAGTTGCCACCTGCAACACTGGGGTCCACATTCGAGTCCCAACCATTCCACTTCAGATCCAACTCCCTGATAATGCACCTGGAAAGGCAGAAGAATATGGCCCAAGTATTTGGGCCCCTGCCACCCACCCACGAGGGAGATCGGAGTTCCAAGTCTTGCCCAGTCTGTTACTGCAGCCATTTGAGGAATGAAACAGCAGATGGAAGATCTCAATCTGTGTGTGTGTGTGTGTGTGTGTGTGTGTATATATATATATATAATATTTAAAGGAAATCCTCCAACATATGCTGGCAGTTCCTAGCACTGAAGTGGAACAATGCCCTCATTATTTTCAGGTGGACAATGCTAGCCCCCAGGAGTCCTCCTTCTAAGGAGCATATTTTAAACTTGAATTATCTCTTCCAAAAGAATACCCAATGGCAGCCCCTAAAGTATGTTTCATGACCAAAATTTATCATCCTGATGTAGACAAGTTGGGAAAAATACGTTTAGATATTTTAAAGTAGTCTCCAGCACTGGAGATCCACATAGCTCTGCTGTCGATCTAGGCTTTGCTGAGTGCTTCTAATCCTGATGATTTGCTAGCAAATGATATAGCTGAGCAGGGGGAGACCACGGAAGCCCAAGCCATAGAAACAGCTAGAGCATAGACAGGGCTATTTGCCATGAACACTTAAATCTGATCATTAAATGTGCATTACTTCTCCCAAGATTTCTTCCTTTTTTGTTTGCACTAAATGGAGACAGTCTTAGAAACACTACAAATAGAAGCTATGACATCTTCAGTCCTTTGGTGATAAAATACACACTAGGAAATGTTCATCCTGTCCAAAATAAGGTTGGTACAGCATGAAGAGAGACTAGAAGAACCACCTAAATTTCTGTGAAACTTAAAAGCAACGACCTCCAGGGGTGGGGGAGGCAGTGTGGTGGAGTAGTAGGTTAAGCCACCACCTGCAATGCCAGCATCCCATCTGGACAATGGTTCGAGTTTTGGCTGCTCTACTTTCAATCCAGCATTCCTGCTACTGTGTGTGAGAAAGTAAGCAGAGGATGGCTTAAGTGCTTGGGCCCCTGCACCTACGTGGGAGAAACAGAAGCTTTGCCAGCAGCATATCTCTAACTCTGCCATTCAAATAAACAAAATAAATCTTTTTTTTTTTTTAAAGGCAATGACCCTTCACTGTTTTTATTCATTTCACCCATCACGGTTTAAGTATGAAGTAATATGTATAAAAGTAGTAGTCAGAGTTAGCTGCAAATGTGTGTTCTGGTTTTTGAGGGGGTAGGTAGTATTATTTTAATTTCATAAGGCTCTTTTTTATGGTGATCTACTTCATTGGTTAAAAGCAGTTAAATAGTTCTTTAGAACTACTATAAGAACAGCTCTCTAGTCATGTTTAACTTTATATGGATGCTGCAGATACACAAGGCTGATTGGTTGAACCAAAACAGGAACATCAAACATAATCACAGCCCTGGTCACTTAATAACACTGTGACTTCAATGTCAAGTGCAGCTTCACCCTTTAAAAAAAAAAAAAAAAGCTTGTAAGCAAAGCATTTTATATGGCTTGTCTGGGAACTTCCATATACCTTTTGTTTTAATATTTTTTGTTATTCTATATTTTTAAAAGAGGTATAGTAGAGAGAATTAAAATACATTGAAAAAAGCTTATGAAGGAGGAAGAATTTGTCAAATCTGGTGAATAGACACGTGCGATAAAGAAAACAGGCTCTGAGGATAGGTAGACATAGTGCTATTATTCACTAACAGAACAAGGGTAGAAGACTGGAGTTTGGGAAAAGGAATATGATGAGTCCAGTTCGGGATTTCCAAAGGGAAATGTTCAGTGAGAAAGCAGTTAGATACTAGGCCTGAAATTCAGGCAAGCTTGGGCTACAGATATTACTTTATGGATTATCAGTATCAATGGATAGAGGGTAAATGAAATTACTGAAGGGAACAAGATCACAGGGAAAATGAATAGAATGAGAAAAAAATTAGTTCAAGGATTATGAGTTCAATGGTTCAACAGAGCTAACAACAACAGTAAACATTAACTGCAACTTCACTATAGACCAGATAAGATTCTAAACACTTAACTTACTTATTCTTAAAAAAACAAAAATAGCAAACTGACACTCTTTGGACTTCTGACTGCTAGTATTACCATTATGCCATTTTTTACATTCAAGAAACCAAAGCACAATGTGGTGAATCAGTTTGCCTGGAATGGTACTTGGAGTTGACTGAGGAATCCAACTTGAAGGCAGGTGTTCTGACTCCAGAAGTGTAGGAGACAAGAAATGCATATTTAACTAAAGAAAAAAAGTCAAAAGTGGTGTCACAGGAGAACTACAACAAGCGCAGCGAAGTTTAAGAGGAAAAGAACGGGCTGATGCTGTGGCATAGTAGGCTAACCCTCTGCCCGTAGCACCAGCATCCCACATGGCGCCGGTTCGAATCCCAGCTACTCCATTTCTGATCCAGCTCTCTGCTAATGGCCTGGGAAAGCAGAAGATGGCCCAAGCACTTGGGCCCCTGCACCCACGTGGGAGAACTGAAAGAAGCTCCTGGCTTCTGGCTTCAGATTGGCCCAGCTCTGGCCGTTGCAGCCATCTGAGGAGTGAACCAGTGTATGGAAGACCTCTCTCTCTGCCTCTCAAATACATAAAATGTTTAAAAGAGGCAGAGAGAAAAGAACCATTGATAGTGCAAGTCAAGGGGAGGTGGTTCAGCTGGCTTTCAGATGTTCATACATTCATACACACACACTCTCTGTCTCTGTCTGAAAATGCTGAAAACCTCTACAGCCTGAGATCAAGCTTCTGAGACACTCTCCCAGATCTGTACTGAGTTTTTGGCTTTGACTGAGTTGCCAGCACTTATAAATTGAACTTTCACAGAAAAAAAAAAAATCAGTGTTCCTGGACTTTCCAGAAAAACAGAAGGAGCCTAGAAACAGGGGGCTGATTCTCCCAGAGAAACTGGCCGGATCACAGCATCAAACTCCCCCTTTCCGAGGAAAGTAGCGCTCCCTTACCCATCAGAGCCTCCCGCCATTTTCGCAGGCGCAGCTTGCCTGAGATAATTTATTCTGTCACCACTGTAGGCATTTGGGTTTATGGCCCCTTCTCCAGCGCGCTCTACCCCGGACTTTTAAGCAACAGTATCTCTGATTTCCCCTCCGCCGTAGAAGTCTTTTGCTTCATTTCTTCTCCTCCAAATCACTAGCTCCTTATGACCACCCTCTTAACCTGCCACCACAGCAGCTGGGGCACAGCTCGGTTAAAACCGTAGTCATGTGGCATCCGCAGGTTTCTCCCCGAAGCCAGCGGCCCATGAGTCATCATTCTCGCGTCCCAGCTCCGCGACCGGCGCCTGGCACATAAAGCCAGGCACTCAGTACGCGCTGAGTTTACAGTATATGGCAAACTAAGGCTAAACTAGCATTACGGCCAGAGAGGTGGGGCTGAGGTACAAGTCCAAATAATTGGCGTCTGCCCGAGAAGAAAGCAGGTGCGAGCACCCCCGCCAAGTAAATACCACTAAAGGAAGCCGCTGCCGCCGCCGTCATTCTCTCTCAAGCGCGCAAGCTCCCAAGTCTCGCGAGATTCGGCCTGAGCGCCCGCCGTTTAGTCCCATTGATTTACGGGTTGGTTTCCTTCAGATTCGCACGGCCACACGGCTCCCACGCCAGAGCCCTTCCGGTGCTATGCCCCGGAAGCGGAAGTGCTCACCAGGCTGTCAGAGTCCGTGTCTGGCTGGGTGGTCGTGGAGTCTCGGGAAGTCGTTTTCGCTTCCCTTTTCTGGCTCGAGAGCGCTTCCCCTCTGGTGGGTGGGAGTGCAGGACGGAGCTGCGAGATGAGCACCATGTTCGCGGACACGCTACTCATCGTTTTTATCTCCGTGTGCACGGCTCTTCTCGCGGAGGGTGAGAGCGGCTGTTTCGGACCCGGGGTCCCCTGCGCCACCGCGGGGGAAGATCGCGAGCCTTAATCTCTTTGGGGGGCTTGTCCGCTCTCCTCCAGGAAATCACTGGGAACTCGTGGACAGGAGAGGGAGGGATAGTAGCAATCGAATGCCGATTTTCCTTGGTGTGAGGTAGCTTTCACTTGGGTATTTGTGGAGACACTTTCACATCCTCTTACAGTTGTTTTGGTGAAAGAGTCAGTTGTACTAGCGATTGAAAATAGTTAACTAGGGCTCAATATGAGCCAAAAAGTTAAAAATCCCTTCTTGAACAGGAACCACTAATAGTTTGTTGTGACTGTTCAGACTTCTTATTAGCATGTTGCTCTTAATGTTTTAGGCATAACCTGGGTCCTGGTTTATAGGACAGACAAGTACAAGAGACTGAAGGCAGAAGTGGAAAAGCAGAGTAAAAAATGTGAGTATGACAACATGTTAGGTACAGTTTCAACATGTCAAGCTCATTGAGTGCATGTTCACAGTATATATTTGAGAAGCTCCCGCTGATACTAAAACTTGATAGGAACACAAAGATGAATACAACTTGAAGGCTATTTGTAAATAAAAGACATTTATGCAAAATGAAACTGAAGGGAAGTGAGGGACATGGCAGTACATTTTATTTACCGTGGTAGTCTTTTATTAAATTTTAATTTCAGAGGGAGAGAGACCTCTTGCTCATCTGTTGATTCACTCTCAAAATGGGGGTGGGAGGGAGATGGGGACCCCTAACAGGGAGCTGGGAACTCAATTCAAGTTCCCATTTGTTGGTGGCAGAAACCCAGTTAGTTGATCCATCACCACTACTTTCTAGCATTTGCAGTCACAGGAAGCTGGAGTTAGAACCAGAGCAAAGTATCAAACCCAGGTACATTCAGAATAGGAGGCAGGTGTCTTAATTGCTAGGCTAAATGCCTGCCCTTGGTAGTAGTTCTAAAGAAGAATTTCCATTCAGTTGTGAGGAACCATGGGAAACCTTCATGTTGCTGATAAGCTTGCAAATCTTGCTGGATGGTTAGTTTTGATAGAGAATGAGATAGGAGAAGGAAATTCCAAATAAAGGAAATAACATATGAACAAAAATATGGAAATTTTAATGTGTAAGGTGTGCTTGGAGAGTGATATCATTATAAGTGGTGTCAAGGTAATTAGAATTGGGGCTGGGACCGTGGCATAGTAAGTAAAGATGCTGCCTCCGCTCCGGCATCCCATATGGGTGCTGGTTGGAGTCCTGGCTGCTCCACTTCCAATCAAGCTCCCTGCTAATGTGCCTGGGAAAGCAGCAGAAGATGGCCTAAGTCCTTGGGGCTCTACCCTAGTGTGGGAGACCCAGAGGAAGCTCTTGGGTTTGGACTGGCACATGTGTGACCATTGTAGTCGTTTGGGGAGTAAACTAGCAGATGGAAGATCTCTCTCTCTCTCTCTCTCTCTCTCTTTCCCTCTGTTTAACTCTGCATTTCAAATAAATAAATAAATCTTTAAAAGAAAAATCTTAGCTCTTCAGAAATAAACTGAGTTTCATTTGAGTGAGGAGGTTTTTTTTTTTTTTTTTTTTTTTTGACAGGCAGAGTGGACAGTGAGAGAGAGAGACAGAGAGAAAGGTCTTCCTTTTGCCATTGGTTCACCCTCCAATGGCCACCGCGGCCGGCGCGCTGCGGCCGGCGCACTGCGCTGATCCGATGGCAGGAGCCAGGAGCCAGGTGCTTTTCCTGGTCTCCCATGGGGTGCAGGGCCCAAGCACCTGGGCCATCCTCCACTGCACTCCCTGGCCACAGCAGAGGGCTGGCCTGGAAGAGGGGCAACCGGGACAGAATCTGGCGCCCCGACCGGGACTAGAACCCGGTGTGCCGGTGCCGCTAGGCGGAGGATTAGCCTAGTGAGCCGCGGCGCCGGCCCTGAGTGAGGAGTTTGAAGAACTGTTTGAGGGAAAGAGTAAGAACAAGTAGTTTGTTGTCTTTCAAATGAAATAGGGGGCCAGTGTTGTGGGGTAGTGGGTAAAGCCATCTGTAATGCTTGTGTCTCGTATGGTTACCAGTTCAAGTCCTGGCTGCTGCATTTCCAATCCAGCTCTTCTGCTAAAGCAGTGGAAAATATCCTAAGTGCTTGGGTCCCTACCACCCACATGAGAGACCTGGATGAAGCTTCTGGCTCTTGGCTTCATTCTGGCCCAGCCCTTGCCCTTGTGGCCATCTGGAGAATGAACCAGCAGGTAGAAGATCTCTTTATAGCTCTGTCTCTGGAACTCTGACTTTCAAATACATAATAGTCTTAAAAAAAAAAAAAGCAAAAAAAAAAACAAAAAAAAAACAAAATTGGGAACTCCACAGGACATAGCTGAGGTACAATTTGATTGGTTCCTTATAGGTCTGGTTTGGCTTTCAATGTTCTTTTTCTTTCTTAAAAGGATTAAATATAACTTCTTCTTAGAACTTCTTAGAATATTGTATTCTACAACTTTTCCCTGATATCTTCATAAGAGTTTGAAGGGTTTGTATTTTTTTGACATTGATTTATTTGAAAGGCACAGTGACAGGGAGAGACAGAGAAGGGGAGATAGCACTCTTTGAGCTGCTGCTTCACTCCCAAAATTGCTGCAACAGCCTTGTCTAGATGAAGCCAAAGCCAAGAGCCAGGAACTCCATCCAGGTTTTCCACGTGGTGACAGGAGCCCAAGTACTTGAGCCATCTTCTGCTGCCTTCCCAGGTGCATTAGCAGGAATTTAAATCAGAAGCACAGTAGCTAGGGTTTGAACTGGCAGTCCAGTATGGGATATTGGTGAGCCATGGCTTAACCTGCTGCGTTACAATGCTGGCCTCTCAAATTTTTTTCCTTAAATTATCTCAGCTGGTACACACAACAACCCTTTGTGGTTAGTTGTATAAATGTTACCTCCACATTAGAGGAAAGAAAATTGAGACTCAGAAAGTAAATGATATATTTATGTCATAGAGCAAACAAAGAATTAAGAGATAAACTCAAACTTTTTAAATTACAGTTTACCATTCTTTCCCTTATTCAGTGTTTGATAATGCACTTCAACATATTTACAACCAAATTCATTTTCTTTTCCTTCACAAACATCCTTTTTTTTTTAGCATTTCCCTAGTTTTGGTGACTGGTAGCTCTCTACTTTGAGTAGTGCAAACCAGAAGCCTTGATACACTTTATTTATTTATTTTAAAGATTTATATGAAAGGCAGAGAGAGAGCTTTCATCCACTCCTTCACTCCCCAGACTGAAGGTAAGAGCCGAGAACTCCACCCAAGTCTCTCATTGGTGGCAGGGGCCCAAGTTATAGGCTTGTCTTGCCCTGCCTTCCCACATGTGTTAGCAGGAAGTTGGATCTGGAGTGGAGTAACTGGATCTCAACCAGCACTCTGATATGGGATGCCAGCATCACAAGTGGCAGTTTAACCTGGTGTGCCACAACACTGGTCCCAGCTACTGTTTATCTGCCTTCGAGAACATCACACTGATTTTGCTTGCTTATCCAGTTGGTCATTCTTGCGCAGTTAGTTTCCTTGTTCTTTTTCTGGACCTCTTAATTGTTGGGAATAGCATAAGATGTAGTTTTTTTCTCTATATTCACTGCTTTCTTGATTTTTATGTTCAGTTTGGCAACCACTTCTAAATTCATTTCTTTAGCTCTTTCTTAATACAAGAATTACATGTTCACCTATCAATCTGTCATCTTCACTTGACTGTCTTATAGGCATCTCAAACCCACATATCCAAAATTCAACACATATTCTTCTCTTCTAAGCCTGCTTCATTTATAGCTGTGTCAAAAAATCTTTGACTCTTCTCTCATAACCCACATCCAGGTTGTCAGCAAGTATTTTGGACTACCTTCAAATATACCCCAAATCTGACCACTTTTTAGTACCTCCAGTGTTAGCCACAATGGTTTAAGCACCAAGATCTTTTGTATGGATTATTGCAATAGCCTCCATCAGGTGATTCTGTTTCCCTGTAGTCTGTTGTCAAAATAACAGGTAAATAGTCTCTCTAAAAGCCTATCAGATCATGTTCCTCTTTGCTCATAATCCTGTGATGGTGTCTCCTTTTCACTCAGAAAATGTGCCAGAGTCCTTACAAGTGTCCTACAGAGCCTCTCCTGTTTCCTCTTGTATTCTTTCCTCTCTCTTCACCACAGTGTCTTGCTTCCTTTTTTTCGCTCATGCTAACCACACTCCAGTGCTGGGACCTCTCTGTTAGTTGTTCTCTATGCTTGGAAATGTTCTTCTCTGTAATGCCTGCTTGGCCAACCCTCTTACCTAATTCAAATCTTTGTTCAAAGCTCACTTCAGAGTCTTTACTAGACTATTCTGTTTAGAACTACAGTCTTCTCACCTTCCCTACCACTACTGCTCCTAATTGCTTACCCTGCTGTATTCTCCATTCCTACCCCCATCCCTGTGGCTCTTACCACTTTCTAACATATGATAAGGTTTACTTATTTATTATGTTATTGTATATTACTTATTTACTTATTTATTTGAAAGACAGAGTTAACAGAGAGTGAGAGAGGGTAGGACAGAGAGAGAGTTCTCCATCCCCTGGTTCACTCCCCAAATGGCCGCAATGGCTGGAGCTGGGGCAGGCTGAAACCAGGAGCTAGGAGCTTCTGGGTCTCCCACGTTGGTGCAGGGGCCCAAGCACTTGGACCACCTTCTGCTGCTTTTCCCAGGTTTATTACCAGGGAGCTGGATTGGAAGTGGAGCAGCCAAGACTGGAACCAGCACCCACATGGGATGCCAGCACTGCAGGTGGAGGCTTAACCTATGCCACGGTTATGATCAGTTGACATCCTTGATTGATTGCTAAATGTTGAGTTTGCCATAAGGGCAATGTGAAATGAATGCACTAATTGAGTACAACTATTATATTTAGTATGAGGGATATTTAAAAGAAAGAGTATAAGGTAAATTCCCTCTTTGAACAAATGTCTTAATTGCAAAAGCACGTATAATCCCTTCTATTCAGTTTGGATTCATAGTTTGATATGAATCAGGCAAGAGAAGTTTGTAGATTTTGAAGAATACAAAAAAATAGAATTAGATATTCTTTTCTTGGGGTGATCTTATTTTTGGCATTATTTGGAGACTACTGCTATCCAAAAATCAGGCTACTGAGGTTGGGTCTTTGACAAAAGTCATGCTTTCTTACAGGTAGCAAGTTGGTTGATTCTAGTGGTCTCTAAGCTTTTGGTGTGCTTTAAATATTAGTGGGTCTCCTTTCATTGTGTTGCTGTTGTAAAATAGACTAATGTTAATAGCTTATAGACTCAAGAAGGACAAAAGTACATGCAACATCCTTGTAACAAAAATTGAGAGCATTTATAAGTATAAATTAGTATGAGGCAAAAGGTACTGTATTTCTGTTTACAGTGAAACAGGATAAAAGTTTTAAATAGTTTATAAACTGTAAACTGCTTGGCAGAAATCTGGAATTCAGAACACAGCATTAGCAGGTCATGAACTTTATGAAGTTTGAAAACATTAGATTAGCTTTCTCTAGTCTCAGTTCAGTCCACTAGAAGACCAAGTTAGTGTTTACAGTATCATCGTATGTTTCTATTATTTAGCCTTCTTTTTCTTGCCCTTGTTTTTGTTTTTGTTTTGTTTTTGCAGTCATGGTTCAATGTTAAGTAGTTGTGTTGTGTTGTGTAGTCCTTATGGGGTGAGGAAAAAATATTTTTGTTTCTCTGGCTAATTGTAATGATGAAAACATTTAATGTTTTGTATTCATTTTATATTTTAAGATGTTATTTCTGTAATGTGGAGTTTGACTTAATTTCTTATGTGATCTCATACGACTATGTTGATTTGAAATCTGTGTAGCTGTGTCTGATGTTTTCTTATCTATCTAGATCAATATCTGTGACTTAGTTACTCAACACACACACACATTTTATCTTGTTTAGTACTTTGAATTTCATTAGCTGTATTGGAGTCAGATTGAATTTTATGCCTCTCTGATAAAGCAGTAATACCAACTTTGTTTCTAGTATTCAGGCAACAAATTTGATGTACTAAGGGAAAGGCCTCTTGCTTATTTTCTTTAATGTTGCTTTTAGAAATAATTCATGTAGTTTGCTAACATGCGAACAGATAATATAAACAAAGTGAAGGTAAATTTTGACTCTAGTTTTAGCCCATTCACAGGTGATTAAAATATATAAAATATACAATTCCCTTTTTTATGATTTATTTATTTATTTCAAAGTTGGAGTTACACAGAGAAGGAGAGGCAGAGAGAGAGAGGGAGGTCTTCTATCCACTGATTTATTCCCCAGTTGGCCACCACAGCTGGAGCTATGTCATTCCAAAGCCAGGAGCTTCCTCTGGGTCTTCCCATGTGAGTGCAGGCGTCTAAGGACTTGAGCCATCTTCCACTGCTTTCCCAGGCCATAACAGGGTGCTGTATTGGAAGTAGAGCAGCCAGGACTTGAACTGGTGCCCATTTGGGATGCTGGCACTGCAGGCAGCGGCTTTGCCTGCTACACCACAGCACCGGCCCCAATATTACTCCTTTTCAAAAGCTGTTAACTTCATCGTTCATTGAAATACATAAAAAATAGATTACAACTTATTAAACTGTTTTATTTCATTTTGTTTCTATTTGAGAGAGAACACTCCCATCTGCTAGATCACTCCCCTAATGCCAGCAATGGCCAGGATCCTAATCCAGATCTTTCACGTGGATTGCAGGGACCTCACAACTTGAACCATCACCTGCTGCCTCCCAGCATGCACATTACCAGGAAGCTAGAATCGAGAGTGGCGCTGTTACTTGAACCCAGGCACTCTATTTAAACTGCAGATGTCCCAACCCGTGATTTAACTGCCGAGCCAAACATCTGGCTCAATCTTAGCTTGTTTGGCTATTCTCCTGATTTTCTCTCTTTTCCTTCCTTCTTTCCTCCCTCCCTTCCTCCCTCTCTCCCTCCCTCCCTCCTTTGTTTCTCTCTCTGCCTCCCTCCCTCCCTCCTTTCTTTCTCTCTCTCTCTCTCCCCCCTCCCTCCCTGCCTTCCTTCCTTCCTTCCTTCTTTTTCTTTCTTTCCTGTCTGTCTCTTTCTTTTTTTAAGATTTTATTTATTTGAGATGTAGAGTTACAGAGAGAGGGAGAATCAAACAGAAAGGTCTTCCATCCTCTGGTTCATTCCCCAAATGGCCGCAGTGGCCAGAGCTGGGCCAATCCAAAGCTAGAAGCCAGAAACTTCTTCTGGGCCTCTCACATGGGTGCAGGGGCCCAAGCACTTGGACCGTCTTCCATTGCTTTCCTAGGCCATAAGCAGAGAGGTGGATAGGAAGAGGAACAGCCAGAACTAGAACTGCACCCATATTGGGATGCTGGCACCACAGGCGGGGGCTTAACCTACTACACCATAGCACCAGCCCCATGACTGTGTCTTAATACAGTCCTTTATAAATATTTGATTAACAATGCTTACAATTATTATTTTTGTTTTAGAGTGTTGTCTCTACTTTTAATTGTCAGCAATTGTGGGAGTAGGCTAGTTGTATTAGTATGTTTTCCATTGTTATAACAAAAAACTCCAAAACTGGGTAACTTACAAAGAAGAGAATGATTTATCTCATGGTTTTGGTGTCTGAAAGTCTAAGATTGGGCAGGCCCAATTTTCAGCCTGTTCTGAGGGCCACCTTGGCTGTGTCCCATCATGTCAGATGGTATCAAGTTGGAAATGTGCAAGAGAGGGCAATCCCATGGTTAGAATGAAAACCTCAGAGTGATTCAGAAGTAAGGTGCACTCTTGGAATAGTTCATTCTAACTGGGGTCCCAGGAGAATCACCTCAGTTCCGTCCAAGGGCAGTACCCCCAGTGACCTAACCCCCTCCCATTTGGCCCCACTTCTGAAAAATTCTACCCTAGAAAGTACCATCCTCCAACCGGCGCCGCGGCTCACCAGGCTAATCCTCCGCCTTGCGGCGCCGGCACACCAGGTTCTAGTCCCGGTCAGGGCGCCGGATTCTGTCCCAGTTGCCCCTCTTCCAGGCCAGCCCTCTGCTGTGGCCAGGGAGTGCAGTGGAGGATGGCCCAAGTGCTTGGGCCCTGCACCCCATGGGAGACCAGGAGAAGTACCTGGCTCCTGCCATCAGATCAGTGTGGTGCGCCGGCCGCAGCGCGCCAGCCACGGCGGCCATTGGAGGGTGAACCAATGGCAAAAGGAAGACCTTTCTCTCTGTCTCTCTCTCTCACTGTCCACTCTGCCTGTCAAAAAAAAAAAAGAAAAAAAGAAAAAAAAAAGAATACCATCCTCCAACACATGAACCCTTGGCGGACAAACCACACCCCACCATAGCATCAGAAAGTCAGTGTGACTTTCTCATAAGAATCTTTCATCACCTCAGCTGTGATAAAGTATCCTTTGTTTCTTAAGCATATTGCATAATTAACTTTCACTGTTAACTATCTTGTTTACAGTGGAAAAGAAGAAGGAAACGATAACAGAGTCAGCTGGCCGACAACAAAAGAAGAAAATAGGTAAGATGATAGATATCAGTCTAGATGAAATTTAGGTTGTCTTGGAAAAAACATAAATTTTTAGAGGATGAAAATATGAAGTTGTTAATGGCAGTAGCTAGCTCATGTTTATATAATTTTATGGTATATATTATATACCTTTTCTCACTTGATTCTTAACCATTTTGTGAAGTAGATAGGACAAGGTTAAGCAGTTACTCCTTTTTGGTTCTCTGCTTTAAAATTTGTGTTTTAGTAAAGTGATAGCTGTGGATTTTGAACTTGGCTGACGATTCTTTTTTGTTGTTGTTAAGATTTATTATATTTATTTGAAATTCAGAGTAACAGAGCAGGAGAGGGAGAGACAGAGAGAGGTCTTCCATCCACTGGCCCACTCCCCAAATGGCCTCAACAGTCAGGGCTGGGCCAAGAGCCTGGAGCTTCTTCTGGGTCTCCCACATGGATGCAGGGGTCCAAATACTTGGGCCATCCTCTGCTGCTTTTCTCAGGCCATTAACAGGAAGCTGGATCAGAAGTGGAGCAGCTGGGACTCAAACTGGTGCCCATATAGGATACTGGCACTGCAGATGACAACTTTACCCTCTACACCACAGTGTCAGCCCAGCTGACAATTCTTAGCATATTTTGTGTAAGTATATTATTATTTTTAAAGATTTCTTTATTTATTTGAAAGAGTTCCACAGAGAGAGAAGGAGAGACAGAGAGAGAGAAAGAGAGGTCTTCCATCCGCTGGCTCACTCCCCACTTGGCCGCAACGGCTGGAGCTGAGCTGCGCCTATGTGAAGGCAGGAGCCAGGAGCTTCCTCCTGGTCTCCCACGTGGGTGCAGGAGCCCAAGGACTTGGGCCATCTTCCACTGCTCTCCCAGGCCACAGCAGAGAGCTGGATTGGAAGTGGAGCAGCTGGGACCTGAACCGGTGCCCATATGGAATGTCAGCACTGCAGGTGGCAGCTTTACCAGCTACATCACAGCGCCGGCCCCGAAAGTACATTATTTTTATATTCAAGATTATTATTTCCAATTAAACTAAGGTTACTTATGTTTATTTTTGCCATTCTTAAATATATTGCCATGAGTTCCCTACTGAAAATTGACTAATGATGGAGATCTTCCAAAGAGTAGATTTTCTGCTAAGTGATTTTTGTCTTCCCTGAGAAAATGACCATATGTTTTTGGTTTTTCAGTGCAATTTAGAATTTAAGTAATTCTGCTTCCAAAAGGTTTCCAGAAGACAATTTATGAGTGATTATATATGGTTTATATTTTATGGAACTTCCTGATTCTAAAATCAGGAAAAAATGGTTGTAACATTATGTATTTGGTTCAGAAACAATATAAAACCATGTAAAACCTGTATCACAACTGTACTAGCATAGAAGAATTCCACTAGGCTGAATGATGCCTCTGTTCTGTTCTAACTAAAGCTTTGCAATTTAGTGTAGAGGTAGCAGATGTTTTTTAAATGGCCTATTCACTTAATCCTGTGTCAGGATGCTATTGTACATCTACTCTGTGTGTGTAAGTGACTCTATTAGGCACTGGAGAAACAAAATAGAAAAAAATTCTGTTTTTACCAACTCTCTCCAGAGAAGGAGAACAGACCAAAAAATAAATCATAACTTTGCAGTACAATAAGTAACTTCTATAAAGATTTATTTTGAATATTGTAAAATTAAAGAAAGAGGATATCCCAGTCTACTTATGGGATCAGGTTATCTTGAAGATGTAATCCTTCAGCTGAATCTGGAAATGTTAGTGTTAGTTAGCTAAATAAATATAAGTAAAATGCTATTAAGTATTTATTACAACTTACATCTGTAACACACTATACTGTGCATTTTAAAATTCTTGAAGCAACTGTGTATGATAGGATAGGGATATAATAACAGGGTACATTCCAGAACTTACAAATTAGTTAGTGTAGGAAGTGAAAGATATGTGTAAAGTACAGGCCAATCCAGCTCTCTACTATGGCCTAGGAAAGCAGTGGAAGATGGCCCAAGTCCTTGGGCCCCTGCACCTGCATGGGAGACCTAGAAAAAGCTCCTGGCTCCTGGCTTCAGATGAGCCTAGCTCCGGCCATTGCAACCATTTGGGAAGTGAACCAGCAGATGGAAGATCTTTCTCTCTGTCTCTCCCTCTTTCTGTCTATAATTTTACCTCTGAAATAAATAAAATTTTTTTTTAAGTAGAAGCTATTTCTCCGAGTTTTCAATGTCAGAGGAACTAGTGAGAAATCTAACTTCTATCAAGAAAGCTTTAGACAACCTTTAAAGGATTTAAACAGAAGCTTGACATGAGATTGTGTTAAAGCAAGACAACTGATAATAGTATGGAGGAAAAACTGGAGAAGGGACCATTCTGGAGGTAGGGAAGTGACGAGGCTTTTGAAGTGACCCGGTCACAAAAATGATAAAAAGCTAAAGTTTGGCAATAGCTGTGGGAAGGCAGTAGATGATACAAATTTAACAGATGTAGAGGAAGCAGAAGTAATAAGACTTGATTATTACAGGCGGGGTCTGGAGAGGCATGAGTTTAGGAAAATGCCCAGATTTCTGATTTGGGTGGGAAATATTGGAGGAAGAAATGGAGATTGGGATGAGGAAGGAAAGAGATGATGATTTCAGGTCTGAATCTGTTGAATTTGAATTGTCTGTGTGACACTGCTGTGGCATCGTTTGATACAGCATGGGATGTTACACTTTGGGTGCTGGCAGAGATAAAGGCTACAAATAGAGTTTAGAATCCTGTGCTTATGTATAGTAATCGAATCCATAAGGTAAACAAGATCACAAGAGTTACCCCACAGGGCTGTGGATAAGGAGAGTCTCTCTCCCTTCCCCCCACCCCCCTTTTTGAAAAGATGTATTTGAAAGGCAGAGTTACAGAGAGGCAGAGAAAGAGAGAGGGAGGGAGGGAGGGAGGGAGGGAGAGGGAGAGGGGTCTTCCATCCGCTGGTTCACTCCCCAAATGGCTGCCATGGCCAGAGCTGGACCCATCTGAAGTCAGGAGCCTCCTCTGGGTCTCCCATGCAGGTGCAGGGGCCCAAGCACTTGGGCCATCTTCCCCTGTATCCCAGGCCATAGCAGAGAGGTGGATCGGAAGTGGAGCAGCCGGAACTCAAACCTGTGCCCACATGAGATGCCAGTGTTGCAGGTGGCAGCTTATACCTGCTACACCACAGCACCGGCCCAATGAGAAGAGTCTTAAGGAAACATAGAAATGTAAGGGAGTAGCAGAAGTGGAGCTCTGGAAAAGTATTGCCAGAAAAGGGAAAGGAGCTATGTCACAGAAATTGAGTGAAGATTTTTTAGGAGGCAGGAAGGGCCTAGGGTTGTGGTTAAATGTCTAAGATATAGGGGTTTATTCATGATTTTTAGCCAGAACAGTTTCAGTGGTAAGGTAGGGGGACAGAGCAGATTGTATAGATTAAGGAGATAATGCATAGGAAGTGAAGCCACTGAGCATGGACAACTGTTTGTGAAAAAGGATCGGAAAGGTATAAAAGCGGGAGGCAAATTACTCTGTACTCTTAAATTGACAACATAAAGTATGTGAACTCAAATTATCTTAACATGGAATGCAGCCTTGAATTGTTTTTCTCACCAAAAAAATCTTATCAGAAATTTCAAGTAAAAATATTTATGAGGAGTTGCTCATCAAAATCTTATAATCAGAAGTTACAAGACATAATATTTATAAGTAGTTGCTTAAAAGCTGGACTATCAGATATCTCTAAACCTAAACTGCTTTGTTTTGGACTTGATAAAATTGCTTCTAGTCTGTTTCACCTTGGCATTTCCACCATTAGACACACTGTGAAAAACCCAGCCAGGTACAATTTATTGTAGTACTACTATGGAATATTAGGTGTTTTGATTAAAAACAAAAAGTGGGAGCCGGCTTAAGCAGGTTAAGCATCTGCCTCTGGTGCCGGCATCCCATATGGGTGCTGGTTCGTGTCTTGGCTGCTCCTCTTCTGATCCAGCTCTCTGCTTATGGCCTGGGAAAGCATCAGAAGATGGCCCAAGTCCTTGGGCTCTTGCACCTGCATGGGAGACCCAGAAGAAGCTCCTGGTTCCTGGCTTCAGATCAGCCCAGCTCCGGCCATTGCAGCCATTTGGGGAGTGAAACAGCAGATGGAAGACCTTTCTTTCTGTTTCTCCCTTTCTCTGTCTGTAACTCTACCTCTCAAATAAATCTTTTTTTTTTTTTAAAAATAGTGGAAGCTATTTCTTTGAGTTTTCAATGTCAGTAAAAGCGGCGACTGTTAGAAATTTTTTTTTATGGACACTGCTTGAATCAATTTATTTTTCCTTTGAATTTGCTGCCGATCAACCTACAGTCAGATTTGCTATTCATCTCCAGCAACTTTTTAGAATGAATTATATTTCCATGTATTGATACTATCTATGGTTTAGTTGTTACTCAGTCTAACCTTTCCTTTGTTCAGAATTTCCACTTGAGCTTTTTCATAAAAAAATAAATGGGAATGAGCATTTGGCACAGGGAGTGCCTGGCTCAGGTCCTGGCTGCTCTGCTTCCTATCCAACTTCCTGCTAATTCACACCTGTGGGATACAGCAGATGGTGGCTCGAGTCCTTGTGTCCTTGCCACCCACCTGGGAAATCTGGATGGAGTTCTGGACTCTTGGTTTCGGCCTGACCCAGCTGTGGCTGCTGCAGGCCTTTAGGGGGTGAGCCAGTGGATGGAGGGAGGATCTCTCTGTTTGTATTTCTCTCTGCCTTTCAAGTAAAGTGAAAATAAATTTTAAAAAGATACATAGTCCTTGGCAAGGAGGAGGACTAGAATGAGGGAATTGGTCAGCAATAGTAAGGGTTTCTGAGAAGCAAAGTGTCTGATTTTACCAGGTAGAGCTCTTTGATAACAAGCCTTGATAGGGCTATTAATTTGAAACTGGGATATCTTTTGTATTTTATCTGAAGATATTATGTCCACCATTCCTTAATTTCAGGAGCAGAGGTTTGGGCTCTTCTTACATTTCCCTCTTATGTATGAACCTGTTTTAGCTTTTTAGGCTGCCTTTAAATTTTCTCAAGTCACACATGTGAACAGAAACTCAGGAAAAGCAGAGCTATATGGTTACTGGAAGGCAGGAACCTTCTGCGAGAAGAGCAAGCCCTGAGGAAACCCTTGACAGTGGGAGGATCCCTTTGCAGCCCCACTGTTTTTGTTTCTTCTTTCTCTTCTATTCAACTTCCCCACTTTCTCTGTTGTGTTTTGCTGGCATTAAACTCTTCTCTTCACCAAATTTTGTCTTATGTCATTGAGTTCTTTGTATCTTAAAATTGTCAGCATGATCTCTGGAAAACCTGCATCCATGTTACTTGAGATACCTATTAAAAATGAAAGGACCAAACCCTTACTCCCAGACTTTATGGAATCCAATGTAGGACCTGGGGGTCTACTTTTAAAAAAAAAAAAAAAAAGAAAGAAAAAGAAAAAAAAAAAAAGCCAAGATAATTTTGAAGCAAACAAAAGTTTGAGAACCAATATTATATTGCAGATTTTCTACTTCTAATTCCATAATTGATTTGTGTTCCTAAGATTTTTTGGTTTAATTTTCTGAGGGAAGGAATTCAGTTGGCTAAGTTCATCGTTGTATGCCATGTGTCGCAGGAGGGCTTGTGGATTGGTTGCCTGTTAGGTCCGAGTGTATATTAGTCAGAGTTGTCCAGAGAGACAGAACCACTAGGAGGGAGGTTTCAAAAAGTTCATAGAAAATTTACATTAACTTTTAGTTCTGTTTTCCCACACACTTTTTTAAAAAAATTATTTACTTATTTGAATGGCAGAGTGAGAGAGAGACAGAGAGAAATCTTCCATCTGCCGGCTTACTCTCCACATGCCCACAACAGTTGAGGTTAGGCCAGGAACCAGGAACCCAAGTACTTGGCCATCACATGGTGCCTCTCAGCATGTGCATTACCAGGCAGCTGGAATCAGAAGCAGAGCCAGGACTTAAACCCAGGCACTCTGATATGACATGCCTATGATGAACCATCACAGTGCTCCCAGCTTCCTGCTAACGTGCGCTCTGGGAGACAGATGGCAGCTGAAATACATTGGTCCCAGCCCCAGATATGGGAGATTCAGATTGAGTTCCTGACTCCTGGCTTTGAACTGGGCCATCCCTGGCTATTGAAGGTATTTGAGGAAGGAAACCAGCAGATGAGAGTTATCTCGCTGTCTACCTCTCTGCCTTTTTTATAAAATTAATTAATTGATTAATAATTTTAAAAATAACAAAGACTTGTTACATTATGGGAGAACTGATCATGTAGAAAAAGAGCTCCAATCCCCAAGATGGACCATAAATCCATCTTGGTTTCATCTGTAAATCTTAAGCATCCCAGACCTACTACTGTCTGTATCCTTTACACCCAAGGAAAAGGCTTGTTCTTCTGTAGGCTTATTCTTATTTCTTCCTTTCCTTTACCTGCCAGTCTTCACACCCAAGGTATATTTTTTTGTTCCAGAATATACTTTTCTGTTATTCTGTTTTTATACCATAATTTTTTATGAGGGTAGAGATTTTTGTATGTTTGGTTCAGTTTGTGGAATTTTGGAATTAAAAGATAAATTCATTTTTCCATGAAATTTTTGAAGTATCTTTAATCAACACTTGTAGAATGAATTAATCCTTCATGATAAAATATTTATGCGGGATCAAAGAAAGCATATTATATAGAAAGACTATTTAGCAGGGAGTTGGGAAACATGGATTCTAGTCCTAGCTTTGCTATAAATACCTGTGTTATCTTTCACAAGTCATTTCCCCCTTGCTGGACCTGTTCTTCACAGGTACAACAATGAAATCCTTTATGTTGTTGGAATACAGTATGAGTAAGTATGACATTAACGTGCATTTGAGACTCATTTAGGAGTTTGAGTACTTTAGTAATTTCTAGGTATATTGCAATTTTTTTGAATTACAGGCCGAATGTCCTAGCTTTACAAATAACTGTGAGATTGTTTATTTTTATATTGATTAGACTGTAATATGAAAGAACTTGAATTCCAAATTTATCCTGTCAACTGGCTTATAATTTTTAGACTATGCTCCTTTAGGAAAAATAAAAAAGGGAAGAAAATGTTAAGAGATAAGTAATTAATATATGAGGCATCTATGCACAATCATATGGTACACTTAAGGGTTAATTGACTGGTAGTTCCTGTTGGTATAATGTAAGTGTATATCTTAATGAACAGAGTTAAGACATATAATGTCAGAGGTAATTTTTTTAAAGCTTCAGGGATTTTTTTATGCCTTTAAAATGAAATGTTTTGGTGCTTTGCTATATTTGGATTTTCTGTTAGTACAAAGTATACAATTTTCCAGGTATTCACTTTATCTTAACTGATGTTGAAATAGAGTGCTTTTGTAATCTCCAGCAGCAAATAAACAACTGCTTTGTGCTTAGCACTGTGTGTTTTAACCATTTCATTAATTCTTTTCAGAGAGGCAAGAAGAGAAACTGAAGAATAACAACAGAGATCTATCAATGGTAATAGTCCTAAATATAACTTGATGGTAAACCACATAATGTTTTCAGCGAAAAACTGATTTGCATCAGGTGCATTGCACTTAGCCTTTTCAGAAATGTGTCACCTAAGAAGGCTATAAATAATATTATGGATGTTCCTGTACCAAACGGAAGTGAAAATATATGCCACTGCTCTTAAACTTCATTTTAATAATGTCAGCACCTTTTTAAGGCTATCTGAGAGGTTATAATTTGTCCACTTCACACAGTTCTTGCTTGGTTTCAAATGAAGTAGGTTGTTTTCTTTTTCTTCTGTGTGTTAATGCTGCATCTTTGGTTTTATGGTGACTAATATTATCCCTGTATAGAAATTGGAACTTTATGGATGACGTTCATTATTGCCTCTTGTTCTTTAAGAGACCTTTTGTTCTGATGTCACAAGTTCCAGAAAGTATAAGGGAAAGTGATTTCATTATTCATTTACTCCTCATTTGTCAAGAGTACACTTTGTTCAAGCTTGTCTTCCTAAGACATAGATAGCCTAGTTATATAGCTTGGCTAGTTTTTCTGCTTCTATTTATTTTACACAAGATGTCTGGATTGTGTATAAGTTTTTTCTGACTTACTGAGAGGCTTCTTTATCTTCTTGAAATTATTTTTAAGAAAGACTATAATTTTAAAAATTTTAAGCTTGTATGAAATACAATAAGAGAGATATTTCATCCTCTGGGTCACTCCCCAAATGCCCACAACAACCAGGGCTGGGCAAGGTAGAAGCCAGGAGCCCAGAACTCAATCTAGATCTGCTACCTGGGTGTCAGGAACCCAACTTCTTGAGCCATTACCTGCTGCCTTCCAGGATATGAATTAGCAGGAAGTTAGAATCAGAAATAGAGCCAGAATGGGGATACAGCCAGTTAAGCTGCCACCATCAGTGGTGCTGGTATCCCGTATGGGCACTCGTTCAAGTCCCTGCTGCTCAACTTGTGATCCAGCTTCCTACTAATGGCCTGGGAAAGCAGCAGAATATGGCCCAAGTACTTGGGCCCCTGCACCCATGTGGGAGACCTAGAAGAAGCTTCTGGCTCCTAGCTTCAACCTGGCCCAGCCCTGACCATCGTGGTCATTTGGGGAGTGAAGCAGTGGATAGAACTCCCTGCCTCTGTAACTCTGACTTTCAAATAAATAAATAAATCTTTAGAAACAGAACTAGAATTTGAACCCAGGCACTCTGATGTGGGATTGTAGGTATGCCAAATGACACTGTTAACTATCATGCCAAATGCCTGCCCCAAGAAAGATTGTAATTTAAAAGTGCGTATTTTACAAAATAGCTTTTCTTCTCTGTTGACACATATTACATGTTTACTATAACAAATTTGGAAACTGAAAAAAGAAGTTAAAATTACCTAAATATCAGTGATCCAGAGATAATGTATGTTAATCTTACCTCTTTATTAATTTTCATTTATTAATATACTTACAGCATATGTAATTAAGAAAGATTTTAGTTAGAAATAACAGAATACCTAACCAACAATGTTTTAAAACAAATAAAGGCTCATTTTCTTGCTCAAGAAACCGATAGGTGGTAGTCTCAGGCTAGCAGCTCAGTCATGCCCTTCAAGACTTAGGTCTTTAGCTTAAGATTGCTGGGTTGTTTGATAGCTGCTTTGTCTTCAGGCATTTTGTTCTTCATTCTAAGCAAGAAGAATAGGCGAAAAGCTGAAGAATGTGCTAGCCAAGTTTTTGTAAAAATCCCATTCAGGGTGGGTGTTTAGCAGTTAAGACAGCTGTGCCCTAGATCGCAGTACATGCATTTGATTCCTGTCTCCAGCTCCTGATTCCAGCTTCCTGTTAATGCAGATCCTGAGAGGCAGAATGGTGGTCCAGGTAACTGGGTTCTTGCCTCCTTTGTGGGATACTTGGACCAAATTTTTTTTTTAAGTTCCATCTACAAGGTGCAGCAGGTTAAGCCGCTGTCTGCAGTGCTAGTATCCCGTATGGGTACTGGTTAGTGTCCCGGCTGCTCCGCTTCCAATTTAGCTCCCTGCTAAAGTTCCTGGGGATATAGTGGAAGACAGCCCAAGTCTTTGGGCCCCTGCACCCAGATGGGAGACCCAGAAGATGCTCCTGACCTAAGACTTCAGCCTGACCTAGCCTGGGCCATTGCAGCCATTTGGGGAATGAACCAGTGGATGGAAGATTTCTCTGTTTCTTCTCTTTCTGTAACTGTGCCTTTCAAACAAATAAATAAATCTTAAATTAAATAATAAAGTTTCATCCAGTACTTTTATTTATAATTCACTGGTCAGAGTTGGGTCATGTGATCACCCCAATATTATTTTTCACAAAGTAACAAAAGAGGAGTTAGAGATTGAGGATGGGTTAGCCAACAAACAGCTTTTTATAAGGAATACTTTTTTTTTTTAAGATCTTATTTATGTATTTGAAAGTCAGAGTTATAGAGAGAAAAGGATGAGAGAGAGAAAGAGAGAGAGAGAGAGAGAGAGAGAGATCTTCTAACCACTAGTTTACTCCCCAAATGGCCAAAACAGCTAATCCTGGGCCAGGCCAAACCCAGGAGCCCCAAAATCCATCCAGGTCTCCCACATGGGTGGGAGGAGCCCAAGCACTTGGGCCATCTTCCACTGCTTTTCCAGGCACATTAGCAGCATCCTGGAATGAAAGTAGAACAACCAGGATTTGAACTGGTACCCATGTGGGCTGCCAGTATTGCAAGTAGCAACTTAACTAGCTGTACCACAACACCAGCTCCTGTGAGGAGTACTTTTTAAAAAATGATGTAAAACCAAGACTTTTGGAAAACTTTTTCCATTTATTTATTTGCAAGGCCGAGATAGAGACAGAGGGAGATAAACAAAGTTCTTACCCACTAGTTCATTCTTCAAATATCCACAATGATACCCAGTTGGGACTGAAGCTGAGAGCTTGGAACTCAATCCAGGTTATCCTGTGAGTTGTAGAGACCTAACTACTTGAGCAATTACTGCTGCCTCCCAGGGATTTGTATTAGCAAGAAGTTGCAATCTGGAGTGGAGCTAGGAATCAAACACAGGCATTCTGAGGTAGCACAAGGGTGTTACAACCCGCATCTTAACCACAAGGCCAAACACCTGTCTCTGGGATATGCTTTAGTGGTAGTTTTCTTTAGTGTGAAATGACAATTTGTGGTCTCCTTTCAGGTTCGAATGAAATCCATGTTTGCAATTGGCTTTTGTTTTACTGCCCTAATGGGAATGTTCAATTCCATGTAAGTACCCTTCTATATGCTTTTGCTTAATAACTTACTTTATGATTGTAGGTAGGTTAACATAAACTTCTTGATAATATTTTATTTTGATATAATTTCAAGCTTATAGAAAAGTTGCAAGAATACTATACCTGGTGGCCGGCACCATGGCTCACCAGGCTAATCCTCTGCCTGCAGCACCAGCACCCCAGGTTCTAGTCCTGGTCGGGGCACTGGATTCTGTCCCGGTTGCTCCTCTTCCAGTCCAGCTCTTTGCTGTGGCCCAGGAAGGCAGTGGAGGATGGCCCAAATCTTAGGCCCTGCACCCGCATGGGAGACCAGGAGGAAGCACCTGGCTCCTGGCTTCAGATTGGCACAGCACGCTGGCTGTAGAGGCCATTTGGGGAGTGAACCAATGGAAGGAAGACTTTTCTCTCTGTCTCTCTCTCTCTCACTGTCTAACTCTGCCTGTCAAAAAAAAAAAAAAAAAGAATACTATACCTGGTATTCATACCCTACATTTATTAACATTTAACCTTTTTCACCTTTTTTCCTCTCTGTATTGTATTCAAAGCTACTTTAAAATATTTGTGGAAAATAGAATTAAAGTGTAAGTTTATTTTGGTGTAGAAATTTTTTTTAAAAAAATCCATGCATATTGCTGGGCCGGCATCATGGCATGCCATGTAAAGCTGCCTCGTGTGATGCCAGCATCCAATATGAGCACTGGTTTGTGTCCCAGATGCTCCACTTCCAATCAGCTCCGTGCTAATGCTCCTGGGAAGGAAGCAGAAGAGGGTCTAAGTACTTGGACCCCTGCCACCATGTGGGAGACCACAATGAAGCTCTTGGCTTCAGCCTGGCTGAGCCCTGGCTATTGCAGCCATTTGAAGAATAAACCAGCAAATGAAAAATCTCTCCCTGTCTCTCCTTCTGTCTAACTCTTACTTTCAAATAAATAAATAAATGTTTAAAAAGAAAAATATCCATGCATAAAGGCTCTTCAACAACTTCATAGAAAATTTTTGCACAAAAATAAGCATCCTTTGATTCTGTTTTCCATGAACTTTTTGAAGTGCCCTCATATGTCAATGTACTCATTCTTACATTATTTATATATTTTTCTAAATCACTTGAGACTATGTAATAAGCTTCATGCCTCTTTAGTCATATTACTTTATGTGTATTTCCTGAGAACAAGGACATTTTCTTATATGCTTCAAGACTGTTACCAAAATCAAGGGAATTTACTTTTGATATATATTTCCTCTGTTTTTAAGTTTCTTACTAATATTCTGCTTCCAAAGAAAGGTAGTCTTGTAAAGATGTTTTGACTCTTAAAATAGAGTCTTAATGACTATAATCTTGTTTCATAATGAAGTCAGGTACTGTTGTCTAAACTAGCACGTAGGAGACCTAAGTAATTATGGCACTGCTTTTGACAGAAGTTAGGAAAACATCCAAAGATGACAGTCATTTGTTACTTTTCGAAGGTCACATGAACTATATCATATGTGTAAGAATTTCCTTCACTCTTTCCTTTCTTCCTTCTTTTATTTAAAAAAGATTATTTATTTATTTGAAAGGCAAAGTGACAGAGAGAGTGGGAGGGAAAGAGGGTGAGAAAGAGAGAGATCTTCCATTTGCTGATTCACTCCCCAAATGGCCACAACATCTGGGACTGGGCCAGGACAAAGCCCAAGCCCAGAACTCCATCTGAGTCTGCCATGTGGGTAGCAGGGACTCAAATGCTTGAGCCATCATCTGATGCTTCCCAGATGCACTAGCCAAGAGCTGGATTGGAAGGGGACTCAAACCAGAACTCCAGTATGGGATGTGGGCATCCCAAGCAGTGGCCTAACTTGCTGCACCACAACTTGCTTTCTGTCTATCTCCCTGTTACCTCCTCCCCAAGTCTATCATATCCTTCCTACCTTTTAACTGTTTACCTTGTATAAGGCACTCCACTTGGTATCAGAATTTTACAAATAAGATGTGACCCCTGCCTTTCAGTAGTATCAAAATTTTGTAGGAAGAAAAGCAAAAATAGGGACCAACACTGTGGGGTAGGGGGTTGAGCATCCACCTGTGGTGCTGGCATCCCATATGGGTGCTGGTTCGAGTCCCAGCTGCTCCACTTCCAATCCAGCTCCCTGCTGATGGCCTGGGAAAGCAGAGGAAGATGGCCCAAGCAGCCTTATAGGAGACCCAGAGGAAGCTCCTGGCTTTGGATTGGCCCAGCTCTGGCCATTGCTGTCATTTGGGTAGTGAACCAACGGATGGAGGACCTCTCTCTCTGTCTCTCCTTCTCTCTAACTCTGCCTCTCAAGTAAATAGATAAATATTTTAAAAATTTTAAAAAAAATGTGCTTTTTGAGAATGTTATAGTAGAAATACATGTGAAGTATAGTAGGGGATAAAGAAGGCAGTTGTCATTTTTGTCTTGGTAAGGGATTTAGAGAGGGTGTCCAAAATGGTTTCAATACAAAATTTTCACTTAACTAATTGTTATTAGAATCACAAACCCTTTTAGACATGGAAGATTAAATTGCCCAAGGTAATTGGAAATCCCATGATTTCTGTATTATAGAAATTTCTGAACAATTCTAAACCCTGTAGTCTTTCACTTCTTCATGCTTTCTCTCTTTTCTTGGGTACATATCTCTGAATGACTAGGCCAACCAAACACTGAAATGTTTTAGAGTTAATAAGTAAACTTAATTGGTACTACTGAAATACTTTTCTTAAATCATTGTATTCTAGGCAGTAGAGAACTTAGATACTCACCTGCACTTTTTCTCTTTGAAGCTTAACTTCTTATTTTTCTCATACTTCTGATTTTCTTAATATGTATTTTGATTTATTTATTTTCGTTTTATTTGAATAGCAGAGAGAGAGAGAGCCCGTGAGAGAGATCGATCTCCTGTCTGCTGGCTCACTCCCCAAGTGCTCACAATAGCTAGAGCTGGGACAGGCTGAAGCCAGGAGCAGGAACTCACTCTAGGTTTCCAGTGTAGATGGCAGAGACCTAAGTACTTGAACCATCACAGGGTACTCTCCAAGGTGTGCATTAGCAGGAAGCTGGAATTAGAAGTGGAACCAGGGGGCTGGCGCTGTGATGTAGTAGGCTAAGCCTCCACTTGCAGTGCTGGCATCCTATATGGGCACAGGTTCGTGTCCCAGCTGCTCCTCTTCCATTCCAGCTCTCTTCCTATGGCCTAGGAAAGCAGTGGAAAATGGCCCAAGTGTTTGGGCCCCTGCACCCATATGGGAGACCCGGAAGAAGCTCCTGGCTTCTGATTGGCCCAGCTCCAGCTGTTACGGCCATTTGGGGAATGAACCACCAGATGTTCTCTCTGTCTCTCCCCCTCTCTGTCTGTAGCTTTACTTCTCAAATAAGTAAATAAAAATCTTCTTTAAAAAGATGTTGCAGTGTTTAAAGAAAGAAAAAGAGAAATGGAACCAGGACTCACATAAGTGAGTGCAACTCAATCAGGTGTACTCTGATTTGGAATGTTGGCATCCTAAGTGGTATCCTGACTGCTGTGCCAAGTTCCTGCCCTCTTAATAATGCTTTTCAGGTTAACAGTTTTTTTTTTTTTTTCTGGGTGTAACTATTCTTATTAGTCTTGGCTCTATTGTATGTTTACAGCAACAGATTTGAGTCCTGCTTGGCTTGAAGTTCAACATTAGATGTTATTCCTTAGTCTCATGTACAGATGAATTCTGAAATAGCCTGGATAAGAAATAACTTGGCAGCTCCTATCAGTAATAATGCTGCTTTATGTTCATGTGATTCCTGTCATAGTGTCATTTGTGAACATGTTGTGATAAACATCTTTCCCAATGTATACTTTTACATATCTACACAGATACTAAATAAGTCTGAAAGACTGCTCTCTGGGAATGTCCTCTGCTTTATTTATTTTATTTTTTCTTTATTTTTATTTTTTAAAGATCTATTTATTTTTTACTTGAAAGTTAGTTACACAGAGAGAGGAAAGGCAGAGAGAGAGAAAGGTCTTCCTTCGTCGGTTCACTCCCCAAATGGCCTCAATGGCTGGAATTGCACTGATCCAAAACCATGAGCCAGGAGTTTCCTCTGGGTCTCCTATGTGGGTGCAAGGACCCAAGGACTTGGTCCATCTTCTGATGCCTTCCCAGGCCACAGCAGAGAGCTGGATTGGAAGTGCAGCAGCCGGGACTCAAACCGGCACCCATATGAGATGCCAGCACTGCAGGCGGCAGCTTTACCCACTACGCCACAACACCAGCCCCGGTCTTCTGCTTTAAAATGTGATTTTTCTGTCAATGCCATTTATTTTCCCAAGTTTTATTACTTATTTTCCTAATTATTAAAGGTATAATTCTCATTAGAAAAATTCCAATAATACATAAATGTATAAAATATAAAGTAAAAATCACTGCCTTCCTAAAGTTAAAGATTTGAACTTTTTTTTATGTATGTAAACATATATAGGTTTTTGTATATAGAAATTGCTGGTTGTTTTGAACCAGCTGTACTTTATCTATAACAATTTTATTTAATTTTTTTTAAAAGATTTATCTTTATTTATTTGAAAGAGTTACAGAGAGAGGTAGAGACAGAGAGAGAGGTCTTGCATCCACTGGTTCACTCCCAGATGGCCGCAACGGCCAGAGCTGTGCCGATCTGAAGCCAGGAGCCAGGAGCTTCCTCTGGGTCTCCCATGTGGGCACAGGGGCCCAAGCACTTGGGCCATCCTCCACTGCTTTCCCAGGCCATAGCAGAGAAGAGATCGGAAGAAGAGCAGCCAGGACTAGAACTGGTGCCCATATGGGATGCCAGTGCCTTAGGCCAGGGCTTTAACCTGCTGCGCCACAACACAGGCCCCATCTATGACAGTTTTAAAAATGCAAAGCATAGCTCTAGGATATTCTTTTTAAAATAACTGAATAGTATTGAATGGCTATACCCTAATTTAATTTATTTAGCTAGTTTCCTGTTATTCTTCATATTGAATATTTTCAGGGAATATGTACTATAGTATATACTTATCATTTCCTTTGGGTAAATCCTAGCAGCATTGTTGGGGTAAAATTTTGGTATTAACTGTTCTTTAGAAATTTATTTGTGGTTTTTGTTTTTTGAGGGACAGAGTTCAACAGACAGACAGAGAGCTCTTATGTCTCTCTTATCCTCTGGTTCACTCATCAAATGCCCACAGTGGCTATGGCTAGGCCAGACCAAAGCTGGGAGCCAGGAACTCAATCCTGGTCTCCTACATGAATGACAAGGACCAATTACTTGAACCATCACCTGCTGCTTCCTAGGGTGTGTATTAGCAAGAAGCTGGAATCAGGAGCAGAGCTAGGCCTTGAAACTCCCATATGGGATGTGGAAATCTTAATGCTTAGACAAGATGCTTGTCCCTTTAATTTATATTTTTAGATTATATGGCCATCAATACTTGTGAGTGGATCTTTTGCCATATACTTTTCACTTGGAATTATGTATCTTTTAATATTTATTGGTCTGATAATTGAAAAATATTTCTTTTTAAAATTTTCATTTCTTTGATTACTTGTGAGATTTAGCTTATTTTCATATACTGATTACATTTTCCCCATCTAAATTTCTAGTTTATGTCCTGTGTGTTTCCCATACCCCCCTTTTTGGTGTTTGCTTTGTATTATTTACAAGAATTTTTATATATCAAGGCTATTAAGTTCTTTTTTGGGGGGATATATGGAAAATGTTATTTTATTGTTGATAAAGCTATTCTTTTCCATTATACATGCAATGTCTTCCTCATACCAGGTTATAGAATTTTTAAATATTTCTTACCTTAAAATATTTGCTTCCTCTATAAATTATTTTGGTATTCAGATTCCAACTACTAAGTCCTTAGCCATTGTTAACATCAGTTAGTTGATAAATCATCTTTTCCTCAGTGATTTGAAATGACTTCTCACATATAAGTAGCTTACCAAACCTTATACAGTGGATCTTTAAAAGTGAATCTTAAGTAGGAATGTGTCTCAAGACAATGTAGAAAGCTTTAAAAAATAGTTTTCTTGGCTTAAAACATGAAGGTTTACCTCTAAAACCTTTAATCAGTTTAGAATTACATAGAATAAAAAGTGAGAATGAACTTAAATTATTTCAAAACACAATAATGTCCACAGACAAAGCTGTACAGAGATGTCCATAGAAACTGTTCAGAATTGCCAAGTTGGAGTAAACCAAGATATCCTTCAGTAGGTGAGAGATTAAACAAATTGTGATACAAAAGAATATTTTTTAGCACTATAAAAGAAGTGAGTTAGGGCCAGCACCGCGGCTCACTAGGCTAATCCTCCGCCTTGTGGTGCCGGCACACCGGGTTCTAGTCCCGGTCGGGGCGCCGGATTCTGTCCCGGTTGCCCCTCTTCCAGTCCAGCTCTCTGCTATGGCCAGGGAGTGCAGTGGAGGATGGCCCAAGTGCTTGGGCCCTGCACCCCATGGGAGACCAGGAGAAGCACCTGGCTCCTGGCTTCAGATCAGCGCAGTATGCCGGCCACAGCGCGCCAGCCACAGCGGCCATTGGAGGGTGAACCAACGGCAAAGGAAGACATTTCTCTCTGTCTCTCTCTCTCACTGTCCACTCTGCCTGTCAAAAAAAAAAAAAAAGAAGTGAGTTAGTTATCATTCCATGAAAAGACACTTTTTTAAAAGAAAAAATGTTTACTTATTTTTATCTACTTGAAAGGCAAAGTGACAGAGTGAGCGAGAGTGAGAGAGATCATCCATCTGCTGGTTCACTCCCCAGATGCTCACAATGGCCTTGGCTGGGCCAGACCAAAGCCAGGAATCTGGAACTCCATCCAGGTCTCCCAAATGGGTGGATGGGTCTCAAGTACTTGAGCTGCCTCCCAAGATGGCATTAGCAGAAAGCTGGATCAGAAGCCAAGTAACTGGACTTAACTGACACTCCAATATGAGATGTGGGTGTCCTAAGTAACGGCTTAATCCACTGTGCCATAGTGCCCATACCAAAAACCTTAAATGAACGTTACTAAGTAAACAAAGCCAATCTGAAAAATCCACAAACTATATGATTTCCACTATATGACATTCTAGAAAAGGCAAAACCATAAAGACAGTAAAAAGATAAGCAGTTGCCTACAGATTTAGGGGAAGGGAGTGAAGAATAGGCAAAACACAGAGGATTTTTAGGGCAGTAGAACTATTGTATGACATTGTAGTGGTGGATACACACTATACGTTGATCCAAAGCTTTAGAATGTACAGCACTGGGGTCAGCATAGTGAGTAAAGCTGCCTTCTGCAATGCCAGCATCCCATGTGGATGCTGGTTTGCATCCTGGTTGTTCCCCTTCCAATCCAGCTGCCTGCTAATGCCCTGGGAAAAGCAGCAGAAGATGGCCCAAGTGTTTGGGCCCCTGCCATCCATGGGGGAGGCCCTGATGAAGCTCCTGGTGTCTGGCATCAACCTGGCCCAGTGCTGTTTGTTGTAGCCATCTGGCAAGTGAACCAGGAGATGGAAGATCTCTTTCTCTCTCTTTCTCTCTCTAACTCTTACTTTCAAAATAAATAAATAAATCTTTTTTAAAAAATGTGCAACACCAAGCATGAACCTGATGTAAACTATAGACTTGATTGATTGTAACCAACGTACCACACTCATGCAGGATGTTGATAGTAGGGGTGTGGTGCTCAGGAAGGCAAAGGTTATGTGAGAACTCTGTATTTTCTGTTCAATTTTGCTGTGAAAATGGCTCTTTAAAAAGTCAAGTAAAAAAAAATGAACCTTAAAGTAATACAATAAGGGTAAAATATAGGTTTATTCCTTGTATACTAAATGTGTGACCTTATATAAGTCATATAAGGTCTAATTTCTCACTTGTAAAATAAGAAATTAGTACCAGGTCAAGTTTTTAATAAACAATTTAAGATGATTGAAAAAATAAAAAAAGGCATAAATGACCTTTTTTTCTTCTCTGAGCTTTAATAATGTCTTTATAAAACGAAAGAATAACAGGTGAACTTTTCATAAGTTTTTCTTTTTTACTTATATGGTGCCACACTCTGTCTTGTTTCTGCATTTCACTTTTTACTTAACTTTATCTTTCTTTAACATCAGTACTTCCTGATCTAGTCTGTTCTATTTTTAAACTAAGGTATGTTATGTCCTGTCATGATTTGCTTACTGTATTAATCTCTTTCTCTGTTGATCAATGTGTACGTTGTTTTCCTTTTCCCTTTTCTTTTTTTAAACCATTATTGAGCTTAAAAAAAAAAATCAGGCATCAGGTACATTCTTAGTAATTCCAACTCAGTAAGACTAGGTTGTGGTCTAGATTTCTGTTTTTTTAATAAAAGCCTCACAGTTGGTTGTGATTTTCAACTGTTTGAAAACCACTGATCAATAAGTGTAAACTGCAGCTCTCAAAGGTTTTGCCTTATCTGTACTTTGTGATCATCTGTTGCTGAAAGTCTTTTTCACTCCAAGCCCAGCATACTTCACACTTCCCTTTCCTTCTTTCTTCTCCCACCTGGTGCATGTTGTTTTATTGTTCAATACTCACATTGAGTGTTGCTTCTTTTATGAAACTTATTTGATTCTTACAAGACTTCAGTCTGCCTTTCCCTCTAATAGTCTCTAAGTTCCCTTTCAGTGTTGCTATGCTTCAGGACTTCTAGAGATACCTATTGTAGAAATAAAATTGTTTGCAAATACATACACTGTTCCTTCTGGCATCTGTATATTCTGAAGCATTTGATCCCCTTTGAAACATGAATCAAAATTTTAAAAATAACTAGTTTCAATTATTTTTTTAACAGGATACTAACAGGTCAATTGCAATGGAACTAAATTTTCAAACTAGTTAAAGAAAATGTCTTCTACTCCCTCTTAGGTCATAGTTTATTTTAGCCCGTGATAGCTCAGGGAGTCTCATAGTACAACAGACTAGTCCCAGCAGTAAATACACATGTTGAGTTTGTATGTTTCAGTATTAACCCATTAGCAGTATTGGGAACAAATAATGCAAAATTATTTGCATTCTGTTGACAGGTCAGTAATGCAAATTTAATTTTCCAAAGGTAGGATCTCTTTAATGATGGGAGGGGGTGTCGACATTAAATTAGAGAAAAGGGAAGTCTTGATTTGTAACCTTAGTTGTGAAATATGGGAGTTAATAATCTTGGTTTTTGTTCATTATTTACAGGTAGGAGGTCATGGTAGGTTGCCTTTTTAGAATATTTTACCAATCTTTTGATATTATCTGTGGTTAAAATTAAATTTGACATATAGCTTTGATCTGAATCCATAGTTGGTTTAGACACTAATGAAGCTAATATATTTGATTAAAATCACATAACCACACAACCAGAAATATAATCATTTGTGTGGCCTTTTTTCAGTAATCATTCTCATTTGCCTTTCTTACAGTGATCATCATGCATGAATATTTATGTTAAATTTCATTTATGTTCATTCAGTTCAGACAGTTGTATGCCATTTCTTTGGGCCTAACCCTGTGTGAGAAGTAAAATAAAATTGCCCAGTCTGGGTACTTAAGGTGTTTGCCTCTTTAGAATAGAGTGGACAAAAAGAAAGAAAAGGACAGAATGGACAGCTGTGTGGGATGACTTACAGTTAGCAATGTGCTGTTCTTTTCTCTGAAGAGGTCAGTGCAGTTTGTAGGTGACCAATACAGGGATCCCTAAAGAAAGGAAAACTTCTGTAACAGTGACCCCTACACCAGCTGAATTTTACCTTCCCGAGCTGCAAAGCAGCCTGTCTGTGGGCCTGGAGAAGCTTGTTTCTTTACATCATTCAGGAGACTGGCCAGAGCTGCACTCATCCCTGATATTTATGTATCTGTCACTGGGACTCAACTCGCTGGGGATTATGACCTTTATTATTTCCCTCCCTGCCCTTTCCTTTCAGCAGACATTATTCCATATCCACCCTGTCCAAACTTACTGTTGGATACTGAGTTCTCTCTCATGCTTTCAACCATCTCTTCCTCTAAACAGTTCCTGTTTACCTCTCTGGGTCTGTCCAGTAGTCCATCCATTCTCTCTTTCCTTCCCTCCCTTTTCATCATCCATTCTAGAACCAGTTTCCATCCTAGTTTGAGTACTCATTGCCTTTGTTTTATTCTGCTATTACCTCTTATCCTGATAATGCAATAGCTTCCCAACCACCCTCTCTCCTTTAGCTCTTTTCTCCACATTGTTAACTGTCCTCAGAAACCTGTTACTCATTTCCTAATAACGTCATATGCTACTGATTGAATAGTAACATGTTTTGGACACTATACTAAACCCTTTACATATGCTACCCTTTTACTCTTTAACAGTCTTCTGAGATAAGGATTATAACCTTTGCTTTACAGATGAGGCTTTGGGACTCGAGATTATTTAACTTGCCCAAGGTCTCAAAACTAGTAAATGTTGAACTGGTATTAAGGCCACGTTTCTCAGACTCTAAAGTCTGTACATACCACTGTGAAACTTGACTATTGATTTTAGTCAAATTCTTTACTCTGATTTGCACAGCATTCTATGCTTTGGCCTCAACCTGTTTTTCTTTTTCTTCTTTTTTTTTTTTTCTCAACCTGTTTTTCAAACTTTTTTTCTTATCATGGCTTACTAACTACTATTTCTTTCTCTCTCTCTCTCTCTCTTTTTAAGATTGATTTATTTATTTGAAAGGCAGAGTTAGAGAGAGGCAGAGGCTAGAGATAGATCTTCCATCCACTAGTTCACTCCCCAGATGGCTGCAACTTCCAGAGCTGCTGTGATCTGAAGCCAGGAGCCAGGAGCTGCTTCTGGATCTCCCATGCGCGTACAGGGGCCCAAGCACTTGGGCCATCTTTTGCTGCTTTCCCAGGCCATAGCAGAGGGCTGGATTGGAAGTGGAGCAGCTGGGACTTGAACTGGCAAACCATATGGGATGCCAGCACTGCAGGCAGCGGCTTTACCAACCACACCACAGTGCTGGCCCCCAGTTGTTTCAACTGCACTGTTTACTGCTCCTGGAATATTTATTTCACATTTTAGGATCAAATTCCTTTAAAATAATCTTTGAGTTTTTTTTTTTTTTTTTTAAGATTTATTTATTTATTTGAAAGGCAGAGTTAGAGAGACAGAGAAGGAGAGAAGGGAGAGATCTTTCATCCATAAATGGCCGCATCAGCGGTGGAAACCGCCAGCCAGAAGCTTCCTCCGGGTTCCTATGTGGTGCAGAAACCCAAACACTTGAGCCATCCTCTGCTGCTCTCCCAGGGGCAGTAATAGGGAGCTGGATCAGAAATGGATCAGGGCAGCCAGGACTCAAACAGGTGCTTGTATGGGATGCTGGTGCTACAGGGTGCTGCTTTAACCCACTGAGCCACAGCACCAGCCCCATCTTTTGAGTTTTGATTAAGAATTTATCAAGTATATTTCAGCAACATGAATGAGTCTGGAGGACCTTATATTAAATCAAATAATCCAGGCACAGAGAAATAAATACCACTTGTTCTCACTCATGTGTGGATACTAAAAAAGTTAATCTCACAGAAGTATAAAATAGAATATTGTCTACCAGGAAGGAAAGAGAAAGGAAGAGAAGATAGAGGATGGGTAATAGGTACAAATGTAGAGTTAGGTAGGAGGAATAGGCTTTAATGTTCTGTAGCACAGTAGGGTGTCTCTAGTTAGCAATGATTTATTGTAGATTTCAAAATAGGACAGGATCTTGAAAGTTCTCCACACAAAGAAGTAATAAGTGGGGGCTGGTGTTGTGGCATAGCAGGTAAAGTCACCACCTGCAATGCCAGCATCCCACAAGGGCGCCAATTTGTGTTCCAGCTGCTCCACTTCTGATCCAGTTCCCTGCTAATGGTCTGGGAAAAGCAGCAGAAGATGACCCAAGTTTTTGGGACCTGATACCCACATGGGAGACCTGGAAGAACCTCCTGGCTCCTGGTTTCATCCTGGCCCAGCTCTGGCCATTGCAGCCACCTGGGGAGAGAAGCAGTGGATGGCAGATCTCTCTGTCTCTCTCTCTCTCTCTCTCTCTCTCTCTCTCTGTAACTATGACTTTCAAATAAATAAATAAATCTTTAGAAAAGAAAAGAAATGGTAAGTGAGGTGATAGGTAATGCTAATTACTCTGATTTGATTTTTTACAAGGATTTTATTGGGTTTCATTTGTTTTGTTTTGTTTTGTTTTTTAACTTTTATTTAGTAACTATAAATTTCCAAAGTACCTGATTTGATTTTTATACATTATATACATGTATTAAAATATCACACTCACTGTGTATGTACAGTATAGACATAGACATTGTTTGTAGAGTGGCCATTTAGCGTAACACTTAAGACAGCTTCCTGCTAATGCACTTGGGAGGCAGCAGGAGGTGGCCCAACTACTTGGGCCCCTGCTGCCCATGTGGGAGACCAGGATGGAACTGCAGGCTCCTGCCTTCAGCCTGGTCCAGTGTTGGCAGTTGTAGCCATTAGGGGAGTGTACCAGTGGATGGAAGATCTCTCTCCCTCTCTCTCTGATACTCTGCCATTCAAACAAATAAATTTTTAAAAATTAAGTGGAATATGAATATAAGGACTCTGCTGATGAGAAAGGAATTTCATTCCCCACATTTTCTTCACATGGTTTTAGAAGCATCAGTTCTAAAGATTGCATAAATACCATGGCAGTAACACAGGCATTCTCTGTATCTCTGCATACTGGAATATGTTCAGTATTTTACCATTAACTATTTAACCCTCTTCTGATTGGATGGTCTAACTCAATGTATGTTAAAACTGGCACGGTGAGGGGAGGGGACAAGGGGGAAGGAAAAAAAGGAGGGGAGAGAGGAGGGGGAAAGGTTTAGAAAGGATGAAACAAAATTATTTGTCTTTTCATATGGTTGTATAAAACTTATACATAGATAAATCCAGAGGATCAGACTTAAATTTACTAGAACCTATTAGAGTTCAGCAAGATATCCAGTTAGAAAATAAAACCTCAGGGGTGGGAGTCTGGTATAGCAGTTAAGAAGAGGCTGCTTGAATGCCTGCATCCTACATCAGAGAGCCTGGGTTCCAATCTCGGTTCACTTAAAAAAATTTATTTATTTATTTGAAAGTCAGAGTTACACAGAGAGAGGATTCTTAATAGACTTAATCATGTAACAGCACTTGGCGAATATTTATTAGTCTTGGATCCATATTGAAATACCTGGTTATTTATGCAGTTCGTCAGTGTAAGATAACTTTATTTTTAATGGTGTAAGTTTTCTAAACTATAGAGGTCCAAGAAGTCACATAGAATTACCTTTATTGGTAAAATGACATGAAGGTTTCATTATAATCAGGTGCCTTATAAAAGACTACTGTTGGCAGGAAGAAAGGCTCTCTGTCTTAAGAACATTTTCTTTCTGTCAGCTTTCGTATTCAGAGCAGTAGCTCTATCTGCATTTCTTACCAGTGGAGGATCATATAATGTAAATATTTTGCCACATATAACTGCTTTATTAATGTTTTTGTTCTGGTGTTTGTACCCTATATATGTTTGGGTGTTTTTTTTTTTTTTTTGAGGTTTATTTATTGTTTTGAAAGGTAGAGTTAGAGAGAGAACCGTCCATTGGTTCATTCCCAAAATGGCCACAACAGATAGAGCTGGGCTGACCCAAAGCCAGGAGCCAGGAGCCTCCTCCAGGTCTCCCACTTGGGTGCAAGGACCCAAGCACTTGGGCCATCCTATGCTGCCTTCCAAGGTGCATTAGCAGAGAGCTGGAACAGAAGTGGAGCAACCAGGACTTGAACTGGTGCCCATATGGGATGCTGGCACTGCAGGTGGCAGCTTTACCCACTACACCACAATGGTGGCCCCACTGTATGTGTTTTAAAAAATATTATTATTATGTCTTAGATTGTCAGAACCTAGAAGTTAAAGACTATGTCTCTATTTTTATATGCTGGTATATAAAATTGATATTTAAAGGCATGTTTTGATCATATGGAATAAAATTATTCAGTCTTCAAAATAATTTGTCATGTGTTCATTTTGGATATCCCATTTACTTTTAAGATTCATTGACAAATAGCAGATACTTTTCAGAAAAAAGCCTGGGGCCAGTGTTATGGCATGGTAGATTAAGCTTCTGTCTGCAGTGCCAGCATCCCATATGGGTGCAGGTTGGAGACCTGGCTGCACCACTTCTGATTTAGCTCCCTGCTAATGCATCTGGGAAAGCAGAGGAAGATGGCACAAGTACATGGGAGACCCTGATAAAGCTCTTAGCTGCTGGCTTCAGCCTGGCCCAGACCCAGCCATTGTGGCCATTTGGGGAGTGAGCAAGCAGATAGAAGATCGATCTCTCTCCCTCTCTTTCTCTCTCTCACTCTAACTCTGCCTTTCAAATAAATAAAATAAATCTTAAAAAAAAAAATAAAAGCCTCTGCTCTACCGGGCATTCATCGAATGTGTCCTTATTCTGCTGGTTAGAGCAAGTCAAGTGGTTAAATCTGACAGTTGACCCTGCCTGCTATATATATAGTTCGTAGTGAGGTTTGGGGGGTCTTGGAAAAGAAGGTTATTAAAATCCTATTGATGTTAGGATTTATAATAGTGGTTCTCAAGCAAGCTCTGGGAATCCCTAGACATCTCTAGAACCCATTCAGGAAGTCCTTGAAACCAAAACTATTTCATAGTAATTCTGAGATATTGCTTGCTTTTCTCCCCTACTTCTTTCTCTCATGAATGTACCGTGGAGTTTTCCAGAACATTCATGATATGTGATAGCAACAATCTGAAGACTGAGGCAGCTCTGAGAATCCAGGTAGCTTTTTAAAAGTCAAACATTAAAGAGATTGTACAAATGAGACAGTGCCTCTCTTCTCATTAAACTTTTTGTTGTTGTTGGAATAAATTTTCAAGGTTATTTTTCTGAAAATATTTATGTTAACATGAAATGAATTCCTTGCTACTTTTTAAATAAATTTATAAATATTTTTAATATTTTTTAGAGAGATCTTCATCTGCTGGCTCATGCCTCAAATGACCACAGTGGTCAGGTCTGGTCCAAGCTGAAGCCAAGAGCCTGGAACTCCATCTAGGTCTCCCACATGATGGCAGAGGCCCAAGTCCCTGGGCCATCTTCTGCTGCTTTCCCAAGCACATTACCAGGGAACTGGATCAGAAGTCAAGCAGCCAGGACTTGAACTGGCCCTCAGATATGGGATGCCAGCATCACTGACAGAAGCTTAACCTATTGTACCACAGTACCAGCCCCCTCAGTTTTAACTTCTGACAGAGGAAACATTAATAGCTATAACCTACACAAGCAAAAGCTTTTTTGGGCCTTCAGTAATTTGTCAGTATGGAAAGGGATCCTTACACAAAAAGAATTGAGGGCCGGCGCCGCGGCTCACAAGGCTAATCCTCCGCCTTGCGGAGCCGGCACACTGGGTTCTAGTCCCGGTCGGGGCGCCGGATTCTGTCCCGGTTGCCCTTCTTCCAGGCCAGCTCTCTGCTGTGGCCCAGGAGTGCAGTGGAGGATGGCCCAAGTCCTTGGGCCCTGCACCCCATGGGAGACCAGGAGAAGCACCTGGCTCCTGCCATTGGATCAGCGCGGTGCGCTGGCCGCAGCGTGCCAGCCGCGGCGGCCATTGGAGGGTGAACCAACGGCAAAGGAAGACCTTTCTCTCTTGTCTCTCTCTCACTGTCCACTCTGCCTGTCAAAAAAATAAGTAAAAAAAAAAAAAAAAAAAAAGAAAAAGAATTGAGGCTCACTAATTTAGAAAAGAGTGATGGGAAAGATCTAGGCCCTTTCTTAACATTTCTGTACTTTAGGCTCATGTATGTCTCTTTTTAGCATGCCAATTTTCTTTATTTTTTAGACATCAAGAGATTAAAAGTTCTGTTTCTGTCCCAGATTCTTTTCTAGAAGTAAGAAACCCATCAGTCCTCCAAAAATAACAATTCTGTGGTTTTTTTCTTTTTAGATTTGATGGAAGAGTTGTAGCAAAACTCCCCTTTACCCCCCTTTCCTACATCCAAGGACTGTCTCATCGAAACTTGCTGGGGGATGACACAACGGACTGTTCCTTCATCTTCCTGTATATTCTGTGTACTATGTCGATTCGACAGGTGAGTGACCCCATCACCATCCAATATGCGTGCCCTTCCTTGTGCTCATACCCTGAATGAGCTTTTACTCCATAATACTGAAACTTTTTGTGTTGCTACTGAAATCTTTCAGTGGATTATGATTCCAGGATATGGTGCTGAAGCTGTTTTAAATGCGTGGAGGTTTGGATTACTGATCCTGCTTTCTGCATCCCACCTTAGAGCTGTCAGGTTCCTTCATTGCAACTGTCTGAAGCTACACAAGTATCATTTCTTCATTGTATACCAGCACCTCTTTGTAATTCAGGAACACAAGTAAATTTAGTAATTCAGTAACTTTAATGTTTTTACGATTAAGATAAATTCTCAGTTGTGGAACCTACATTCCTACATTGGGATTGACACTTGGACTAGAGGTTGCTTGCCAGTTAGGAAGTCTGAGTTCTTTATCTGAATACCTGGGTTTGATATCCTGCTCTGACTTCTGACTGTAGCTTCCTGCTTATGTGATCCCTGGGAGGCAGCCATGATAGCTCAAGTGATTGGGCTCCTGCCACCCACCTGGAAGACCTGGTTTAAGTTCCCAGTTCCCAGCTCCCTCCCAGCTCAGTTCTGACTATCGTGTGTATTGAAGGAGTGGACCAGAGGATGGGAACTCTCTCTTTGACCGTCTGTCTCTCTCTCTGTAGCTCTCGTGGATGACTGGGTATTCATAGTGAAAAAGAAAACAAAGAGCATTACCATGGCCCACAAGAGAGACATAGCATTCAGTTATTGGGAAAGGTTCAGGCAGGAAAGATTAGGGGATTGAAATGGCTTTTGAGCTGGGACTTTAAAAGTGAAAAACAATTAAAGTCTCTGACTCAAGAAATCTTTATATTTTAGGATGTTATTTTGTTTCTGAACATAAGGCCATTCAGCAGGTGGTGCAGTGAGGCGGTTTTACACATGGACTTAATATGAACACAATTCAGTATTTGTTATATGAATGATTCTTTTAGAATTGCCTTTTTTCCTCTTCTAAATGCTGTCTATGGCCATGACTTTTTTTGTTAGCCTGGCTTGTGAGAATCAGCACAAAATAAAATCATAGTTTATAAATCACAAACATGTTTGTGACCATGTTGCTTAATACTTTTCCCAATTCATGTCTCATCATATTCCAGCAAATACAGCACTCCCGCCATCCTGGCTTGCATCACAGTTTCCATATCACACTCACCCAGATCCACCTTTTGCTCATGTTTTTCTTTCTCTGTGGTGCCGCCTCCTTCTTCCTATCAAATGCAATCAAGTTTCAAGAGTTAATAGAATCATTTTCTGCCACTTACTGTGTTGTGAAGGACAGATGTAAAAGGAGTATTACTAAATACAAGAATATCGGAAGAGTATTGCAGCAATCTAGTAAAAATCATGTTGGGACTGCCATTGTGGCATAAAGGGTTAAGTCACCACCTGCTATGCCAGGATCCCATATGGGCACTGGTTCGAGTTCCAGCTGCTCTACTTCTGATCCAGCTCCCTGATAATACACCTAGGAAAGAGGGGAAGATGGCCCAAGTACTTGGACCCCTGCACTGACATGGGATACCCAGAAGCTCCTGGCCCAGCCCTGACCGTTTAGGGAGTGAACCAGCAGATGGAAGATCTCTCTCTCTCTCTCTCTCTCTCTCTCTCTCTCTCTCTCTCTCTCTCTCTCTCTCTTCCCCCCTCCCTCCCTCCCTCTCTCTCTCTGTAACTCTGCCTTTCAAATAAATAAACTAAAATCTTTTTTAACAAAATCATTATGTTATTATGGCAGATGAGAGGGATGAACAAGAGGGGACAAGATTGAAACACATAAAAAAACAAAACTAGCGGAACTTAGTGATTAATGTAATGTAGGGAGAAAGGAGAAACAGGTTTCAAGGACTCATGGGTTTCTGGTTTTGGTGACCCAGTGGAGAGTGGTAGAACTAGAAGACTTTTTCTGTAATGGTCTGTTTTGGACATTGTGGGCCATGGAGTTTCTGTCTCAAATATTCAGTTCCACTACTCCACCATTGTAGTATGAAAGCAGCCATAGATGATATGTAATTGAATGAGTGTGACTGTGTTCCAGTAAAACTTTATTTGCTAAACACACAGCAGGCTTTCCATGGTTTGCTAACCCCTGAGAACTGAAATGTATGATACACGCTATTAAGTTAAAATAGGGACATCTACAGATCCAAGACTGATATAGCCTAATGAATTAAATGTTAAATATAAGACCAGGGGGAAGTGGGGCAACAAAACAAACAAAAAAATGCCTTGTGCTTGTTTACAGCCAAGGAGGATACATACATATATTTTTATTTCCATTTGTCCAGTTCTTTAATAAGGAAAAAATATGTGAGAACTATAGTCTTAGATAACTAAGATAAAACTGTTGTATTTGAGGGATTTATTCTTTTATTCCTTTTTTAAAGAGTTGTATATACTTAAAAGGCATAGTGACAGAGAGAGAAGGAGACAGAGAGAGAGAGAGAGAGAGAGAGAGAGAGAGAGAGAGAGAGATCTGCCATTTGCTGCTTTATTCCCCAAATGACCACAGCAGCCAGGTCTGGACCATGCTGAAGCCAGGAGCCAGGAACTCCACCTGGATCTCCTGATGGGTGGCAGGGACCCAAGTACTTGTGGCATCATCTGCTGCCTCCCAGTCACAGTGACCTGAAGATGGATTGGAAGCAGAGATGGGCCTCAATCCCAGGCACTCCACTATGGGATGCTGGCTTCCCGAACAGTAGCTTTACCCATTATACCACAACATTTACCCGTGAAGGATTTATTCTCTTCATGTACAGTTCTTTCCCAAGGTCAAAACTGAATTCTAACTATTTATTGCAGTGTCCTGAGTGATAATCCTATTGGACAGATAATTTTATTACCCAAATTCTAAAATGAGATATTGTAAGACACTGAAAATCTTAGGAAAAAAAATTCACTGAAATGAGCTATTCATAAAAGACTGATAAATTCAACAGAAAGAAAGACATTTACATATGTGAGTTAATTTCTTTCCAGTATTAACCAAGATCCACTTTACTAAGTATGAGAGATGGTATAATTAAAACAGCAAACAATAGTCTCTTTTTGATAATAAATATCCCTTTATTATGATGGCGATGTAATATAAGACTGAGTTAAGGCTATTCATCAGTCACATTTTTCCATGCTAGAGAGTAGAACATTTTATCACATTAGTAATTATTCCTTCATAGACTTGCCTATTTATTCATTCGACAAAATTGAGTACACTGGGCTGGCTCTGTGGCACAGTGGGTAAATGCCCTGGCCTGAAGTGCCGGCATCCCAGCATCCCATATGGGCACCAGTTACAGTCCCGGCTGCTCCTCTTCCCATCCAGCTCTCTGCTATGGCCTGGGAAAGCAGTAGAAATGGCCCAAGTCCTTGGGCCCCTGCACCCATGTGGGAGCCCGGGAAGAAGCTCCTGGCTCCTGGCTTCGGATTGGCGCAGCTCTGGCCATTGCAGCCAATTGGGAAGTGAACCATAGGATGGAAGACCTCTCTCTCTCTGCCTCTCCTCTCTCTGTATGACTCTGACTTTCGGATAAATAAATAAATCTTTAAAAAAAAATAGAAAAAAAAGTTGAGCGCATATGCGTATCAAGCACTATGCTGGGAGCTTGGTATATAGTTGTAGTTGTTAACTACGTAAACTGATATATGATGGCTCTTATCCTCAAAGAACTTAGGTGTCATTTGAAATAAAAAGGCTTGTCTTCCTACTGATAGCTTCCATTTTTAGAAAATTATTATCAAATATGGAGCTATTGACATACATTTAAATTTTTTCATTATCCTAATCCTTTAGCATAAAAGCAAAGATAAAATTCTAAACCTAAACTAAAGCAATTTTATATTGTGTTACTAATTCAAGTAAATATTTGTGAGACTGGGTTTTATCTGTTATTTTTCCAGTTGTATGAGCTTATGGATTTTATGACTCATCTTTGAGCTTTCAAGGAAAAACAGAACTAATGCACTACTGATTACATAGCAGGTTTTAGTGCACATTGCTATTTTAGAGATCTGAAATGGTGGAGAGAGGAAGAATATGTTGTAAGGTTGAGGAAATATAGTCTATGCAGCAACAACACTTAGGTTTGAATCTTGTTGAATCTTAACTAGATAAATGTCCTTGGGAAAGTTAGACAATTTCTTTGTCTAACTTTACAAAGGTGAAATGGGCTTTGGTATGCAATTTCATCATGTTATGATAATCAGATAGCAAAGATATAGAAATACTAGTAATTGGGGACTGGCATTGTGGCATAGTGTTAAGCTGCCGTCTGCAATGCCAGCATCCCATATCGGGGTGCCTGTTCAACTCCCAGCTGTTCTGCTTCTGATACAGCTTCCTGCTAATGTACCTGGGAGAGCAACAGAGGATGGCCCAGGGCCTCTGCCACCCCATGTTGCAGACCCAGATGGAGTTCCATGCTCTTAGCTTCAGCCTAGCGCAACCCCAGTCATCATGACCATTTGTTTGGGTAGAGAAACAGTGGATAGAAGATTTCTCTTTCTCCGTGTCACTCTGCCTTTCAAATAAATAAAATAAATCTTTGAAAAAAAATACTAGTAATTGTTCTTAAAGCCACACATACAAAAAATCAGTTAACTTCCTCTCCTTAATTTGGGATATTTTTAAAAATAGAATTTGCTTCCCAGCTGAAGATAGGATCAGATTTCTTTTCACAGAATAAAACATCGTGATGTTTCTCATTTTACCCTTTTCCTTAACTTTTGTTTACTTCCTTCATGTTTAGTGACTAACTGTCATGACCTTCACATCACAACTACTTCCTTTATGTGAATTTGCCAGCTTCCGCCAGAGGTGCTAATTTTAGTTCAAGCTAGTGACTGAATTAAAGAGGAAAAAGAGGAGCCAGTGTTGTGGCACGGTGGGTTAAGCTGCCTCTTGTGACACCAGCATCCGCATTTTGGAGTGCCAGTTTGAGTTTCATCCACCTTCCTGCTAATGTGCCTAGAAGGCAGCAGAAGATGGCCCAAGGGCCTGGACCCCTGCCACCCATGTGGAGGACCCAGATGGAGTTCCTGCCTCCTAGCTCCATCTTGGCTCAGCCCTGGCCATTGCTGCCAATGGATAGAAGATCTCTCTCTCTTGCCCCGACATTGTGCCTTTCAAATAAGTAAATCACTTTTTTAGAAAGAATAAAAAATTTATTTAATTCCTAAAATTAAAGGACTTAATTCTTGTTGTTGTTGAATAATTATGAGTAAATAGTGGATTGAGTAAATCATGACTGCCTGTTTATAATAAAATCTTCTAAACCTCAGCAAAACTCTACGCAAAGTTAACTGGTAAATAGTTAAGAGAAAATTGGTCTTTTTGTTGTTGTTGTAAGATTTATTTGTGTGTTTATTTGAAAGCAAAGTGACAGAGGAGGAGAGTCAGAGAAGAGAGAGCTTCCATTCCCTGGCTCACTGCCCAAATGCCTGCATGCCAGGAAGAAAACAGGAGTACAGAACTCTATTTGGGTCTCCCATATGGGTGGCCCAAGCACTTGAGCCATCATCTACTGCCTCCCAGGATGCTTGAGCAAGAAGCTGTATGGGAAGCAGAGCAGCTGGGATTTGCACTGGCACTCCAGTATGGGATACAGGCATCCCATGCAGTGGCTTAATCCACTGCACCACAATGCCGGCCCCAAAGCTGGCCTATTCTTAGTAAATTGATATGACTGTAAAAGCTGTAAGCAGAATTATCTTTGAAAGCAAAGAAAGGATTAGTGATCCTGAGGAAAAATTGACAAGTTTATCTTTTTCTTTTCCTTTTATCACCTATACCTTAATATATAATTTTATGTATATATAATTATAATTTGGAAAACTATCAGCATTGTCATTTTCTTTCAGAAAGTTTTTTGTGCTCAGGATAGTGATAAATAAGTGACTTATTTCACTCTTTTGGCTTTCCTAGGGCAAAGAATTTTATGGAATCTAAAAATGTTAAGCTCATAGGAGGTGAATAGGATGGTGTTTGCTAGGAGATAAGAGTGGGCTGGTGGGGCCGGTGCCATGGCTCACTTGGTTAATCCTCCACCTGCTGTGCCGGCATCCCATATGGGCGCCAGGTTCTAGTCCTGGTTGCTCCTCTTCCAGTCCAGCTCTCTGCTGTGGCCCTGGAAGGCAGTGGAGGATGGCCCAAGTGCTTGGGCCGCTGTACCCGCATGGGAAACCAGAAAGAAGCTCCTGGCTCCTGGCTTCGGATCAGCTTATCGTCAGCTGTAGCAGCCATTTGGGGGGTGAACCAATGGAAGACCTTTCTCATTGTCTCTCTCACTGTCTGTAACTCTATCTGTCAAATAAATAAAAAAAAAAAAAAGTGGGCTGAAGGAAGTGAGGATCTGTTGGTTAAAGAATGCAGTTTCAGATATGCAAATGAGTAAGTTCTGGAGATTCAGCATACAACATGATGGCACATATATAACTATGCAAGGTGATGGATATGTTAATTACTGTTAATTACCTTGATTGTGGGGTAATGGCATTGCACCATAGCAGTTTAAGCACAGAAGAAACACCCAGCTGCAGCCATTGTGGCCATTTGGGGAGTGAACCCACAAATGGAAGATCTCTCACTCTCGCTGTAACTCTGACTTTTAAAAAAAAATTACCTTGATTGTCATAGTTATTTCACAATGTAGACATATATCAAAACTTGTTGTATACTTTAAATCTTAATTTGCCAAATGTACCTCAGTAAAACTGGAAAATAAAACTTAAAAAAGAATTTTTATATACCATTTATTTGCATAAGAACTGTTTCTAATTATGTCAGTGTCAGCATATTTTGAAGTCAGTAAAATGATAGAAATACCAAATATCTGCCATCTCCTATACCTCATCATTAATTTATGTCACATTTTTTAAGGCATAGAACTTAAATTTTTTTTTTTAATTTTTTGACAGGCAGAGTGGACAGTTAGAGAGACAGAGAGAAAGGTCTTCCTTTGCCATCGGTTCACCCTCCAATGGCCGCCGCGGCCTGCGCGCTGCGGTCAGTGCACTGCGCTGATCCGATGGCAGGAGCCAGGTGCTTATCCTGGTCTCCCATGGGGTGCAGGGCCCAAGTACTTGGGCCATCCTCCACTGCACTCTCGGGCCACAGCAGAGAGCTGGCCTGGAAGAGGGGCAACCGGGACAGAATCCACTGCCCCAACCAGGACTAGAACCCGGTGTGCCGGCGCCGCAGGTGGAGGATTAGCCTATTGAGCCACGGCGCCACCCTAGAACTTAATTTGTTAATACCATTTGTCTTGGCCCATTTTGTGCTGCTATAAAAGAATATACTAGTAATTTTTAGTGAACAGAAATTATGAACACAATTTTGGAGGCTGGGAAATCCAAGACTGAGAAGCTGACATCTAGTGAGGACTGTCATGGTTCTTCTTCCCTTGGTGGAAGTGGAAAGGCAAGAGAGGATGAAAGAGCTAAGATTCCAGGAAAGAGGCCAGGGAGGCTGAACTCCTCCTTTTATAATGAATCTGTTTCCATGATAATAGAATCCACTCTGCATAATCACCACTGTAAGCCCCACCTCCCATAACTGTTGCATTGGGGATCAAGTTTCTGACATGAATCTGACATGGTCAGACTATAACAGCAACATAGCTAATCTCTAAGCATGGTGCTTTGTGTTTATAGTACCTAACTTCAGTTAAAGAATGCCTGTGGTTCAGAAAATGATAGAATAATTACTAATTGAGAAGAATATTCATGCACTATTTTTTTAAAAAGATTTATTTATTTATTTGAAAGATAGAGTTTCAGAGACAGAGGGAGAGATAGAGAGAGATCTTCCATCTGCTGGTTCACTCCCAAAACAGTCACAATGGCCAGAGCTTGACCAATCCAAAGCCAGGAGCCAGGAGGTTCCTGTGGGTGCAGGGGCCCAAGTACTTGGGCCATCTCCCACTGCTTTCCCAGGCACATCAGCAAGGAGCTGGGTGGGAAGTGGAACAGTGGGGACTCAAACCAGTGCCCATATAGGATGCTGGTGTTGCAGGCAGGGCAGGCTTTTCTTGCTATACCACAATGCTGCCAGACCCTTGTGAATCTTACTCTGATCTCCTAGTGAAGTGCTTCAGTGCCTGGGTTTGATTCCCTGTCATTACTGAAGATTGATGCCTGTCTTTATACTGTGCCAGGGATTCTTCTATAATGCTGAAAATGGGTGGGTGAAAAGCAATGATCTCTACCCTGTGGAACTCACATGCTAGGAGAGAAAACAGACCCGTAGTGGCTGGCACTGTGGCGTAGCAGTTTAAACCGCTTCCTACAGTGCTGTCATCCCTTATGGGCACCGATTTGATTCCTGGCTGCTCCACTTCCCATCCAGCTCCCTGCTAATGCACCTGGGAAAGTAGCAGAAGATGGTGCAAGTGCTTAGGACACCTGCCACCCACGTTGGAGACCCTAAGAAAGCTCCTGGCTTCTGGCTTTGGTCTGACCTAGCTGGCCGTTGCGGCCATTTAGGGAGTGAACCAGTGGATGGAAGATCTCTCTCTGTAACTCTACCTTTCAAATAAAATAAATAAATCTTTAAAAAATACCAGAAAGGAAAGAAAACAGACCCAAGGTAATAGTAGACCAGTTGATGCCCCTTGAGTGTATATATGCAGCTGCCGAATGCTGTAGGAGGAAAAAACATGCTATGAATGCATAGCGTCCATGAGAATCGATTGTAAATCTGAGACTTTACACTAAAGGAACATTTGAGTTGTGTCTTAAAGGATGAGTTGGAGCTTTCCAGTCTTATCAGTGTTCTTGACATAGGAAGCAGAGTGAATAAAAACATGGAATTGTGAAAGTGTGCTCTAAGTATAGGCATCAGTGGGGTCCAGAGTTGGTGGAACCCAACAGGAGATAAAGCATGGCACTAAGTAGGATTACCCTAATCTGTACCAGCACACTCCAGCATTAAGTCGTTTCCTTTCATTTCTTTTTTTAGTGTTTCTTATAGGGCAAATCTGTTGGTGATGAATTCTCTTACGCCTCATTTATCTGAAAACATCTTTATTTTACCCTCATTCATGAAGGATTTTCACTGGATGGAGAATTCTGGGTTGACTGTTTTGCTTGTTTTGATGCTTACCGCATTTTAAATGCCTTTTCATTACCTTCTGCTATCCATTGTTTCTGATAAATCCTTCGTATTTTTGTATCCTTGTAAGTAATGTTTCATTTTTTCTGGCTGCTTCCAGATTTTTTCTTTTAAAAAATTTATTTTATTTATTTAAAAAGCAGAATTAGAGCGAGAAAGGGAAAAAGACAAAGAGCTTCCATTTGCTAGTTCACTTACCAAATTGCCTCAACGGCCAGGGCTTGACCACACTGAAGCCAGGAGCCTGGAACTCCACCTGGATCTCCTGTGTGGGTTGCAGGGGCCCAAAAACTTGGGCCATCTTCTACTGCTTTCCTAGGCACATTAGCAGGAACTGAATTGGAACTGAAGCAGCTGGGGTGCAAACTCCAACGTGAGATACAGGCGTTGCAAACACCAGCTTAACCCGCTGTGCCACAATACCAGCCCCTGAAGGTCAGAAATTTAAGTGATGTACCTAGGTTTTTTGTTTCATTTTGTTTTGTTTTTAGCCTGCCATGATTTATGATTTTCCTACATTTGGGAAATTTTCAACCGTTACTATTTCTTCAAATATTTTCAATCTCAATCTCCTTTTTCCAGAACTCCAATTATTTATGTGTTAGTCTGTCTTTGGTATTGTCCAACAGGACACTGAGGCTCTGCTTTTTCAGTCCTTTCTATTTCTGTAGGTAATAGAAATTTTTGTGGATCTTTTTTCAAGTTCACTGACTCCTCTGTCATCTCTACTCTAAGTTAAACCTAAGCTCATCCAATGATTATTTTTTCTGTTGATTTTTAAAATTTTAGATATTTTTCGATTCTAGAATTTCACTTTTTTTTCTTTTGGTATCTTTTTTCACTGCTGAGATTTCCTGTTCATTCACTTATGTTTTCATTTATGTCCTCAGGTATAATTATTTAGGTTTTTTTTAAATCTTTCCTGCTAATTGCAGCATTTAAAATTTGGACTCTATCTCTTGCGTGTCCCCCTAAGTATGGGTTGTGATTTTCTGGTCCTTGATATGTTTAGTAACTTTGGATTGTATCTTAGACAATGTAAATGATAGGTGGTAGAGACTAAAATCCTGTCTTCTTTTGGAAAAGTATTCATTTTTGGTTCATTTGTTTTAAGCAGGCACTTAGTCTTTTTGTGCTGCCATCAGAAAATATCATAAATTGGGTAATTTATTAAAAACAGAGTTCTGGAGGCTGAGAAACTAAAGATCAAGTCAATTGTATTTAGTGTCTGGTGAGAGCCTGTTTCTGCGTGGTTCACACATAGCAGCTTCTCACTGTGCCTTCAGTGAGGACGGGACAAGGCAGCTCTCTGGGCCTCTTTAATGAGAATCCTAATCATCCCCCAAGGATCCCACCCTCTAATACTGCCACTTTGATAATTAGGATTCAACATACAAATTTTGGGAGGACACAAACATTTAGACCACAACACTCAATCTCCAAAATCTGGCTCTGTGTGGTAGACGACAGCTGGTCTCAGGTCAGTTGTTTCAGCTAGGTTGCTTGGAAGCTGCATCATGTATGCATAGAATCCAGTAGCGGGGCTAGTGCTGTGGTGTAATGGGTTCAGCCACAGCCACCATCTGCGGTGCCAGCATCCCATATGGCACTGGTTTGAATCCTGGCTGCTCCACTTCTGATCTAGCTCCCTGCTAGTGTACCTGGGAAAGCAGCAGAAGATGGCCCAAGTCCTTGGACCCCTGCACCCACGTGGGAGACCCGAAAGAAGCTCCTGGCTCCTGGCTTTGGCCTGGCCCAGCCCCAGTAATTGTGGCCATTTGGGGAGTAAACCAGCAAATGGAAGATCTCATTCTCTGCTCCTTCTCTCTCTCTCTCTCTCTCTCTCTCTTTCTTTCTCTCTCTAATTCTGCCTTTCAAATAAATAAATAGATCTTAAAAAAATAAAATTGAGTCTAGCAGAGATTTAGGCCGTTTCAATGCAAAATTTGGGCCTCCCCTTTTGTTGGGCTCTATTTTTCAGAATTTTTCCCTCAATTTTCAGCAGCTGTGTTTGTCCAGAACTTGTCATTTGGGTCTTCAAACCAGTAAAATTGCATTTCATCATGAGTTTTAGACACCCAACATGGTGTCAACTGGGTACTGCCTTTTATTGTGAGATTTGTAAAAAATCAAATATTTTGTCTTCCTGCAATACACTAAAATTCAGAATGTTGTTCTTCTCTGATCCTCAAAGAAAGAACTAAACAAGAGATTTAAGGATTGGGGCTGGCGCTATGGCACAATAGGTTAATCTTCCCCCTGCGGCACCAGCCTCCCGTATGGGTGCTGGTTCTAGTCCCAGCTGCTCCTCTTCCAGTCCAGCTCTCTGTTGTGGCCTGGGAAAGCAGTAGAAGATGGCCCAAGTGCTTGGACCCCTGCACCGTGTGGGAGACCCAGAAGAAGCTCCTGGCTTCAGATTGGTGCAGCTCTGGCCATTGTGGCCATTTTGAAAGTGAACCAGCGGTGGAAAACCTCTCTTTCTGTCTCTTCTCCCTCTTACTGTCTGTAACTCTACCTCTCAAATAAATAAATACATGAAATATTTAAAAAAAGAGGGAGATATATATATGTTTATATATAGGCATTATATATATTATAGACATATAAATTATATACACATATATAAATGTCTATATATAGAGAGACATTTTCATTGGAAATATGGAGGGAAAAAAAGGAATGAGGAAGGGAGAGGGAGAAAAAGATGGTGACTGGATCCCCTGACCCCAGGAGAAAAGGTCATTACCAAGGAGGTCTTTGATCAGCCTAAAATAGGAAAAATACATTGAACATTACAAAGGAATTTTCATTACTGTAGTGCAGATTTGATAGACTCATCTTCCTTTTATAACTTTTTCATTTTACAAAGTATGTGTTGAGGTCTACAGTGATTTGTAACAACACATACTCTGGGAGGTTAGAACCACATAGAACTAAGACTCTTGTAGGTGCTTGGTGGGAAAAGTCAAAAAGAAGGACTCAACAAGTGACTTTAAGTCCCCAGCCTTATTTTTATTTGTTTCCCCTATTGTGTTTTTGTACCAGACTTCATTTTTTAAGAAAGAATGCTATTGCTTTAGAAGTCTGAAATATTGACCTAATCAGTCTCTATTTTTTAAGGATAAGGAAATTGGAATTTGGCAATACGGAAGGATAATACCTGTTATTTCTTTGCCCTATTTGTCAGTAATAGATCCCAAGTTTTCTGACTGCTAACTCAGTATTATTTCAGTTATACTGCTGTATTGTCAGTAAATATTTAATCTCTATGGCATTCTCCCAAATAGTCTTTTCAGTAAAGGGGTCATTTGAAGTGCCTGGAGAATGTTATGAGAACTAATGAAACACGGCAATTAATTGGAAGCAAAGGCTGGTTGCCAGGTGCGGGAGAAACTAACATAGTGATCTGAAGATTGCCATAGCTGAGTTATTTTAGCTAAATGACTAAGTAAGTAATAAAACATAGCAGAATGTTTTTAACGCCAGTGACCTGCGTCTTCCCAAAATATCCAGTTAGCAACCAACAGCTTCCTTTTTTTTTAATCACCGGTTCTTAGCCTTTGCAAAGAGGAAAGAACGCAAATCCTGTGGTGGTCTTTCTCTGGGTTTCCTGCCAATACAAGACATGACTACGGGAAAATATTTTTCCTTTGTTTTTCCTTTCTGGCATGCAATCTTAGCTGTTACACAGGGCTGGACAGAAACGCAAATGATCGTATTTTCTTCAAACTTGTTCACATCATATTTTGCATTTGTGTTTTCTTCCATAGCGCCTTCGTTATATATTAAAACTCCTGTCTTTTAGCAAAATGATTTTTTTAAAGATTGATTTATTTATTTGAAAGTCAGCTACAAGAACAAGACACAGAAGCAAAGAGGGAGAGGGAGAGAGAGAGAGGAAGAGGTGAGAGAACTCCATCTGCTGGTTCACTCACCAAATGGTTGCAGTGGCCTGGACAAGGACTAGGCCAGGCTGAAGCCAGGAGTCAGAAGCGTTATCCAGGTCTCCCACGTGGATGCAGGGGCCCAAGCACTTGGGTCATCTTCCGCTGTTTTCCCAGGCACATTAGCAGAGAACTGGACCAGAAATGGAGCAGCCAGGTCTCCAACCTACACCCATATGGGATGCTGGCACTGCAGGCAATTGCTTTACCTGCTATGCCACAGCACCAGCCCCCAAAATGATTGTTTCTAGACTAAATCTTGCTAATTAAGAATGTGTGAAAAATTGACCTCCAGGAAAAGAATTTGAGAAGCCTCAAGAAAGCAGTCAGATCAGGCTAAAGCTTTTATTTATTTATTTTTATTTTATTTGAAAGGCAGAGAGTCAGAGACAGATATTTCATCCATTGGTCCATAAGTCCATCACCAAATGCCCAGCACAGCCATGACTTTGCCAGGCCAAAGCCACAGGAGCCGAGAAGTCAGTCTGGGTCTTCAACATGTATGGCAGAGACCCAAGTATTTGAGCTATCATCTGCTCCTTCCCAGGGTGTATATTAGCAAGAAACTGGAATTGGAAGCAGAAACAGGAATTGAACCATGATCTCCTATAAGGATGTGGGTGTCTCTATATCCTTAAATGCTGTACCAACCACCTGCCCCCAGTAGGCAGATGAAGTTCTTGAAAGATATAAAGGAGAAAATATATACAAAAATACCAGCTGCTGCTGCTGTGGGGCCGGTGCTGTGGCGCTCTGCGTTAATCCTCTGCCTGCAGCACCAGCATCCCATATGGGCACCGGTTCTAGTCCAGGTTGCTCCTCTTCCAGCCCAGCTCTCTGCTATGGCCTGGGATAGCAGTGGAAGATGGCCCAAGTGCTTGGGCCCCTGTACCCGTCGGGGAGACCAGGAGGAAGCACCTGGGTCCTGGCTTCGGATTGGCACAGCCCTGGCCGTTGCAGCCATTTGGGGAGTGAACTGATGGAAGGAAGACCTTTCCCTCTGTCTGTCTCTCTCACTGTCTACAACTCTACCTGTCAAATAAATAAATACAATCTTTAAAAAAAAATACTTCCTGCATGCTATGGTGCTCAGCGAGTACTGAATTACTGCCCGACAATTGGTATCTTCTCCCTGTCTGCACTCAAGGATAAGCATGTTTCATTGAAGTGTATGGATTTGCATAAGAACACACATATAAAGTGGTTAGAACATGCTCAGCACTGTGTAACTATTCAAAAGCTTCTATCATTCCTTCAACTTCATGCTATGACCTTCACTTTGAAACAGCACCCGCAAAAATATTTTTATTTTACGATTTCCTGTTTAGCAATATTTTAGAGTTGAAGAAGGCAAAGTATGATAAAGGTATTTGGGTGTTATTAATGCAGCTATCATTATGCTTTATGCTTGTAAAGTTTTTATGTGCACATTATATAGATATTTTTAAAAGAGCAGTTTTAGGTTCACAGCAGAATTAAGCAAGACAGAGATTTCTTATATATTGGTCCCTACATACACACAGCCTAGTATCTCCCACCAGAGTGAGACTTGTTACAATTGATGAACTTACGTTAACCCACAGTTATCACCTAAATCCTAGTTTACATTAGAGTTTGGCATTTATATTTAAAACATGTATATATAGAAATAGCATTAAATCACTTTAACAGTGATTTAATACAAAAATACTAATGTATTTTTATGTGCTGTGCTCATATAGTCATCATACTTGTGATTTCTTTAAATGAGCCTGCTACATGATGTTTTTATTCCTAAGATAAAAATTTGTTGCAGCAGGTGATTTAATAAAGGAAAACTGTACTTTGATGTATCTTCATGACTTGTAATTTCTCTCTGCTTCAACTTCCTCAGTTCAGAAGTACAGATTACTAAGAACTGCTACTTAGTCCTTAGAACTATTTGTAAACTTTTGTTTTATTTGAAAGGCAGAGTTATAGAGAAAGAGAGGGAGGGAGGGAGAGAGAAACACAGAGAAATCTTCCATTTGTTGGTTCACTCCCCAGATAGTCTCAACAGCCGGGGCTGGGCCAGCTGAAGCCAGGAGCCTGGAGCTCCATCTGAGTCTCCACGTGGGTGCAGGGGCCCAAGCACTTGAGCCATCTTCTGCTGCTTTCTCAGGCACATTAACAGGGCACTGGATCGAAAGTGGAGCAAGCCAGGACAGTGATGTTGCAGGCAGTGGCCCAACCTGCTGCACCACAGTGTTGGCCCCTATTTATAAACTTTAAAGTGTGCAGAAATACAGGATGTTGTGACTACAGTAGAGAGATTAGTGACCTATAATCTGTTTACCTAGATTTTTTGCATCTAGAAACTAGTGGTTAGTTCCTTTGTGTGTTTTATAGGAAAAGATTTCACTGAGTGGAAAGCAAGAGAAATTTTTGTTTTGTTTAGTTTAGTTTTTAAAGGAAAATGGTCCATTTTATTTGTGAGCCCATAGAAACTCAAACAGATTTTTGCAATTTCACTACAGGGTAAGATTGCCTGCAGGCAATGCTGAACATTTGCATTAAAGGAGAAACGCTAAAGTATTGTAACAGTGCTGCATTTAATTTAGTGTTCCCAAAGGGAGCCACAAGGAAAACAGAGTAGAGAGTTGCCTGGATTTCCATGAACTTTGTGGCTACTAAAGTGTCCCAGTTTTCACATTTTTTGTTGTTGTTGCTATTGGAGCTGCTCCCATATAGTGCAGTAGCTTACTCTCAGTGGTCATGTGTATGTTTTGAGTTAGCATGAAACTATCAACAGTCTGCCCATTCAGTGTCTTGTTTCTTGAAAATATTGATTTGTTTTCCTTTCAGCTACTTTCTTTAAATCACAGTAAACCTATAATTGGAAGATCATCAGGGACTTTTAAGATGGTTTTTAATCTCAAAAATGATAGGGACTCATTTAATTGACCCCTGTCTCTGCAGAATAACTGACCAAGGATCCCTTGTGTGTTTTGTCTACACTGTGTTACTGTGTTTGTTAGCTGGACAAACGCATCTATCATCATATATTCTGTAATGTCTCATTTCAAATTTTATCTTTAAAGTAATTTCCTGTATTGTTTAGCTTACTGCTAAATAGGCTGTAGATTCTCAGGAAACACTTATTGATTAAAAAAAGAAACTAGAATCTGGTGACATCATATTGTTTGGGCTTCTTAACTGCTTTCTGCAATGGATTTTTTAAGAGGTGGGCATGAAGGAGCTATTGTTACTAAGAAGTAGCCTAATCTACTAATGACTGATTTTTCTGCTTGAGTTATATAGTATTGTGAAACATATTGTAAAATATTTTAGAGGCCAGCGCTGTGGCTAAGCATCTGCCTGTGGTGGCAGCATCCCACATGGACGCTGATTCATATCCCAACTGCTCCTCTTCTGATCTAGCTCTCTGCTGTGACTTGGGAAAGCAGTAGAATATGGCCCAAATGCTTGGGCCCCTGAACTCATGTAGGAGACCCGGAAGAAGCCCCTGGCTCCCAGCTTTGGATCAGCCAGCTCTGGCCGTTGTGGCCATTTGGGAAATGAACCAGCAGATGGAAGACCTTTCTCTCTGTCTCTCCCTCTTTGTGTCTGTAACTCTACCTCTCAAGTAAATAAATAAATCTTAAAAAAAAAAAAAGAAATATTTTATGGTAAATATAATCTTTAAAGATATATTTTATTTAATTGAAAGAGTTACAGAGAGAGAGATGGAGAGACGGAAAGAGAGATCTTCCATTTGCTGGTTTACTGCTCAGATGGCCTCAATGGCCAGGGCTGGGCCAGGCCAAAGCCAGGAGCCAGGAGCTTCTTCCAGGTCTCCCACATAGGTGACAGGGGCCCAAACACTTGGCCAACTTTCCCTGATTTTCCCTGGCCATTAGCAGGGAGCTGGATCGGAAGTAGAAGAGCCAGTTTCCACGTTGGGACTTTGGTGTTGCAGGCAGCAGCTTTACCCATGACGCCATAACACCAGTCTTAGTAAATATAAATTTTGAGTTCTTCGAGCTGTATTCTTCATTCTTAATAATTTCTTGATATTCTGTTAGAGGGTTATCTTAACCATGCACGCTCATATTTGGAGCACTCATCATTTTTCATGATGAAGTATTTTTTTTTCTTTTTCTTTTTTTTTTTTTTTTTTTTTTTTTTTTTTTTTTTTTTGACAGGCAGAGTGGACAGTGAGAGAGAGAGAGAGAAAGGTCTTCCTTTGCCATTGGTTCACCCTCCAATGGCCGCCGCTGCCGGCACACCGCGCTGATCCGAAGGCAGGAGCCAGGTGCTTCTCCTGGTCTCCCATGGGGTGCAGGGCCCAAGTACTTGGGCCATCCTCCACTGCACTCATGGGCCACAGCAGAGAGCTGGCCTGGAAGAGGGGCAACCGGGACAGAATCTGGCCCCCGACCGGGACTAGAACCCGGTGTGCCGGCGCCGCAAGGCGGAGGATTAGCCTAGTGAGCCGCTGTGCCGGCCATGATGAAGTATTAAGACAGTGTTTGCCTCCAGAGTAGCCTAGATATGGATATTCTCATAGTGCCTTATGTCCTATAGGTGCTCAGTGACTAATGAGTAAATGGTTCAGTATGAACAAACCTGCCTACTGCAGGGTGGAATTTGTTCTGAAGACCAGAATTTTAACCTAGAAAGTACTATGTAAGAGAACTCGTCTAAGAATCAAACCTGTGAGTTTAAATTCTACCTCTGATTTTAATTTAGCTTTATCACTTTGGACAATCAATCATACCTTTTCAACTTTTAGTTTCCTCAAATATAAGTTGAATGGGGGAGCCAGTTTCGTGGCACAGTAAGTTAAGCCACTGCCTGCAATGCCTGCGTCCCTATCAGAGTGCTGGTTCAAATCCCCTCTGCTCAGCTTTTGATCCAGCTTCCTGCGAAGGCACCAGATGATGGTTCAAATGCTTCAGCCCCGCCACCCATGTGGGAGTCTCGGATGGAGATCTGGGCTCCTGGTTTCAGCCTGGTTCGGAACTGGCTGTTGGAATCATTTAGGGAGTGAACCAACAGATGAAAGATATCTCTACATATAGCTCTCCATCTCTCTGTTGCTCTGCCTTTTAAATAAATAAATAAGTTTTTTTTAACTTTAAACACCTAAGAATAATTGTGTGTTAATTACAGAGTTCAACCAATAGTATTAAGTAGAACAAAAAAAATACTGAAAGGGATAAAGTATTAAATTGTACATCAACAGTGATGACAAGGGCTGATCAAGTCACTGTTTCTCATAGTGTCCATTTCACTTCACCAGGTTTCCTTATTGATGCTCGGTTAGTTGTCACCAATCAGGGAGAGCATATGATATTTGTCCCTCTGGGACTGGCTTATTTCACTCAGCATGATGTGTTCCAGATTCCTCCATTTTGTTGCAAATGACCGGATTTCATTGTTTTTGACTGCTGTATAGTATTCTATAGAGTACATGTCCCATAATTTCTTTATCCAGTCTACTGTTGATGGGCATTTGGGTTGATTCCAGGTCTTAGCTATTGTGAATTGAGCTGCAATAAATATTAAGGCGCAGACAGCTTTTTTGTTTGCCAATTTAATTTCCTTTGGGTAAATTCCAAGGAGTGGGATGGCTGGGTTGAATGGTAGGGTTATATTCAGGTTTCTGAGGAATCTCCAGACTGACTTCCATAGTGGCTTTACCAGTTTGCATTCCCACCAACAGTGGGTTAGTGTCCCTTTTTCCCCACATCCTCGCCAGCATCTGTTGTTGGTAGATTTCTGTATGTGAGCCATTCTAACCTGGGTGAGGTGAAACCTCATTGTGGTTTTGATTTGCATTTCCCTGATTGCTAGTGATCCTGAACATTTTTTCATGTGTCTGTTGGCCATTTGGATTTCCTCTTTTGAAAAATGTCTATTGAGGTCCTTGGCCAATCTCTTCAGTGGGTTGTTTGTTTTGATGTTGTAGAGTTTCTTGATCTCTTTGTAGATTCTGGTTATTAGCCCTTTATCTGTTGCATAGTTTGCGAATATTTTTTCCCTTTCTGTCAGTTGCCTCTTCACTTTCCTGACTGTTTCTTTTGCAGTACAGAAACTTCTCAATTTGATGCAATCCCAAATGTTAATTTTGGCTTTGACTGCCTGTGCTTCTGGGGTCTTTTCCAAGAAGTCTTTGCCGGTACCTATATCTTGCAGGATTTCTCCAATGTTCTCTAATAATTTGATGGTGTTGGGTCGTAGATTTAGGTCTTTAATCCATGTTAAGTGGATTTTTGTGTAAGGTGAAAGGTAGGGGTCTTGCTTCATGGTTCTGCATGTGGAAATCCAGTTTTCCCAGCACCATTTATTGAATAGACTGTCCTTACTCCAGGGATTGGTTTTAGATCCTTGATCAAATATAAGTTGGCTGTAGATGTTTGGATTGATTTCTGGTGTTTCTATTCTGTTCCATTGGTCTATCCATCTGTTTCTGCACCAGTACCATGCTGTTTTGATTACAACTGCCCTGTACTATGTCCTGAAATCTGGTATTGTGATGCCTCCAGCTTTGTTTTTGTTGTACAAGATTGCTTTAGCTATTTGAGGTCTCCTGTGTCTCCATATGAATTTCAGCATCATTTTTTCCAGATCTGAGAAGAATGTCTTTGGTATTTTGATTAGTATCGCATTGAATCTTTAAATGGCTTTTGGGAGAATGGACATTTTGATGATATTGATTCTTCCAATCCACGAGCATGGAAGATTTTTCCATTTTTTGGTATCCTCTTCTATTTCTTTCTTTAAGATTCTGTAATTCTCTTTAACGTCCTTGGTTAAGTTTATTCCAAGGTATTTGATTGTTTTTGTAGCTATTGTAAATGGGATTGATCTTAGAAGTTCTTTCTTGGCCGTGGCATTGCCTGTGTATACAAAGAGGGGCACTATATAATGATTAAGGGATCAATTCAACAGGAAGATATAACGATTATCAATGTATATGCACCTTTATTTAAAAGATATGTTAAGGGACTTAAAGGGAGACTTAGATTCCAATACAATAGTACTGGGGGACTTCAATACTCTACTCTCAGAAATAGATCAACCAGACAGAAGATCAACAAGGAAACAGTAGATTTAAATGACACTGTTGCCCAAATGGATCTAACAGATATCTACAGAACTTTTCATCCTACACATAAAGCATTTACATTCTTCTCAGCAGTACATGGAACCTTCTCTAGGATTGACCACATACTAGGCCATAAAGCAAGTCTCAACAAATTCAAAAGAATTAGAATCATACGATGCAGCTTCTCAGAGCATAGCGGAATGAAGTTGGAAATTAGCAACTCAGGAATCCCTAGAACATATGCAAACACATGGAGATTGAACAACATACTCCTGAATGAACAGTGGGACATAGAAGAAATCAAAAGAGAAATCAAAAACTTTCTGGAAGTATATGAGGACAACAGCACAACATTTCAAAACTTATGGGATACAGCAAAAGCAGTGTTAAGAGGAAAGTTTATAGCAATAGGTGCATACATCAAGAAATTGGACAGGCACCAAATAAATAAGTTTTAAAACTATATAAAATGGGGGCCAGCGCTGTGGCCTAATAGGCTAGGCCTCTGCCAGCAGTGCCAGCATCCCATGTGGGTGCTGGTTAATGTCCCAGCTACTTTTCTTCCAGTCCAGCTCTCTGCTAATGGCCTGGGAAAGCAGTAGAAGATGGCCCAAGTGCTTGGGCCCCTGCACCCATGTGGGAGACCCAGAAGAAGCTCCTGGCTCCTGGCTTCAGATTGGCTCAGCTCTGGCCATTGCGGTCATTTAGGGAGTCAACCAGCAGATGGAAAACCTTTCTCTCTGTCTCTCCCTCTTCTCTGTCTTAACTCTGTCTCTAAAATAAATAAATAAAATTTTTTAAAAATTACATAAATGAATAAATTGAGCAAGAATCATAAGATGATCTCTAAGATTTTTCCCTCTTCTAAAATGCTGTCTAAACTTCTAACAACTGGCCTTTACTTAACCTTTGCACCTTAATAAACCCTCTCCCTTCCTTCTCCAAAGTGCGCACCGAGTGAACCCCATACCATGCTCTCCACTCGTGAGTGTTCTTTACTACGCCTACGCTTGTCTGCTCCCACCTGTTGAGTCACTGTTTTCCCAGAGTCCATTGTGTTTATTCCAAACCTGTTTATGCTGGTTTTACTTGCTATTGTATTTATGTAAGTTAATTCAATGTTATGCCACCCAATGAAACCAGAGTATAAAAATAGTTGTTTTTGTAAGAACTAAATGTTTTGAAAAACTGAATAAAGATGAGTTTCTTTAAAAAAAAAAAAAAAAAGTATTACTGCATTAGATATAGGGGTGAGATAACTGAAAAAGGTAGGGGGTGTACTAAAAGTCTAGAAGGATTCTGGACCCAGATTGCTTTGCAAGTCTCTTGAGTTCTTCCACCACTTTAAAGAAATTGAAACTGAACATGGTAGCCAGTGCAGTAACTGAATCTAGCCAAACGACCCATACTCAAAGAAAGGCCCTGCTCTAAGAAATAGCTAAGGAATGTATTTTGTATGCTTCATGTGAAAATAAAAAATTATCTCTTTTTATGATTCTCCACTTGAAAATAAAGTCAGCTTTCTTCATTAGCAGATCAAGGCCCCATCAGGTAAAGAGCGTTGTTATTATTCTATGATCATCATCACATTGTTGACCTTGTTTTTTGTTTTTAAGAGTTATTTATTTATTTATTTATTTGGGAGAGTGACAGAGAGAGATACAGCGATCTTCCATTTGTTGGTTCACTTCCCAGATGGCTACAATGGCCAGAGCTGGGCCAGGCTGAAGCCAGGAGCCAGGAGCTTCACCTGGGTCTCCCACATGGGTGGGAGGGGCTCAAACTCTTGGACCATCTTTCACTGCTTTTCCCGGCTGCTAGCGGGGTGCTGGATCAGAAGCAGAGTGGCTGGGATACGAACTGGCACCCATATGGGATGCTGGCATTGCAGGCAGCAACTTTACCCACTAGGCACAACACCAGCCCCATAGGCCTTCTTAAAAATAACAACTAATGCAGGTCATATTAGTGCTTTTAATTTGGGTTCTGTCTGCTCAGATCTATGCAAAGCACTTCTTTATATCTCTTATTAACAACCAATTCCTACCTGTGTTTCCTTCACAGAACATCCAGAAGATTCTCGGCCTTGCCCCTTCACGAGCTGCCACCAAGCAGGCAGGTGGATTTCTTGGCCCTCCACCTCCTTCTGGAAAGTTCTCTTGAAGTAAAGCAGAGCCCTTTAATTCCTGTTTGTTTGTTTGTTTTTTAAATATACAAGGCAGACTGGCATCTATTTTATAGCAAGAACCATAGGCAGCCTTAGCACTTGAGCCACTTTCTATTTTTGAGTTATTTCTCAGCTTTTTGGATATCATTAGAATGGCATCCAACACATATGATAGTGCTTTTGGTCACAGATAAATTGTCTTCAATAAGTAGACTGATTAGTTAAGTTCAGGTGATGTTTATGTAATGAAAAACAAGTCCTATCTTTCCCGTTTTGCTTACATAAATATTTTCTGTGGGACTGACTCTCAAGGCTCTATCTGTGTCACATACATGCAAGTTGGCTCTCCATGAGTGAACATCTAGAAATCTAGAAGAAAAACTTAGTTTGTGTAACTAAACTTAATTGGAACTGTTTGTTGTATTTTTTTAAGCCAAATATATCACTTGAGATCAATAAAGCCAAAATTTTAGCTACTTCATCCACAATGATCTGTTTTGTTTTGCTTGCATATTTCTAGATAATGTTTTTAGTAATGTGAGCATACAGGTAAGCATTGGCCAAGAAGCTGTTTCCCCATCCTTGCCTCTCATGCTCAAAATCTACAGAGTTGTCCTAGTTTGGAAATTGGAAAGCAGAAGTGGGAAGGAAAGTAATGACTCATGGATTTTAAAACTGAGAGTCCCCAGCAGCTGCCTTCGTACCCTGGTACAGCCTGTTGGATTCTTGTGAGAGTGCATTTAGATCTCTGGTAGGCCACGTTGTAGTTCTGTGTGGCTGTCTTGCAGAACTTGCTCCTAGTACAATGGCATTCTGGTCCTGCCATGCACCCTTGTGAGGAGGAGGGATGCATGTGCCATGCTTCTCCCTCATGAGCCATAGAGTTCGAAGTCTTATGTAGAATAATAAGCCACGGTCAATTTGTAGTATTTCTCAATAATCTCCTTAGATGTGGGCATTATACAAGTGAGGAAAAACACATGATTTGCAAAGTGAGTTAAACCAACAGCAAACTTCTCATCAGCAATCATAAAGTCCAGATGATAGTGGGATCCTGTCTTCAATGCATTGAAGAAAATGAACATCAACCTAGGATCTTACATGTGGGGAGCAGCCCGGACTGGACTGAGTTACTGGAATTAAGACTTATTCTATGCATCTGCTCTCCCACAATATGGCGCTGGGAGAGGAGTAAACAGCTTCTGCACAGCTGCCTCCAGTTCAACCAATAAACTGTAGGACTTGCTCCTGATTGGAGGAGAGCAGCGTACTCGGCGTGTGGGCAGCCGAGTTGGGATTGGCAGAGGAGGACTATAAAGGAGGAGAGAGACGGCACGCACCAGGAACATCTAAGGGGAACATCTAAGGGAACACCTGTGCAGCCCCCGAGAGAGCCGGCCGGCGGTGTGCCGCTCCCCTGCGGAAGTGGGGAATGTGGCCAGGGGGAACTGCCCTTCCACGGAGGTGGAAGGGATAGTAGCCAACCCGGGAAGGACCAGCAGCAAACCCGGGGAGGGCCGAGCAGACGAAAGAACAGCGCAGGGTCCTGTGTCGTTCCTCCACGAAGAGGGGGAGCGACACTTACATACACCTAAATCATAAGATTGGGGGCAAAATAAAAACATTTTCAGATATACAAAATCTAAAATAATTGAATTATTAAAGGGGCAAAAATGAAGATTTACACAAGAGTGGTGATGACTGTTATCAGTTTTTTCCATGTTACTGGTTACTGCAGGCAAAATAATTAAAAATGATAATGAAGAAAATGATGCTCATGATAACAATGACAAAAATGAAATATTTAAGATAAAGCCTAGAGAGAACCATTCTCAAAAGTCTGCTGCCATCTAAAGTGAGACTGTGTAGCCCACTCTCGCCACCTTACCCTGAGGCTTTGATGCTGGTGCTTTCTGATGGGATTTCTCGCGAACCAGGTTTTCATACACAAATCATGTTTCCCTGATAAAAAGTGAATAGAGGGGCCGGCGCTGTGGCTCACTAGGCTAATCCTCTGCCTTGCGGCGCTGGCACACTGGGTTCTAGTCCCGGTAGGGGCACCAGATTCTGTCCCGGTTGCCCCTCTTCCAGGCCAGCTCTCTGCTGTGGCCCACGAGTGCAGTGGAGGATGGCCCAAGTCCTTGGGCCCTGCACCCCTTGGGAGACCAGGAGAAGTACCTGGCTCCTGCCATCGGATCGGATCAGCGTGGTGCACTGTCCACGGCGGCCATTGGAGGGTGAATCAATGGCAAAGGAAGACCTTTCTCTCTGTCTCTCTCTCTCACTATCCACTCTGCCTGTCAAAAAAAAAAAAAAAAAAGATAAAATAGAGGAGCTGGTGCTGTAGCGTAGCATATAAAGCCACCGCCTGCAGTGCTGGCATCCCATATGGGTGCTGGTTCAAGTCCTGGCTGCTCCACTTCTGATCCAGCTCCCTGCTTATTTGCCTGTGAAGGCAGTGGAAGATGGCCCCCAAGTCCCTGGGCCCCTGCACCCATGTAGGAGACCTGGAAGAAGCTCCTGGCTCCTGGCTTCAGATCAGCCCAACTCTGGCCATTGCAGCCATTTGGGGAGAGACCCATTGGATGGAAGGCCTCTCTCTCTCTCTCTCTCTCTCTCTCTGCCTCTACCTTTCCCTCTCTGTAACTCTTTCAAAGGCTGGCATGTGGCACAGTGGGTTAAGCTGCCTCCTGCGATGCCAGCACCCAATATGGGCACTGTCGAGTCCCAGCTTCTCCACTTCAATCCAGTTCCCTGCTCATGCACCTGTGGAAGAAGCAGAGGGTGGCCCAGGTACTTGGGCCCCTGCCCCCCAGTGGGAGACCTGGATGGAGCTCCATGACCACCAGATGGAAGAGATCTCTGTCTCTGCCTTTCCAATAAATAAATCTTTAAAAACAAAAAAATTAAAAAACCTCACGAGTTTATACTAATAATCAGGACTATAGTTTATTTATTTATTTGGTCTACATCTCTTGTATCAAGCCATACTAAGAATTCCAATTTTTTTTTTTTTTTTTTGACAGGCAGAGTGGACAGTGAGAGAGAGAGACAGAGAGAAAGGTCTTCCTGCGCCGTTGGTTCACCCTCCAATGGCCGCCGCGGCCGGCGCGCTGCGGCCGGCGCACCGCACTGATCCGATGGCAGGAGCCAGGAGCCAGGTGCTTTTCCTGGTCTCCCATGGGGTGCAGGGCCCAAGCACCTGAGCCATCCTCCACTGCACTCCCTGGCCACAGCAGAGAGCTGGCCTGGAAGAGGGGCAACCAGGACAGAATCCGGCGCCCCAACCGGGACTAGAACCCGGTGTGCCGGTGCCGCTAGGCGGAGGATTAGCCTAGTGAGCCGCGGCGCCGGCCAAGAATTCCAATTTTTAGCAGTAGGAATTAGATAATGATAACTAGAATATCACATAATTGCTTATTAGCATAATCTCACAACATAGCACCTGAAAGCCTCCATATATCAATACAACCATTACTAATACAGTTACTGAAAAATAAACATCTTTTTTTTGGTGGAAAGCCATGAAGATTGTTCAAGCTACAGCCCACTAGGGGTTCACAGAGAAATTACTGAAATTTCAAGTTACCTGGAATGGACTGAGATTATGCCAATTTTGTATACATTCACATTCATTTGTTTCATGTTATTTTTAAGAGTTTTTTAAAATTTTGCTTTATGACTTTATGACTTATGTTATTTTAAGAAACTGTTCTTTGAGGCAGGTGTTATGGCATAGCAGGTAAAGCCACTGCTTGCGGTGCCGGCATCCCATATGGGCACCGTTTCAAGTCCTGGCTTCCCCACTTTTGGTCCAGCTCTCTGCTTTGGCCTGGGAAAGCAGTGGAAGATGACCCAAGTCCTTATAGGAGACCTGGAGGAAGCTCCAGGCTCCTGGCTTAGGATCAGCGCAGCTCTGTCCATTGTGGCCATTTGGGAGTGAACCAGCAGATGGAAGACCTCTCTCTCTCTCTCTCTCTCTCTCTCTCTCTCTCTCTCTCTCTCTTTGCCTCTGCCTCTGTAACTCTGCCTTTCAGATAAATAAATAAATCATTTTGAAAGAGAGAGATTGTTCTTTAATTTTACTGTCTGATTCTATAATATCTTCATAGGCTTCTAGGCTGGTGCACAGAAGCATATTTAAACTAGGTAGAAATAGGCACCTCACCACTCATTGTGCTCTTGTGAGTACAGCCCTGTTCATCAGCCCTTGATGTGTGGGGAGACGCACAAGTACAGAACATGACCAGAAGCAATTTTACCTGCTTCTAAGCTAACAGTGGGCCTGGCAGGAACACCACCTGCAGTGACACTGCCCCCTCATTTAACACCAACTCACTCACGTCCTCATCCCTGTCCCCTTAATTTCCCTGCAGTACCCTCCCAGTCGTTGCGGACTCCTACCATCCTCCATCCTGCCTTGGCAGTGAGCTGTAGAAAATATAAATGTGTTGTTACGGGTTGCAGGGGAGTTGGCTCCCCAAACTCATGCAAATGCTTAAACCCCAAATCCTTGTGTTCACTATTGATGGATTAAAGCTAATAGTTGGATTAAGGTGGAGGCTTGATCCAATTCTGGCATTTGACTTGAGGGGACCTTTGGGAAGCAATTGGATTAGGTTGCTGGGGTGGGGCTCTATGATCAAATCATGGCTTCATAAGGAGAGACCACATGGCCGGTTCTCCGGGATCTCTGCTTCCTGGTCTACCATGTGATCCTCTGCCTGCACATGCTTTGTCTTTGCCTGCTTCTGTTACACACCAGGCTTATGGGGCTGCCTGACTGTGGATGGCGAACGCCCCAACTGTGAACTAGACATTCTTCCTGCCTAAGAAGCTGCTTTCAGGCATTTAGTTGTAGTAAGAAAAAGCTGATTAATACAACTGTGTTGCTGCTTTCGGGGAAGCTGTCCAGTGGCTCCCAGCAGTTTTAAGTGAAACTAAACTATCCAGCCCACAAGATCATCCCAGTGGTCCTCCAGGCTCCCCCTGGAACCTGGTGCCCCATGTATCCTTGGCTCTAGTCGTGCAGAATCAGCCAACAAATGCTGTACTTTTCATTTTCTTGGGCTTTACAACCTTTGTTTGCTCTGCCTGGCACATTCTTCCTCTTATTAACCAGGTTCCCTCCTGCTACTTTCCTAACTCGGCATCACCTCAAGACAGTTTTCTCTGATCTTTACATGGTAGGTTTTCCCTCCCTGTGTTTCTGGTTGACTTTTCATATATGAGGCATTTGTCTCTCCTTTTTTAAAAAAATATATTTTTAATTTATTTGCAAGGCAAAGAATTCTCATCCTCTGGCTTACTCCTCAAACACCTGGGGCTGGGGCTGGGGCTGGGGCTGGGGCTGGGGCTGGGCCAGGGCTGGAGCCGGTAGCTGGGAACCCAGGAATAAACCCAGGTTTCCCATGAGGACAGAGGCAAGAAACCCTACTGGAGCCATCACCGCTTCCTCCCAGGGTCTGCATTGGCAGGAAGCTGGAGTGAGGAGCAGGAACCGGGATGCAAACCCAGAAACCCTAACGTGGGATGTGGGCATCTCAACCAGCAGCTTAAATGCTTGGCTGATCTCCTGCATTTAGCCTGGCAGTTGTACACTGATGTGTAGCAGGAGTATACCGATGTGGGACACCCAGCTTGGCTCCTAACTCCAACTCCTGCCAGGGCAGACCCTACGAGACAGCAGTGATGACTGATGTAATTGGGTTCCTACCACTCCTATAGGACACCTGGTCTGAATTCCTGACTCCGAATTTTGGCCTGGCCCAGCCCTGGCCATTGCAGGCCTTTGGGTAGTGAACCAGCAGGTAGAACATACAGTATCTCCCATTCTCCCTTCCCTCCTCCTTCCCCATTCCTCTCAAATAGTTAAAAATGGAAAATCGACTCTCAGCCTCAGTTGCTTCATCTGGAAAATGGGGTTAATAACTGCCACAGCTCCGTTACTCAATATTCAATCACCTGTGTCTTCAGATAGTCCCTCATTTCCTGGGGGAACCTGCTGACCTGCATCTTGCTGAATGCTCTCTGCCATGCTTGCTCCACAGGTGAGTTGTGTAACGTGTTTAACTTCTTATTTTAAATAAATTGACTGGGACCCAGCGTTCTGGCAGAGTGGGTAAATCCATCGCCTGCAGTGCCAGCATTCCATATGGGTGCTAGTTCATGCCCCAGCTGTTCCATTTTCAATCCAGCTCCTTGCTAATGCACCTGGGAAAGCAGCGGAAGATGGCCCAGTGAACCAGTGGGTGGAGGATCCCTCTCTCTCCCGCCCTCCCTCACCCCAACCCCGTAACTGACTTTCAAATAAGTAAATACATAAATAAATAAATCTTTTTTAAAAAATTAAATAAATTAACTAAATATCATGTGAATTGATGAAATATGAGTACAAAGGGGCCGACGCTGTGGCACAGGGGGTTAAAGCCCTGGCCTGAAGCACAGGCATCCCATATGGGCGCCGGTTCGAGACCTAGCTGCTCCACTTCCCATCTGGCTCTGCTATGGCCTAAGGAAAGCAGTAGAAGATGCCCCAAGTCTTTGGGCCCCTGCACCCACGTGGGAGATTAGGAAGAAGCTCCTGGCTCCTGGCTTGGGATCAGCGCAGCTCTGGTCATTGGATGGAAGACCTCTCTCTCTCTGCCTCTCCTCTCTCTGTGTAACTCTGACTTTCAAATAAATAAATAAATCTTTAAAAAAAAAAGAAATATGAGTACAAAGAGAGACTCACTTCTATAAAAACTAAGCTGAATGGCTTAGAATGACCTAACAAACAAGCAAGTTACTAAAAATAATTGCTGCTGTCAGCTTAAATGCGGATGATACAACAGAGACTTAAAAAGGTGACAAAAATGTAGAAAGATTCAGCCCTCCTGTCCTTGTTTAGTGATTTAGTTCCATTTCTACATTAAGGAAACCAAAGCTGGAAATCAGAGCTGATGCATTTTGGATTTAGTTTATGCAGGAAAAAAAGACAATGGGACTCTGTACTCAATAGACTCATACTCAAGGAAGGTGTGGGCTGTCCAGCAGAAGTAGGGTGTGTTTGTTTTGAGTTGAAGTAAATGTGCTTACAATACTGTATGTCGGTTCTTTTTTCATGATTCCATTCTGTAATTTTTATTTTTTGTAAATATTTATTTGTTTTTAAGTCAGAGTTGAGAGAGAGGGAGAGAGAGAGAGAGAGATCTTCCATTCCCCAAGTGATGCAGTGCCCAGGGCTGAACCCGGCAGAGGCCAGGAGCCAGTAGCTTCATTCAGGTCTCCCCATGTGTTGCAGGAGCTCAAGCACTTGGATCATCTTGTGCTGCCTTCCCAGGTGCATAAGCAGGGAGCTGGATCAGAAGTAGTGCAGCCAGGACTAGAACCAGTGCCCTGATGAGGGATGCCAGCACCACAGAGGCTGCACCACAATGCCAGTCCCTCTATTCCACTTTTTAAAGCAATAACGTCCCCCTTTTCCTGTGTCACCATCTAAGTATTAACACTTTGAATGGTAGAAGTTTAAAAATCACTCAGCTGACACCAGATGGGTGAGGAAGAAGATAGCCTGGGTTCATGAAAGCTACATTTCAAACAGCCTTCTCTAAAGGGAGTTCTTAATCCAGAAATTTACATTTGGGTGCACGTTTCATCTGGCTGTTCAAAAGAGCCTTCAATACCATCAAAGGCTTTTTCTTTAATACAAAAATTATTTTTAGGTTTATAATTTATTCCCATCATTTGCTGAACAGTCAGTTTGATCTTAAACAAACGTCACATCAAGAAAGTTGAAAGTATCTGAAACCTGCTTGATCTGTCAACAGATTATTCCAAGCTGAAAAAAGTTTACATTTTTAGGAAAGATAGAATAATACTTTGTAGCATGCTGGTTTTCAAATTATCTTTGCCCATAGCCCTTGTTAAGGAATATGAGAGAACTTCAAAAATGTTCATAGAAAATGGAATTAAAAGATGTTAGACAATTAAGAGGTGTCCTTTCATTACATTTTCCATGAACTTTTTGACTGACTCTCATATGTTTTATGGCTGCAGTCCATACACAGAAGGATCATGAGGGCTGGCACTATGGCACAGCGGGTTCAAGCCACGGCCTACAGCGCCGGCATCCCATATGGGCACCAGTTCAAGCCCCTGCTGCTCCACTTCCAATCCAGCTCTCTGCTAATGCCCCTGGGACAGCAACAAAAGATGGCCCAAGTCCTTGGGCCCGCTATACCCACGTGGGAGGCCCAGAAGAAGCTCCTGGCTCCCAGTTTCCACCTGGCCCAGCCTGGTCATTGCAGCCATTCCGGGGAGTGAACCAGCAGATGGAAAACCTCTCTCTCTGTCTCTCCTTCTCTCTCTCTAACTCTGCCTTTCAAATAAATAAATATTTTTTAAAAAAGAGAGTATGAGACAATACCTCATATGCAGCCTGATATTTTATTCTTTCAAAATATTTGGTTATAACCCATTCATTTTACTAATCACTAATGGGTTATAGCAAGTAATTTAGGGGAAAAAAAACTATTCTAGAGACTAAAGGATTTCTTTTTTAAAAAAAAATTTATTTACTTGAAAGACAGAATGATGACAGAGAGAAAAGCAAAGAGAAATCAGGTCTCAGCTGCTCCAGGTAAAGCCACCTCCTGCAGTGCCAGCATCCCATAGGGGTGCCAGTTCAGGTCCTGGTTGTTCCACTTCTGATCCAATTCCCTGCTAATGGGTCTGGGAAAGCAGCAGAAGATGGCTCAAATACTTGGGCCTCAGCACTCTTGTGGGAAAAAGCTCCTGGCTCCTGGCTTCGGATCAGCCCAGCTCCAGACATTGCGGCCATTTGGGGAGTGAACTAGCGGATGGAAGACCTCTTTCCCTCTCTCTCTGTAATTCTGCCTTTTGAATAAATAAATAAATCTTCAAAAAAAAAAGATAAAATGAGGATAATATACAGAGATACTTTGAAAATTATAAGGGGACATTACTAAAAGCAGTTGAACAGTGCAATGTTTAAAAAATTGAGAGGGGCTGACGCTGTGGCTCACTTGGTTAATCCTCCACCTGTGGTGCTGGCATCCCAAATGGGCACCGGGTTCTAGTCCCGGTTGCTCCTCTTCCAGTCCAGCTCTCTGCTGTGGCCCAGAAGGCAGTGGAGGATGGCCCAAGTGCTTGGGCCCTGCACCCACATGGGACACCAGGAAGAAGCACCTGGCTCCTGGCTTCAGATCGGTGAAGTGCTGGCCACAGTGGCCATTTGGGAAGTAAACCAATGGAAGGAAGACCTTTCTCTCTGTTTCTCCCTCTCATTGTCTATAATTCTACCTGACAAATGAATTAAAAAACAAACAAACAAAAATCAAAAAAAGCAATAAAAAGAGGAGAGAAAGAGAGAGATCTTCCGTCCACTGGTTCACTCCCCAAATGGCTGCAATGACTGAGGCTTGGTGAGTCAGAAGCTAGGATCCAGGAGTTTCTTCTGGGTCTCTTAGATGGGTACAGAGGACCAAGGACTTGGGCCATTTTCCACTGATTTCCCAGGCCATTAGCAGGGAGCTGGATCAGAAGTGGAGCAGCTGGGATTTGAACTCTCTGCTGTGGCCCAGGAAGGCAGTGGAGGATGGCCCAAGTGCTTGGGTGCCTGCACCCGCATGGGAGACCAGAGGAAGCACCTGGCTCCTGGCTTCGGATCAGCGTAGCTCCGGCCGTGGCGGCCATTTGGGGGTGAACCAACGGAAGGAAGACTTTTCTCTGTCTCTCTCTCTCTCTCTCACTGTCTAACTCTATCTGTCAAATAAATTTAAAAAAAGTAAAAAATTTAGAAAAAGTCAATTGTATACTTTCTTTTCTATGTATGTATGTGTGTATTTGAAAGTCAGTTTTACACACCGAGAGAAGGAGAGGCAAAGAGAGAGAGATCTTCCATCTGCTGGTTCACGCCCCAGTTGGCCTCAACAGCCAGAGCTGAGCCTATCTGAAGCCAGGAGCCAGGAGCTTCTTCCAGGTCTCCCACGTGGGTGCAGGGGCCCAAGGACTTGAGCTGTCTTCTACTGCTTTCCCAGGCCATAGCAGAGACCACTGCTTTCCCAGGCCATAGCAGAGAGCTGGATTGGAAGTGGAGCAGCCAGGACTCAAACCAGCATCCATATGGCATGCTGGCACTGCAGGCAGCAGCTTTACCAGCTACACCACAGCACCAGCCCATAGTTGTATACTTTCTATAAAACACTAAGCACCCATTGACAATTTCCCTTTAATCATCAATTTATAGTGACTGTAAATTGAAGCTAGGTTATTTTCTAATGTTTACTTGTCTGAAAGCTTTAACTTTAAGTCTTGCTGATAAAATGCTAGCCTTATGGATGACCCAATTTCATTCCCTAAGTCTTGATTGCACCCTGTGGTCTTGGATAATTTAAGCTACAGAATTTAATTTAAAACCTTATCTTCTCTTCCAATAAAAAATAAACAATAAAACCCATTCCTTACTTATCTCGGGAAGTAAAATTTATTGATGCACGAGGAAGATTAAAACATCCAGAAGACATCAAATAATATGGAGTACTATTGTGTCTACTATCAAAAAAAGTACATGAATGGGGCCGGCACTGTGGTGTAGTAGGTAAAGCTGCTGCCCGTAGTGCCAGCATCCCATATGGACACCGGTTCAAGTTCAGCTGCTCCAGCTCTCTGTTATGGCCTGGGAAAGCAGTGGAAGATGGCCCAAGAGCTTGGGCCCCTGCACCCTTGTGGGAGACCTGGAAGAAGCTTCTGGTTCCTAGCTTAGGATCAGCCCAGCTTTGGCTGTTGTGGCCATATGGATAGTGAACCAGCAGATGGAAGACTTTCTCTCTCTTTCTCTCGCTCTCTCTCTCTGCCTCTGTCTCTCTGTAACTCTTCATTTTAAATAATAAATAAATAATTTTTTTAAAAAAAAGCATATGACTACAAGGCCGACTCCGTGGCTCATTTGGTTAATCCTCTGCCTGCGGTGCTGGCATCCCATATGGGCACTGGTTCTAGTCTCGGTTGCTCCTCTTCCAATCCAGCTCTCTGTTGTGGCCCAGGAGTGCGGTGGAGGATGGCCCAAGTGCTTGGGCCCTGCACCTGCATGGGAGACCAGGAGGAAGCACCTGGCTCCTGGCTTCGGATCGGCGCAGCACGCCAGCCGTAGGAGCCATTTCGGGGGTGAACCAACGGAAAAGGAAGACCTTTCTCTCTGTCTCTCTCTCTCTCACTGTCTAACTCTGCCTGTCCAAAAAAAAAAAAAAAAAAAAAAAAAAAAAGAGAGAGAGAGAGAGATCTCTCTGGAGCACATGTTGGTGCAGTGAAGCTCCCTTTGAGATGCCCGCATCCTATAATGGAGTGTCTGGGTTCAAGTCCCAGCTCTGCTGCTGATTCCAGCCTCCCACTCATGCATGACCCAGGAAGCAGCAGTGATGGCTCAAGTACTTGGGTCCCTGCCACTCAGGAAGGACATCGGGGTTGGATTCTCAGCTCCTGCCTTCTGCCTAGCCCAGACCCAGCTTTTGAGAATATTGAGAAAAGTAACTAGTGGATGAAAATGGGCACTCTCGCTCTTTCTTCTCTCTGTCTCTGTTTCTCTGTCTGTCTCTGCCTTTCAAATATGAGAGAAGGGGGGTTGGATGGGGAGGGAGATATCACTCTGGTGGCGGGGTAGACACAGATTAGAAAAGCAAGCCTTCGGACAAGTTAAGAGGACATTTATCAAATGTTTATTCAGTGCCCACTGTGTGCCAGGAGATACTAGGGTGACCAAAAATATAGTCACAACTCCTGATGTTCCAATCTACTAGTGGAAATAAATGCCAAACAGATTATCAGATAAGTGAACATGTAAACCTTCTAAATACTCATTGTGGGAGAACTTGACCACATGACTTTTGTGTATTTCTGCTCTTATTGCCTGACCCAGACTCCTTCTTCCTTTTGATAAGTTTCCTAAGCTTATCTCTCCTGCTTCATAGGGTCCTGGAGTCCCTTCTTCCCAAACAGTGGGAATTTAACCGAAGCAAGCAGTTAGAATAAGTCTGACCCCAGGATGGCAGCAAGAAGAATACAGGCTTTTGCTGTTCTATTTGCAGCCCCCCTTTTTTAAAAACAGCTAAGAAATCTTTTTCCAGCCTTTCTACCACACATTGGCTGGATCTGGGTCTCACACTCACTCCTAAGCCCACCCATAGCAAGGGTAGTTACAGAACCCAGCCCGCCTGCTTAGTATAGAATGCACTTACCCTGGTAATGTGGTTAGACACTGGAGCAGAACTGGGGCTTTGCAAGCCTGGGAAAAGGGAGAAGTGACTTTGGGTTGGGCACAAACTGTAAGAGCTATGGACAATGATTTAGAGAGCCCATCTGAGATAGAAATAGGCCACTGCAGTGGATAGTTGGGCCCATGGATCCTGTGGTTTCTCAGGATCTCTTATTCGGTTTCTTGCTGTTTGCTGCCACCTGGTGCAGGGTTAGATCTTCCTAACATGATCAAGCGACCTTGCCTGAAGAGCAAGTCCCAGGGCACCAAGCTAAAGGAACTCAGTGGTAAGGAATTTAGAAGTGCATTGGGGGGCTGGCTGGTGCTGTGGCATAGCGGATAAATCTGCCACCTGTAGGGCCGGCATCCCATACGGGCACTGGTTCAAGTCCTGGCTATGGCCTGGGAAAGCAGTAGATGCTCCAAGCCCTTGGGCCCCTTTACCTGTGTGGGAAACCCAGAAGCAGCTCCTGGCTCCTGGCTTTGGATTGGCCCAGCTCCAGCCATTGAGGCCATTTGGGGAGTGAACCAGTGGATGGAAGAAGATCTCTCTTTCTCTGCCTCTGCTTCTCTGTAACTCTGCCTTTCAAATAAATAAATAAATCTTAAAAAAAAAAAAAAAAAGAAGTGCACTGGCTATTTGAATATGTTTGCCTCATTCTTGAAATGCTTTGTTGTAGGGTTTGCTTTTTCTAGCTCTCTTTTATCTTTTCTGAGACTCAACTTACTGTTTGTATGTGTGTGCCACCTAGTGATGGTAATTGGCCAGGCCTGCTCTTCAGGGGAAGGGTGTGCACACTACACAGGAGAAAGGAGGCAGGGGGAGGAGAACTTGTACTGAGAAGCTTCTAGAACAAGTGTGCTATGAGATCCAGCTGTGTGGTCACGAGCAAAGACTGAGGTTCCTGAAAGAAGGAGTTCTCAAGATTGCGACACAGAAACCCTGCCCTGTGGAGTTCAGGCTCAAGACGGCAGCATCGACTCTTGCTTGAAGATCAGCCTGCTGGCCTGCCCTATCATTTCATACTAGACAGCCCCATACTCATGTGAGCCAGTTCTTTAAATCTCTCTTCCTACCCTCTCTGTCTCTGTCTCTTTCCATCTCAGTACCCAACTGATTCTTTCTCTCTGGAGAACCTTGACTAGTCAGTATCTGTATGGAGATGGACCACTGGCTCCAAAAATTCATTCTTGTCACTTACAGTTAGTCTCCATTTCACTTCATTGTGGCTGTATGAAATTTCTCTCAAATGGGAACAAGAGTGATATGAACCACTTCCAGGCTTGACCCATTAAAACTTCCTGCTCGTTTTCTTCTCTGGATGACGGACAGGACGATGCTAAGAGCACCCTTGGAAGCCACGTGTTGAAGACAGCATTCTGGGTCCTTCAGCAGCTATGTGGAGCAAGCCCCCGTCCCACAGACCTTGAACATTTTACCTAGATGTCCCTGGACTATTAAGTTGTAAGTAAGTTTCTATCATGTTAAACCTTTTACACTTTGCATTTTTTAAAATATTTATTTATTTATTTGAGAGGAAGAGTTACAGACAGAGAGAGCCAGAGCTATGCTGATCTGAAGCCAGGAGTTTCTTCTGGGTCTCCCACGCTGGTGCAGGGGCCCAAGGACTTGCACCATCCTCCACTGCTTTCCCAGGCCATAGCAGAGAGCTGGATAGGAAGTGGAGCAGCTGGGACTTGAACCGGCACCCATATGGGATGCTGGTGCTTGCAGACGATGGCCTTACCTGCTACGCCACAGTGCCGGCCCCCGCTTTATTTCTTCTAATTCAGAATATGTCAATATTATAACAACCTGCTTCATTTGTGAAATAAATGCATTGAGTCAGATTTTAAAAAAACTATTATTTTGGCTACTAAAAGGCAGACACTGTTCCTACTGTGCTGGTACTCAGAGGGAAGGAAGTTGGAATGAACAGGAGTGTCAGTGTGAGTTGGCAGCTGCTTGCTATTTTTAGCTAGGTTTGCAAGAGATGCATTTAGAGCACAATCTATGGGTTTGTAAGTAACAGAAGGGAATAGAGTCCAGAATTTTGGGATCTTACTATAAATGGAAAAGCCAATTGCTTCAGTGCTGTAAGAGCTAGAGACAGCCTTAGCTTAGAGGCCAATTCTGAAGACATCTCACACAAAGATCTCACCTGAATCTCATCCAATGATTTCAGATGCTTTCAAAAAACTGACACCCAATTGAGAGAAAAAGGCTTTGGGGCAAGGAAGCATAGAGAAACAGGATTACAGACTCTGTCTGAGAACTGCAGATGTGGCTACTGGCCCATGGAACTGAATAGAAGCAAACAGATTACATGCCTTATACGTTTTTGAAGTGAGAGGCCTGTTGGAAAAAAGCCACAATCAGTCAGGCATTAAAAAAAATCTTTGCTAAAATAAAGCAAATCTTGTGCTCCCAAACTTGCAGAAATCAGGCTGCAAAAGCCAAATCATTTGTGAAGAAGGTATGTTCTTCAGCCTCTACATTACAATTTTTCTTTGTCACTGGTTTTAGCATTTTGATTCAGATTTGTTTTGGTGTAATTTTTTTTTTTTTTTTTGACAGGCAGAGTTAGACAGTGAGAGAGAGAGACAGAAAGGTCTTCCTTCCGTTGGTTCACCCCCCAAATGGCTGCTACAGCTGGCATGCTGTGCCGATCCGAAGCCAGGAGCCAGTTCTTCCTCCTGGTCTCCCATGCGGGTGCAGGGCCCAAGGACTTGGGCCATCCTCCACTGCCTTCCTGGGCCACAGCAGAGAGCTGGACTGGAAGAAGAGCAATCAGGACAGAATCTGGTGCCCCGACCGGGACTAGAACCTGGGGTGCCGGCGCCGCAGGCGGAGGATTAGCCTAGTGAGCTGCGGAGCCAGCCTTGGTATAATTTTCTTAATGTTTGTTTCTTCTACTTCAGGTCCATTGAATACCCCAGGTCAGTAACTTTGTGGTCTCCATCACATTTGGAAAAATGTTGACCATTATTTCTTCAATTATTTTTTCTTTCCACCTTCCAATTGCTCTACCTTCTGAAATGCTAGTTATATATGGAGGCACTTCAAAAAGTTCCTAGGAAAATGGAGGAAAAAAAAGGTTAAGTTCATTTTGGTGCAAAAATTGTTTTTAAATCTGTGTAGAGTTTTTTCACTATACACATGTTTCATGAACTATTCGGAGGCCACTTATATGCCTGGATTTCAGAACATTTTACACCACAATAAACTTATTTTTAAACCCATTCCAATAAACATTTGGACATATCCTTGTATTTGTTAGGTCATTATGTCAGGTTCATTGCTTTTTAGTCCTTTTTCCTTATCCTGTGTGTTTCTCTTGGAAAGTTTCTATTGCCATGTCTTCAGATCCACTAATCTGTTCTTCTGTGTCATCTAATCTGTTATTTCCACCAAGAGTATTTTTTATTTCAGATACTATATTTTTCATCTTGAAGTTTAATAAGTCAGGGCTGGTGCTATGGTATAGCAAATTAAGTCTCCGCCTGCAGCGCCAGCATCCCACATGGGCGCCTGTTTGAGTCTCAGCTGCTCCACTTCTGATCCAGCTCTCTGCTGTGGCCTGGGAAAGCAGTAGAAGATGGCCCAAGTCCTGGGTCCCTGCACCCATGTGAGCAGCCGGGAGGAAGCTCCTGGCTCCTGGCTTCAGATCAATGCAGCTCTGGCCGTTGTGGCCATTTGGGGAGTGAACCAGCTGACGAAAGCCCTCTCTTTCTCTCTCTGCCTCTGCCTCTCTGTAACTCTGACTTTCAAATAAATAAATACATCTTTTTTAAAAAAAAAAAAAGTTTGATAAGTCTCATGTATCTCCCAATATCCTCTTTTTCATGTCATACTTTCCTCTACCTTCTTAAGCATTTGAAGTGTGGTAGCATTTTCACATCTTTGTCTCCTAGTTCTATCATCTGTGTAATTTCTAGAAGTTTACCTGTTTTAAAAGATTTATTTATTTCAATTTTTAAAAAATATTTATTTTTGAAAGGCAGAGTTATGGAGAGAGAGGGAGGGGGAGAGAGAGATCTTCCATCCACTGGTTCACTCCACAGTCGCAACAGCGAGAGCTGGGCTAGGCCAAAGTCAGGAGCCCAGAGCTCCATCTGGATCTCCCATGTAGGTGCTTGCACTTTGCAATCAGTCCAGGTGTCTTCCCAGGCACATTAGCAGGGAGCTGGATCAGAAGTGGAGCAGCCGGGACTCAAATAGGCACCCATATAGGTATCACGGCAGTGGCCTAACCTGTCAGGCCACAACACCAACCCCCTGGATCTGTTTCCTTTGACTGGTTTTCTTCCTGTTTCTTTGCATGCCTTGTTAAAATTAGTTATTTATTTAATTTTATTTGATGGACACACCCACACCCACACAGAGCTCCCACCTGCAGGTTCACTCCCTAGTGGCTGGATTGAAACTGGGAGCCAGGAACTCAATCCAAGTCTCCCACATGGGTGGCAGGGACCCAATCACTTGAGCTATCATTGCTGCCTCCCAGGGTCTGCATTATCAGGAAGTTGGAATTGGGACCTGGAGCTGCAACTTGGACCCACACACTACAGTGTGGGATGAAGGCATCCCAAGTGGCATCTTAACCCCTATACCGGAAGCCTGCTGCTTAGGCTTGCTTTTAAGCCTCTATCCTCTGGCTAACTTGGCCCCATGGTTGAGTCAGTGACCTTTAGAGTATGCTACACAATGTGCTATTTTACAAGGCCCTTCTACTTTGGCTGGTGGGAACTCAAACTATTCCCAGTTCTATCAGGGCTCATGGGGGTTTTTCCGCCTACTTGTTTTTGGCGGTTTTTCCCTTGACCCTGGGTAGTTTCCCCACTACCTACTCCTGCAAATCAGCACTCAGCTTTCAAATCAAGGGGACTCCCTGCCAGCAGAATTGTGGTTGCCAGGGACTGGGAGTGGGGGAAATGAGAAATATTGGTCACAGGGTACAATGTTTCAGTTACGCAGGATGAATACATTCTGGGCATCTACAGTATAGTGCACAGTTAATGCTACTGTGATATGTACTGGACACTTGCTAAAAGAGTAGATCTCAAATGTTCTCACCACAGACTCAAAGAAATGAAAACCATGTGAGGTGACGGGTATGTTAATGAGCTTGTTCATGGTAATCATTTCGCAAAGTTATGTATATCAAAACACACTATCTTAGATGGATACTTTTTAAAATTTGTACATTATACCAAAATAAAGCAGGGAGAAGAGAAAGGGAGATTCTCTAGAGATCTCCAAAACTCTTCCGTGCAGCTTGTCCTTTGTGGTACCACCCCACAAATGCTCTGCACCCCAACCTTCCTGGACTCTGACTTATGTCTCCTCCATCCAGGAAGTGGCTGTGTCTGCTTGTATCTCCAATCTTGCAGTCTGACCTGAAAATTCTTTTTAGGCAGAGCTGAGAAACTTGGAGAGTTCACTTTGGTTTCCTTCACTCACTGCTCTAAGCTACCTGTGCCCAGTGTATGTCAACTGCTGCTTCCCATATTTTGTCTAGTTTTCCAGTTGTTTAAAGCACAAGGGCAAATCTGGACCCAGTTATTCTGTTGTGGTTGGGAGCAGCATTCTCAATTCCCACTTCAGATGAGGACATGGAGGATGGTGGTAAGAAAGCTCCTCCCAGCAAGCACCAGCAGGGACTTTACACAGAGGTTCTCCCAGATTTTCATACTCTCTTTGGAAAAAAAAAAAAAGATGTATTTATTTATTTGAAAGGCAGAGTTACAGAGAAGCAGACGGGGAGAGAGAGAGAGAGAGAGAGAGAGAGAGAAGTGCTGCACCCACTGGTTCCCTCCCCAAATGGCGGCAACAACCGGAGCTCGGCTGATCCAAAGCCAGGAGCCAGGAGCTTCTTCTGGGTCAATCACACAGGTGCAGGGGCCCAAAGACTTGGACTATCTTCTGCTGCCCTCCCAGGCCATACAAAGAGCTGAGTCAGAAGCGGAGCAGCCAGGATTCAAACTGGTGCCTATATGGGATGCTGGCACTGCAGGTGGTAGCTTTACCTGCTACACCACAGCACCAGCCCCTGGACTCTCCTTCAGCAATTCACAGATCAGTCGCTCAGACACGTGGAGGATTGAGCCATGCAGTGTATTCTCTCTCATCTCTATCTTTCTTTCTGCCATCAGTCCAGGTGTCTGCAACACCCTCCTAGCTGAACAATGTGAATACTTGCTATTTGTTGAGCCTACTTTGCCAGATATTTTACCTATGCCATCTTTTTTTTGCATTGCTCCAACCAAGTAGTTATCATTTGCTCCTGCTTTTTATTAGAGGGTAAAGAAACCGTACAACTCCATTAATTGTTCAAGGGCAGATCCAAGATTTAAAGGTAGCCATTGCACTTTTCTCTATATCCTATACCTTGTTATTAGCATTATAATTTCTTCTTCTCATTATTATTTGAGAGCAGGAAGGAGAGAGAGAGAGAGAGAGAGAGAGAAACACTCCTATTTGCTGGTTTACTCCCCAAATGCCCATAAAAGCTGGGGGATGGGAACTCAATCCCGGTTGCCCATATGAATGTCAGGGACTGAACTATTTGACCCAACAGCACTGCCCCTCAAGTTGTACATTAGCAGGAAGCTGGAATCAGGTTTAGAGCTGGGACTCAAATCCAGGCAGTTTGATAGGGTATGTGGGCATTTTAATTGTTGTCTTGGGGCTGGCATTGGTGCATAGCGGATAAAGCCTCCGCCTGCTGAGCCAGCATCCCATATAGATGCCAGTTCCAGTCTTATCTGCTCTACTTCTGATCCGGCTCCCTGATAATATGCCTGGGAGAGCAGAAGAAGATGGCCCAAGTGCTTAGGCCTCCGCACCCATGTGGGAGACCCAGAGGAAGCTCTTGGTTCTTGGCTTTGGACCAGCCCAGCTGCAGCCATTGTGGTCACTGGGGACTAAACCAGCAGATGGGAGATTGCTTCTTCTGTCTCAGCACACACTCCCCACCCCAACTCTGCCTTTCAAATGAAATGATTAAATCTTAACAACAGTATCAACAACAACAACCTGGTGTCTTAACCACTAGGCCATATGCCCACCTCATCTTTACAATTTCTAAATATTGGGGCTGGCACAGTGGCTTATCAGGTAAAGCCACCCCCTGCAGTGCCAGCATCCTATATGGGTGCCAGTTAGAGTCCTGGCTGCTCCGCTCCCCATCCAGCTCTCTGCTATGGCCTAGGAAAGCAGTAGAAGATGGCCTAAGTGCCTGGGCCCCTGCACCTCTGTGGGAGACCTGGAAGAAGCTCCTGGCTCTTGGCTTCAGATTGGCTCAGCTCTGGCCATTGCAGCAATTTGGGGAGTGAACCAACAGATGGAAGACCTCTCTCTCTCTGTCTCTCTGCCTCTGCCTCTCTGTAAGTTTGCCTTTCAAATAAATAAATAATCTTTAAAAAAAAATTTCTAAATATCCTGTACTAGGACAATTTTCCCATCCAGTTCATGCCAACAATTCATGCCCATGAATTGATCTAATCATCATCTAGAAGCTTGAAATTTTCCATATAGAAATCTCTATAAACATATCCTATGATACTTTCTTTTTTTTTTTTTTTTAAAGATTTTTATTTTATTTGGAAGAGTTACAGAGAGAGGTAGAGCCAGAGAGAGACAAGCCTTCCATCCACTGGTTCACTCCCCAGATGGCTGCAATGGGCGGAGCTGCACCAATCTGAAGCCAGGAGCCAGGAGCTTCCTCTGGGTCTCCCACGTGGGTGCAAGGCCCCAAGTTCCTAGGCCACCTTTCACTATCCCAGGCCATAGCAGAGAGCTGGATTGGAAGAGGAGCAGCTGGGACTAGAACTGGCGCCCCTATGGGATGCTGATGATTCAGGCCAGGGCTTTAACCTGCTGCGCCACAGTGCAGGCCCCCCTATGATACTTTCAATTCGGCACTTCCATCTTCTGGAGATCTCCAAAACCTTAACTTTCCCCTATTCTTCCCTTTCTCTAGTTTCCTTACAGCCCAATAATGTTATTGAATAACACTCTCACAAGGGCCGTCAGCTCCCTCACTTCTCTTTACCTGCCCAGTTAATCTTTGACTCCAGATGAGTCCAAACACCTGCCTGCTCTCTTCCTGGACGGTTGAGTGAGGATAGAGAAAAATCCATTCAATATTCAGCTCAGAATTGAGTTCTGCACAATCATTTCACGAGTCCTTAGTTGGCAATGTTTCTTATTTCCTATAAGTGCTGTTCAGAAACTTTATCTCCCTCGTGAAGCAGGCAGCCTTTCTCTTCACCTCCTTTTTAGCAGGTGATTTTTCCCCTATTTTGCCCAGAAAAACGTCTTTCAGCCTCACTCCTTCACTTCCAAACATAAATGTCTACACGCATATTTTTACCTGTTCTCTTTTTCAAGGAAGAAAACTAATATTCCTTCTCTTCACATCTTTACTTGTCCCCTTGACCTCAATAATTGTTACTTCTTTCTATTGGATTTGCAAGGCCCCCCTCTTTCTGGCTCCTTTTCATTTTTTTAAGATTTATTTATTTATTTGAAAAGCAGAGTTAGAGAAAGAGAGAGAGAGAGAGAAAGAGAGAGAGAGGTAAGAGACAGAGGTCTTCCATCCTCTGGTTCACTCCCTAAATGGCTGCAATGGCTGGAGTTGGGCTGATCTGAAGCCAGGAACTTCTTCCAGGTTCTCCTATATGGGTGCAGGGGCCCAAGGACTTGGGCCATCTTCTACTGCTTTCCCAGGCCATAACAGACCTGGATCAGAAGTAGAGCAGCCAGGTCTTGAACCAGCACCCATATGGGATGCCTGCACTGCAGGTGGCAGCTTTGCCCGCTATGCCACAGCGCCAGCCCCTCTGGCTCCTTTTCTCTTCCTGAAACTACTCTGCATTTTTCTTGCTTTCAACTAAACTTCTTGAAAGTATTATAGTTGTACAAATTCACTGTATCCATTTCACCTCTGGTTCATTCCATAACTTATTATAGTCTGACTTCTTGCTGTTCAACTGAAATCATGCTAAAGATATCACTTTAAAGATATTAAAGATCCATTACTTGTTAAATTTCAGTGGTCTCTCAATATTCACCCAACCTGATTCTTTTTTTTTTTTTTTTTTTGACAGGCAGAGTGGACAGTGAGAGAGAGAGAGAGAGAGAGAGATGTCGCTCCCCCTCTTCGTGGAGGAACGACACAGGACCCTGCGCTGTTCTTTTGTCTGCTCGGCCCTCCCCGGGTTTGCTGCTGGTTCTTCCCGGGTTGGCTACCGTCCCTTCCACCTCCGTGGAAGGGCGGTTCCCCCTGGCCACATTCCCCACTTCCGCCGGGGAGCGGCACACCGCCGGCCGGCTCTCTTGGGGGCTGCACAGGTGTTCCTCAGGTGTTCCCCTTAGATGTTCCTGGTGCATGTTGTCTCTCTCCTCCTTTATAGTCCTCTCCACCAATCCGTGCTCTGCTACCCACATGCCGAGCGCGCCGCTCTCCTCCAATCAGGAGCGGCTCTTGCAGCTTATCAAGTTGGTAAGGGGCAGCTGGGTAGAAGCTGTACGCTCCTTTCCCAGCGCCACATTGTGGGAGAGCAGATGCATAGAATAAGTCTTAATTCTAGTAACAGTATAGTCCGAGTTGCTCCCCACAGAGAGAGAGAAAGGTCTTCCTTTTGCCATTGGTTCACCCTCCAATGGCCGCCATGGCTGGTGCATCGTGCTGATCCGAAGGCAGAGCCAGTGCTTCTCCTGATCTCCCATGCGGGTGCAGGGCTGAAGCACTTGGGCCATCCTCCACTGCACTCCCTGGCCACAGCAGAGAGCTGGCCTGGAAGAGGGGCAACCGGGACAGAATCTGGTGCCCCGACTGGGACTAGAACCTGGTGTGACGGCGCTGTAAGGCGGAGGATTAGCCTATTGAGCTGCGGCGCCGGCCAATAAACTATTTTCAAGAAAGAAATTTATATGCTCACAGTTTTGGAGGCTGGGAAATCCAAGATTCATGTGTTAATATTTGGTGATGGCCTTCTTGCCGTGTTATAATATGGTGGAAAGAAGAAGGACAAATGAGGAATGAATTCATTCCATCAAGCCCTTTTATAACTGCATTAATCCACCTCCCAACACCATTGCATTGGGGATTAAGTTTCCATCACATGCATTTTGGAGATAACCCATTCAAACCTCCACATCATAGTGTCATGCTGAGTAATAAGTGAAATAACATCAAGCAACCCATAGTTAATGCTATGTGACCCCTCAAAATCTACATGTTGAAACTTAATGCTCAGTGTGATAGTATTGAAAGGTGACGCCTTTCAGGGAGTAGTTAAGTCACGAGGACAGAGGGGATTGGTGACCCTGTAGAAGAGGTGTGGGGATGTCCCTTGCCCCCTTCCTTACGTGAAGATTCAGCAAGAAGGTGCCATTTCGGAGGCAGAGCCAGTGCTTACCAGAGGCTGAATCTGCTGGTTCCTGCTCTGGGACTTCTCAGCACCCAGGATTGTAAGAGCTAAATTTCTGTTGTTAACACAGCCTTGTTTTTATTTATTTATTTTCTATTTTTTTAAAGATTTATTTTATTTATTTGAAAGACAGAGTTACAGAGAGAGGTAGAGACAGAGAGAGATTTTCCATCCGCTGGTTCACTCCCCAATTGGCCACAACGGCCAGAGCTGTGCCGATCTGAAGCCAGGAGCCAGGAGCTTCTTCCTAATCTCCACGTGGGTGCATGGGCCCAAGGACTTGGGCCATCTTCTACTGCTTTCCCAGGCCATAGCAGAGAGCTGGATCAGAAGAGGAGCAGCCGGGACTAGAACCGGCTCCCATATGGGATGCCAGTGCTTCAGGCCAGGGCTTTAACCCACTGTGCCACAGCACTGGCCCCTATTCCTTTTTTTTTTTTTTTTTTTTTTTTTTTGACAGGCAGAGTGGACAGTGAAAGAGAGAGACAGAGAGAAAGGTCTTCCTTTGCCATTGGTTCACCCTCCAATGGCTGCCGCGGACGGCGCGCTGCAGCCGGCGCACCGTGCTGATCTGATGGCAGGAGCCAGGTGCTTCTCCTGGTCTCCCATGGGGTGCAGGGCCCAGGTACTTGGGCCATCCTCCACTGCACTCCCGGGCCACAGCAGAGAGCTGGCCTGGAAGAGGGGCAACCGGGACAGAATCCGGCGCCCCGACCGGGACTAGAACCTGGTGTGCCGGCGCCGCAAGGTGGATGATTAGCCTAGTGAGCCGCAGCGCCAGCTTTATTCCTTTTTTTAAAAAAACTACTAAGTTAGAAATAGTATAGACCCTCAGGAAGCTGCAGAAATAGTACAAAGTTCCTCTACTAGGTTCTAGGACAAACACTGATGCAACTACTGATGTAACTTATACATTTAGAAGGACTGAAGGTGGCGGGCATTTGGCCTAGCACTGAAGCCACTGATTAGGTTACCCACATCCCATATTGGAGTGCCTGCAGTCCCTGTGATTCCAGCTTCCAGCAAAGGCCCACTGTGGAAGGTAGCAGGGGATAGTTCAAGTACTTGGTCACTTGCCACTCATGTCAAGACCTGGATTAAGTTCCTGGCTTCTGGCTTCAGCCCAGCCAGTCCTGGATGCTGTGGCCATTTGGGGAGCGAACCAGCAGATGGATGTTCTCTCTGGCTATCAAAAGATAAAATACGAGTTGGAATTTCTTCACGACTCCTCTCTCACACAGGTTCTACATTTATCTGTAATTTATCTTTAGTATGCTGCTGATTATCAGCTCCAGGGACAAACTCCAAAATCAATAAGAGGTAGGAGGAAACAGGGTGTGGGCAGGGAAGTAGGAAGGCACTGCAAACTCTGAACATTTTAAAACAATAAAACTTGTCTAGTGTTTTTCAACTTTTAGACCTCTGTTTCATGCTATTCAAGACTGATAAATTCAATTTATTTAAAAAAAATACGACAATTATAGCCTGAAAAATCTGTTGACAATGCGAAGTCTGGCTTCTCTGAGAGAGCTAACTGCTTCAGGACACATTCTTATCAGAGTGGCAATTTCAAAGTCCAGGTTTGTAACCCTGATTGTCTACTCAACAAATAACTCATTAAGGGCCTAATCCTGGTGTTAGGCTGCCTGGCTCAGGAAAGCTGTGAGGTCTTGAGCGAGGATGTAAAGAACATGAGGACACTCAGGCTTAAGAAGATAATTATAAGAAAAGTCCCTGTTATGGGGCCAGCGCTGTAGCGTAGTGGGTTAATGCCCTGCCTGAAGCACTGGCATTCCCTATGGGCGCCGTTTCGAGACCCAGCTGCTCCACTTTCGATCCAGCTCTCTGCTGTGGCCTGGGAAAGCAGTAGAAGATGGCCCAAGTTCTTGGGCTCCTGCACCCACGTCGGAGACCAGGAAGAAGCTCCTGGCTCCTGGCTTCAGATCGGCACAGCTCCAGCCGTTGCGGCCAATTGGAGAGTGAACCAGCGGATGGAATTCCTCTCTCTCTCTGTCTCTACCTCTCTCTGTAACTCTGGCTTTCAAATCAATCAATCAATCAATCTTTTTTTTTTTTTTTTTTTTTTTTTTTAAAGTCCCCGTTAAAAGGGCAGGAAAATGGAGCCGGCGTTGTGGCATTGTTACAGAAATCCGAGGTGGGAAGACTTCCTTTGTTCAAACAGGCACCAGAGACAGTGGAGGATTGAAGTAGTTTATTACACCAGCAGGCTCACCTGGAATCATTTCCTGAGAACTGAGCAAAAATCCCAAGTTTCTTACAATATTTATAGGTTCATCAGCATCATACCTTAGCTGTTACAGCATTGGTGGGTTTAAATTGCAGCCTACGTGACTTAGGACCACACTTCCAATGGTCGGTGGGCCTGGTATGTTTGTAAAAGAGATACCAGGGGCAGAACCATTAGGACAGATTTATACCTGGAGTTTACAGAAGCAGAACTTAGGACTTCTTCCCTCCATAGATAAGATAACAGTGGGCAGTTGCTTCACTAGTTAATTGTGAGCAGCCACTTTTCAAGGTCTGTGTTGGGAGAAGGGGTCTGCTTCTCTTTCTTTGTCTCTGGTTGTGGTGGTGTTTCTTCTACAGCATAGTGGATAAAGCCTCTGCCTGCTGCACCAGCATCCCATATAGGTGCTTGTTCGCGTCCCGTCTGCTCTACTCCTGATCCAGCTCCCAGCTAATGTGCCTGAGAAAACAGCAGCAGATGACCCAAGTACTTGGGCCTCTGCTCAGAAGCTCCTGGCTCCTGACTTTACATCTGCTCAGTTGCAGCCATTGTGGTCATTTGGGGAGTGAACCAGTGGATGGAAGATCTCTGGCTCGCTTGCTCGCTCGCTCTCTCACTCTCACTCTGTTTCTGTAACTCTGCCTTTCAATTGAATAAATACACCTTGGAAAAAAAACAGGAAGAGGCTTCTGAATAATTTTTTCCTTTTTTTATCTTTTTGTACAGGTGGTTTTCTAGCTCCTCAACAAAGGGATTTTAGTGATAGACATTATTACTCAAAAAATGAAGATGTGCATGTGAGTGTGTTTTAAAATTTATGTACTTATTTATTTGAAAGGCTGAGTACTCCCCACATGGTACAACAGCCAGACCTGAGCCAGGCTAAATCCAGGAGCCAGGAGCTTCATCTAGGTCTCCATGTGGGTACAGGGGCCCAAGCATTTGGGCCATCTTCTGCTGCTTTCCTAGGCACATTATCAGGGAGCTGGATAAGAAGTGGAACAGCTGGGACAGAGCTGGTGCCTGGATGGAATGTGAGCCTTGCAGGTGGTGGGCAGCTTAACTTCTATACCACAGCGCAGGCCCTAGTGTGTCTTTTTACTGTAGGCCTAGAGGCCAGACGAAGAGCTGCCTACACTCCAAAGACTCATGGACTCATGGAGGATATGTCAGGGAATGGAGTATTACTGATAGTGAAACTCAACTACGGCCTTTGGGCCTGGGGGAGTGAAGGGCTCCTTCTTTTGGGGGACCTGGAGCTGGGGAAAGGGATCCAGTTGCTGTCGTCCTCCTCCTCCAGAGGTAAGGGGCAGGGAGTATGGAAGTGGAGAGGACTTTAGTGGCACTCAAGTGCGGGCTAGGCCTGTGAGACCCGCAATGCCGGGATGGTGGGGTGGCGGCATTCTTTGACAAGAAGCACCGGAGCTCTGCTATGGCCTAGGAAAGCAGTAGAAGATGGCCCAAGTCCTTGGGCCCCTGCACCAGTGTGGGAGATCCGGAAGAAGCTCCTGGCTCCTGGCTTTGGATTGGTGCAGCTCCGGCCTTTGTGGCCATCTGGGGAGTGAACCAGTGGATGGAAGACTTTTCTCTCTGTGCCTCTCCTCTTTCTCTGTAACTCTGCCTTTCAAATAAATCTTTAAAAAAAAAAAAAGCAGCACAGGAGACAATTTTCAATGAACATGTCTGTTGATTAACAATCAATCTCAAGCTTTTAAAGGGCAGGCAGAGGGGGCAAAGCTAGATCAGGGCAACACTAATTCTATAGGATAAAACTGATACTGGCACCACTACACTTCTCCAATCAGCTTGAAGGTCATGTAGCCTCCGCAGCCTCCCAGGTTGTCCTGATGGGCCTGGGCCACACCTGGGAGCTGTTTACTTGATTGGCAATTACAGGGCCCTTCAACAGGAAGCAGGGTGGGGGAAATGTGCCTGGGGCTCCTGCCAGCAGACAGGTCATAGGGTCTTTCCCCAGAGGCATGGTGTGCCACGCCCTCTTAACCTCCTCCATGGGCTGGGCAGGCAGTCTCCCAGCCAGGCACAGGATCACCCACACTCAAGCTTGGCCTCAGGCAAATTTTGGGGGTGGCAGTTTCTCCTGGGCTCTCCTCCACCTTCAACAATGATTCTGACTCTCTTCATCTCTTTCCTCTTCCCAACGTGCACCCATCTGCACAGTGCTACTCTTCCGACTCTGCTCCTGTTGCTGGTGGCTCTTTCTGCACCACAGGTCAGCACGGGCTGTGGCTTCCTGCTGCCTGGGAGGGGTGCTGCTGACAAACTTATCCTAGGAAAAGTACACAAGGGCCGTTCTCTGGGTTTCAGAAATCTCCCTTTTCTTTGATAAATCATCAGTTGAGTAAGAGGGAGTTTTATTAGCAGCCTTCATGACGATGACGATGACATCTGTACCTGGGATGGAAAGAGGACATTTGCTTTGGATGCTTTGGCTCCTGAATCCTGTTCCTCTAGAGGGAAGCTCTGTGACCTTTCTCAGTGACTTTCCTATCTATACAAGGGGCTTGATAAAGCCTATTTGTGGGCTTGCCACTAGTATACAATTTCTTTTTTAAAAAATTTTTTATTTAGCCGGCACCGCGGCTCAATAGGCTAATCCTCCACCTAGCGGCGCTGGCACACCGGGTTCTAGTCCCGGTCGGGGCACTGGATTCTGTCCCGGTTGCCCCCCTTCCAGGCCAGCTCTCTGCTGTGGCCCGGGAAGGCAGTGGAGGATGGCCCAAGTGCTTGGGCCCTGCACCCATGGGAGACCAGGAGAAGCACCTGGCTCCTGCCTTCGGATCAGCGCGGTGCGCCATCCGTGGCGGCTATTGGAGGGTGAACCAACGGAAGGAAGACCTTTCTCTCTGTTTCTCTCACTATCCACTCTGCCTGTCAAAAAAAAAATTTTTTTTTATTTATTTGAAATAGTTACAAAGAGAGGCAGAGAGGGAGAGAGAGAGGTCTTCCACCCTAGATGGCCGCAATGGCCTGAGCCATTTTATTTGAAGTCAAGAGCCAGGAGCTTCTTCCAGGTCTCCCACACAGGTGCAGGGTCCCAAGGACTTGGGCCATCTTCTACTGCTTTCCCAAGGCCATAGCAGAGAGCTGGATCAGAAGAGGAGCAGCCGGGACCAGAACCGGTGCCCATATGGGATGCCGGCGCTTCAGGCCAGGGCTTTAACCTGCTGCGCCACAGCGCTGGCCCCTGCAATTTCACTAGTAGTAAAACTGCCACATAGGAGCTCCCAGTTCAATCTGCGTTAGCCTCCTTTTCTTTCATGGGTTATGAATACAAGTGAGAAGATAAAAGCGAAAGGGCTTTGCAAACTTTTAAGCTCTATTTACATGTTGAATTTTGCTAATAAAAATAATATTGATAATGCTAAAAATAAAAGCACAGATAGGTAGGGGGTGCAGCTAGACATTTTGGAAAGGGCTTGTCATTTTTAAAGATTTATTTTATTTATTTGAAAGAGTTACAGAGAAAGGGAGAGAGAGACAGAGAGAGAGAGGTCCTCCATCCGCTGGTTCACTCCCCAGATAGCCCCCATGGCCGGAGCTACGCCGATCCAAAGCCAGGAGCTAGGAGCTTCCTTTGGGTCTCCCACGCAGGTGCAAGGGCTCAAGGACTTGGGCCATCTTCTACTGCTTTCCCAGGCCATAGCAGAGAGCTGGATCAGAAGAGGAGCAGCTGGGACCAGAACCGGCGCCCATATGGAATGCCGGCGCTTCAGGCCAGGGCATCAACCCACTGCGCCACTGTGCCACAGCGCTGGCCCTGGGTTTGTCATTTTTATAATCAATAAATTCATCAGGGTAGGGAGCCGTTTTCTGCCATTAGCCATTGGATATTTACAGCATCATCATACAAAAAAATCAATTTAAAAATTAGCCTGCTGTAGATTTATTGAATTTCAAGCCCCGCCTGTGGTTACCTTGACAGGGTCTCATCCGGGCCTGCAGGCTGGACAATTCCCACCCCTGGATTAGTTCAATAGACCACATTTCCAAAACAAACATCAGTAATCACGCTGGCACAAGCCAGAAGGCATTCCTTGGAAGGGAACATTGTAAATAGGAACTGCCCCACAAAACTCAAGATGTCCCGTCTCTGTACACATAAACGAGTATGAGTATCCTTGCTCCAGGAATCCTGCAGATCTGCGACTCCTGATAGCTATCAGTTGTATCACTGGTGAGCAATAATAACAAAGGGGACCGCCCTGAGTTTCACCCCCCACCCCCACCCCGGTGTTCTGAGTTTGGGCTCTGGCGTTTCTATTCGAGGACCAAGACCTACACGTCTCAGTAGCACTGAAAGGGTTAACAAATTGAGCTGCGATGTTGGGAAAGCAGACCAGGAAAGTTTAGCTAAAGTCTTCTAAAGAAAACCAGGCTCCCTAATATTTTGCTGGTGTAGGTAAAGAAAACAAAACAAAACAAAACAAACGAGGAAGACTGGAGCCTTTAGAAGAGAAACAAACTTGCAGCAAAGACCCCAACTGCCCATTGCTTCCGCTTCAGCAAAGTCTCCGCTGCAGATGCAGGGGAGACAGAAAGAAAATGCCAGATCCCGGAGCTGGCGGACACCTCAGACACGACCCCAACTGGCAGATCTGCCACACTGAAGGCCGTTTATCCCGATAGTTTTTAAAAACACATTTTGGTGAACACGTAAATACTGTGCATTATTCTGGAAACAAGGCGGCATCTCAACATGGGCGAACAGCATAATCTGCATTTGCATTTCCTTATTATTATTATTTTGTCATGTTTGGCGCCTACCGGCTCATCTCCTGTAGCACTTACAGCAGCGTGGAATGTTTCACAGTGAACTGCAGGGGCTCCACGGTGCTCACCAACATTAGAACCTAGCACTTCTCTCCCTGGTGTTTTATGATAAAACCCTCCCCCCCCCCCCCCCCCCCGCCTCTAGCAATCATCAGTTCAGGTTTAGATCTATTTACAGACGTTCCTGTTTGAGAGAACATGCGGTGTTTGTCTTTCTGCCCACACCTGTTCATGTGGCCTCTGGCTCTTTGTATCAGGTGTTAGGCTTCTGTTGGAATAACTGTCCTGAATACCGCTTTCACTGCTCTTTGACAATGTAAAAAGCCGTTCAACATCACAATACGATACACCTCCTTGATCCTGCAGCAACCTTTCAAAGACTGTTATTATATAGAAAAAGAAACGGAGGCCTGAGAGTGAAGTTAAGCGCGGGGTCCCAGGATGTGCGCATGAAACGACGCACCCGACAGCGTCTGGGAAGTACCAGCCACGTACTGATCGGCAGCAGGGAGTCCCGTCTCCATCTCCTGCCCCGGGAGGCTCTGTGCGCGTGCGTGGGAGGAACAGCGCCACGGGGCGGAGGAGCGACCACCGTCCCGGAAGTGCCCGAGGTCCCGCCCCCGTCCGCTCTGTCCCCGCCCCCGCCCGCTCCGTTCTCCTAGGCCCCGCCCCTCCGGCCCCGCCCCTCGCCCGCTCTCGCGCCCCGGGTTCTTCGTTCGGTCTCGCCCACCCTCCATGTTCCCCCGAGCCGGCTGGGCAGCTCTCTCTCCTCTTCTCAGCAGCACTCTTCGGCTGGCTCCTGTCGCCGCCGCCATGAGCACTGGTACCTTCGTCGTGTCGCAGCCGCTCAATTACCGCGGCGGGGCCCGCGTGGAGCCGGCGGACTCGTCGGGCACGGAAAAGGCGTTCGAGCCGGCCACGGGTAAGGGGACGGCGTGGGGCGGTGGGCAACGGCGCGGGGCGCAGCCGTGTGCGCTGCAGAGGGAGGGTAACGGGAGCCCCGGCCCCGGCAGCTCGGGGTCGTGGGACAGGCCCGAGCAGAGTCCCACCCGGTTCCGCTGCCGGGTAAGGTCTTGAGCTGCGTGCCTAGGGCTGGGTGTCGAGGGGCACGGAGACTCCAGTCTGCACAGGTCAGGCCCTGCTCGCCGTCCTCCAGGGTTAAAGCAGTGTGTGCATGAATCGGGATTGCTAGAGGAAGACCACCCTCCTGCCTCTAGTGCTTCTCTCCCTGGGTCATTATGCTGCAGTGGACAAATGCAAGTTGTGTATATGTAAGGTGCACAGCGCAGTGTATGGATCTGTGGACACACTATACTGCATGACCACCCTAGTCAGACTAAATCACATACCCGCTGCTTTAACCTACTTTTTTTTTTTTTTCTGTAGTGAGACCATTTAAGGTCTGCCAGGCACTGGATTGGCTCTGGGACCTCGAAGATCACTAGGCAAGAAAGAAGCTTTTTTGGTTTGCTGGGTGTTATGGAGTATTTTAGGGAGGAAGGTGTAGTGTTTTGTGTGAACAAGAAGGCCACGTGACCAGAGCAGTAAAATTGGATTGCAACAGCCGGGGAGAACTTGGGACCCACTGGCTGCACCCAGCCCTGAACAGTGTCTTGTCAGCACTGACCGACAGGGGCCCCGGGGGTCATAGCAGCTGCCCCTTTCCTGTCCCTATGAAGTTGCTCTTTCTGAATTACTTGCAGTGTGTGTATGTGTGTGTGATCTTCAGTCACTGCCTTTACAGACTGGGACTGGCCGTTCAAGTTTGTAACAGAAATTGCATCGGTGAAGTGTCTGTGCAAAAAGCAGAGTGCAGGAGTTCTTGTGAAAAGAAACTGCTGAATTGGCATACTTTGAAAATCCTTGTTGGTGGGGTCTGTTCCAATCCTTAGGATATGGGTCTGGGAAAATCTGATCTTTTCATGTTCTGCCCTAGGACATGGATAGGGAATAACAGTTGGAATAAGAAAAAAAGAAACTCAATTTTCTAGTAGAGAAAACAACTTTCTTGCATTTTGGGATATCTTTTCCTGGTGTTACTGTATATCAACTGAATAATTCATCAGGAATCAGTAATGTGATATAACCTGCACCACAGACAAGGGATTTCAAACGGTTCCTAACCCACCAGATTGATTACCTTCGACTTTGTTTTTGCAGGACTCCGGAGAGTCTTGAGCTATCTTAAGGGTGTTGCAGAATGATTTATAGATATAACTAGTAGTAAACTCAGCCGCAGAGTAGGGCAGGGCAGGGTTCTTAGCCCAAAATCCGTGCTGAGTGTGGGACAGGGAACACGATCGCGCTGGTTCTCTGATGAGGTTAAATACATTTTTCTGAAAAGGGCCTGCAACTCTTCTCGGATTTTTTTTAAAGTAGTAATTACTAAAACTGCCCGAATGGAGAATTTTATTGATACTGTGCTATAAATAGTGTAAATTTGACCTAATTATGTCTTCACAGAAAGCCAGTATTTGAACAATCTCCCACCATTCATTTTGTATTTTATAAGAGAAAAGGTTTGATCAGACTCCTAAAGGGGTCCAGTGCCTGCAAACACAGTTGAGAAATGGCAGGTGTACAAGTAGTCCCTAAGTGAGGCCATATTTGAAAACAGGATGAGCTTCCTAGAATGTTGATACATAGTATTTTATTTATGTATTAAAGTTAGTTTTAAAAAAGTTATTTGAGATGCAGAGAGAGAGCTTCCATCTTCTGGTGTACTTCCCAAATATCCACAACAGAGGGGCTGGGCCCAGTGGGAGCCAGGAACCAGGAACTGATACAGGCCTCCCATGTGGGTGGTAGGGACCCAGCTACTTGAGTCATGACTGCTCTGCTTCCCGGGGTGTGCATTAGCAGGGAGCTAGAATCAGGAGTTGGAGGGCAGGTATCAGCCCAGCCGCTCATCACAACCCCAGGCCAGACCCCTGCCCACAACATTTTACTTTAAATGTGTGCTAACAGCTGGAGAGAAAACTGACTTTCCCTCTTTATAGGCCGAGTGATAGCGACTTTCACGTGCTCTGGAGAAAAGGAAGTAAATTTGGCTGTGGAAAATGCAAAGGCTGCCTTTAAAATATGGAGTAAAAAATCTGGCATGGAGCGCTGCCGAATCCTTTTGGAGGCTGCCAGGATAATGAGGGTATGTGCTGATTTGTTCCTTCCAGAAGGCTCTTCTTCCTGCAGTGCTTTGAGGGCTCTGCGTGGCGATTTGCAGTTAGACTTTGGTGCAACGCAAGGTTACACTGATTTTATGAAACAGAAAATCATTTCCACATGCTCACCTTGGTCTATAAACAAGCTTTCATTCAGTGATTCCCATCCAGATCTTGGCTCCTGGCCATCTCCCTTGGCAGGTTAGGCTTGCTTTGCTTTGCAATATAATGAGCTCTGTGTGGCTTGTCTCCTATTGTCCTTAAACCATGGACCTGTACTTGTTTTATTTTTACCTTTTCTTCCAATGACACTTAAGTCAGCCTTTCTTTTTCAGATTGTTTCTTTTTAAAAGATTTATTTTATTTATTTGAAAGAGTTACAGAGAGAGGTAGAGACAGAGAAAGAGAGGTCTTCCATCCACTGGTTCACTCCCCAGATGGCCGCAATGGCTGTAGCTGTGCCGATCCAAAGCCAGGAGCCAGGAGCTTCTTCCAGGTCTCCCACATGGGTGCAGGGGCCCAAGGACTTGGGCCATCTTTTACTGCTATCCCAGGCCATAGCAGAGAGCTAGATTGGAAGAGGAGCTGCTGGGACTTGAGCTGGTGCCTATATGGGATGCCGGCACTTCAGGCCAGGGCTTTAATCCGCTGTGCCACAGCACCAGCCCCAGTAGTGCCTCTTTTTGACCTAAAGAGAAAAGACTGGGACACCTGAGAAATAGAAGCATGCCTGATCATGGTCCAGGCAACACAAGTTCTAGGCGCAGGACAGCAAGACAGCAGCAGCGCCTCAGAGCACAACTGGGCCCAAGATAAGGTGGCGATGTTACTGTCTCCAGGAAGGCACACACCATGCAGCAGTGACTCTCTTTTAAAAAGGTGGGTGGGGGGGTACTGGTGTTATGGCTCAAAGGGTTAAGCCACCACTTGCGACTCTGGCACCCCATACTAGATAGCAGGTTATAGTCCTGGCTGCTCCACTCCCCACCTAGCTCCCTGCTAACGCACCTGAGAAGGGCAGTGATGATGACCTAAGTACTTGGGTCCCTGCCATCCCATGTGGGGGATTCAGATGGAGTTTCAGGCTCCTGGCTGTTGAGACCATTTGGTGAGTGAACCAGTGAATGGAAGATCTCTTTCTCTACCTCTCTTTCTCTTTGCACTCTGCCTTTCATATAAATTAAATCTTTTTTAAAAGATTTATTTATTTTACTTGAAAGTCACAGATACACAGAAAGAGGAGAGGCAGATAGAGAGAAAGAAAGGGGTCTTCCATCCACAGGTTCACTCCCCAGATGACTGCAATGGCTGGAGCTAAGCCAATCTGAAGCCAGGAACCAGGATCTTCTTTTGGGTCTCCCACATGGGTGCAGGGGCCCAAGGACTTGGGCCATCTTCTACTGCTTTCCCAGGCCATAGCAGAGAGCTGGATTGCAAGTAGAGCAGCCGGGTCTCGAACTGGTGCCCATATGGGATGCCGGCACTGCAGTGGTGGCTTTACCTGCTACACCACAGCGCCAACCTCTACATTAAATCTTTAAAGAAAAAAGAAAAGAGTGCTGTATTTAGACCCTGTAGGAGCAGAGGCACTTCATTCATCCTTTCTGAAGGGCCTTGGCCTATTCAGAAATGGCAATATTTACCTAGGCTTTCCTGACACCCCCCTTTCGAAGGGAGTTCCTGCAGGCAGGGACTGGATGGATCAATAGTCTTTCTCTTAGCAATCAATGTGGAATGAATGACAAAGCCCTGAAAAAATGACCTGGAGGACGGACAGAACACAAACATGGTGATGAGATCCAGCACCAGCCTGCCAAGAAGCTGGTGCCGCAAAAGGCCCCTGCCGAGGAAAAGGGGGGCTGCCTCCACCTCCTCCTCCTCCTCCTCCCATGGGAAACCTGCCTAAGGATGCCAGCCTCACCCCAGCCCCCACTTCCCTGCCCTGCACCTTGGACTTCAGTGGGGGCCTGGCCCACAGCAGGTGATCAGTGGGTTCACGCACACAAAGTGTGTCTCCATGGTGCCAAGCACCCAGCACCAGCCTGAAGGAGTCTCCCCTGCCCTCCCCAGACCCTGTTGCCACCAGAAGAGACTTCTAATCCAGAGCAGGAAACCAGCTTTTGTTGTCCAAGGGAAAAAAAAGAAGAAAGAGAATTGCTATTATGAATCCAATTTAAAATAAACAGAACATACACAAAGGGTGAATCAATCAGTTGATAAGCATGAGTGTTCTCTTGTTGGAACTGATAAGCAGCAGGCTGGCGCTGTGGCACAGTGGGTTAACGCCCTGGCTTGAAGCACTGGCACCCCATATGGACGCTGGTTCTAGTCCCGGCTGCTCCTCTTCTGATCCAGCTCTCTGCTATGGCCTGGGAAAGCAGTAGAAGATAGCTCAAGTCCTTGGGCCCCTGCACCCCTGTGGGAGACCCGGAAGAAGCTCCTGGCTCCTGGCTTCGGATTGGCGCAGCTCTGGCCGTTGCGGCCAGTTGAAGAGTGAACCAGCGGATGGAAGACCTGTCTTGCGCTGCCTCTCCTCTCTCTGTGTAACTCTGACTTTCAAATAAATAAATAAATCTTTAAAAAAAGAAAAAGAACTGATAAGCAGGAAAGCTGACTAAAAGCAAAATGAAATGGAACAGAAACTAACTTCAGCATTTAGCTGCAATACAAGTCTCAGAAAAGGAATGTGAAAATCAACATGAAATACAGGAAAGGACAGTCTGATAGTGAGGTCTGGACATGCTGTATTTCTTTAAAGACCAAAGGCACAAAGTGCTCTGAGTTCTTCATTCCACATTCATTCCACATTTAAGAGGAAAAAGTACTGGGCCAGTGCTTTGGTGCAGCAGGTTAAAGCCGTGGCCTGAAGCGCCAGCATCCCATATGGGCGCTGGCTCGAGTCCCAGCTGCTCTACTTCTGATCCAGCCCTCTGCTATGGCCTGGGAAAGCAGTGGAGAATGGTGCAAGTCCTTGGGCCCCTGCACCTATGTGGGAGACCTGGAAGAAGCGCCTGGCTCCTGGCTTCAGATCGGATGGCACCATTGTGGGCATCTGGGGAGTGAACCAGCGGATGGAAGACCTCTCTCTCTGTCTCTGCCTCTTTCTCTAACTCTTTCAAATAAATAAAATATTTTTTAAAAAAAGAGGAAAAAGTACTGATCCATCCAGTCTCTGCTTTCAACTACTCACTTCTAAAGGGAGGTCAACTGAGTTAGCAATGTCTGTGTTAAAGATTTATTTATTAACTTATTCATTCATTTAGAAGGTGGAAGGAGAGAGGGAGAGGGGAGGAGCAGATGGATTGTCCACCTGCTGGTTTACTTCCCAAATGCCTGCAACAGCCAGGACTGGACCAGGCCCAAGTCAGGAACCTGGAGCTAGATCCAGGTCTCCCCCGTGGGTGGCGGAGACTCACGCACTTGGGCCATCATCCACTGCCTCCCGGCTGCATCAGCAGGAAGTTGTATGGGAAATACAGGAGCCAGGACTTGAACCCAGGCACTCCAGTACAGGATGTGGGCACCCCAAGAGCCTGCTTAAGCCACTGCACCACAACGTCTGTAAACTTCTCTTTTAAACCAGTAATTCACCTTCTGTTTCCGACGTGATATTCACTAACACAACCTTTAAACAATTAACTTGCTTGCCAATATATGGATAACAGAAAGAAAGTACCTAGGAGGATGGCACACATGGAATTTTAAACCAGGCGTAAATTATTCCGCACTCTTAAACCCGTTGAGTGTGATTAACAACAAACAGTTTTTCAGAGGTACAGGAAATCAACCATGAGTAGCTTCAATTGTGTTTTGAGAATGCAAGAGGGAAAGTAGGCCCCAGAAAGGAAGCAAGCGCTAACTCACTAATGAGCCGGAAGCAGTGCTGAGTCAGGACGGCGCGTTCCCAGCACACAGAGACACAAAGCTGACTCTGTGGTCTGCTGCCACAGCAGCTAAGAGTGAGCAGGCAGCAAGTCGCCACCTGTGACCATCACTGCTCAGTCCTGCAGGATTCACCAAGAGAACGGTTTGCTCTTGAAATTTTCTTTTTTAAATCATGCATAGGCAAACAGCTGGGAAATATTCAAGGTTCCAATTATCAGAAAATTTTCAGTTTACTAGCTGGTCTTGGGAAAATGTTCCTGACTTAATCTATCATTTTCCACTCTTACAGAAAACGTTACTTGCTGAAGATTATGAGATCTTCTCCTTAGCCACATAAGGATTCTCAAAAACTGGCCTTGACAAAAATTATAGGGGGAAAAATGGGATTCCTCTCTTCTCCTGAAGTAAAAATGGCCGAGGGAAAAGGGAAAAACAGCATTAATTTTCTCCTTCAGTTACTGCCAGAGCAACCATAAATACAGCAGGCCACATAACAACATACTGCCACAAGCAGATCTTGCAGAGGTGGCTATCTGGCCTCACGCCTAAGCCATGGGTTGGGACCCCCTGCACCCAATATCAGAGTGCCTGGTTCAAGTCTCAGCTCTGCTCCAAGTCCAGCTTCCTGGTAATTCGCATCCTTGTAGGCAACAGCTGATGGCTCAAGCAGTTGGGTTCCTGCACCCACGTGGGAGGCCTGAATGGAGTTCTAGCTTCCAGCTTTGGCCCGGCCCAGCCCCAGTCATTGTAGGTATTGGGGAAGTGAACCAGCAGACAGGAGTTTTCTACGCCATGTGTCCTCCTGTTCTGCCCTTCTCTCCCTCTCACTGTGTGTCAGTCTTTCATATGAAATTTTAAAAAATAATTTGTTTAAGTATATCTTGTGAAATACTTGTTTTGTATTCAACCTTGTTCCTCTTTTATACCACCCTGTTGGGGGCGGCAGTGTGGTATAGCAGGTAAGGCCACCACCTGCAATGCTGGCATCCCATTTGGGCACCAGTTCAAGTCCCGGCTGCTCCACTTCTGATCCAGCTCCCTGTTAATATGCCTGGGAAAGCAGTGGAGGACGGCCCAAGTCCTTGGGCCCCTGCACCCAGGTGGGAGACCCCAAGGAAGCTCCTGGTTTTGTCCTGGTCCATTCCTGCCCGTTGTGGCCATTTGGAGAGTGAACCAGTAGATGGAAGATCTCTCTGTCTCTCTTTCTGCCTCTCCTCTGTAATTTTGACTTTCAAATAAATAAATAAATATATGTAAAGCCACCCTGTTACACAGCATGACTTGACCACGTGTCTGCTGCGATGAGAGATAAGGAGCAAAGGGCAGACCCTTCATCTCTCTGTTTGATCTCAGACTCCTAAGCAGGCCCCAGTGTCTACAGCCATTGAAACACTGGCAAGCCTTGAGCTCCTGAGCGAGGGAAAAAGCCACAAGCTTCAAAACCCAACAGCGTAGCTCTTACACTTACCAGCTACAGGACCTTAGATGAGCTGCTTCACCTTCCTGAGTTTCCTTTCTCATTTGTCAAATAGATAAAATACTGCATCTCAAGATCCTTTAGACAACCAAACACCATTATATACGAAACGTACCTTGCACAGAAGGAAAGAAAGGAGAAAGCAGGGGTGAACTACAACCCCTAAAGTATTGAAAGTCATGAGCACAAGAGGCAAGAGAAAGCAACTGCCGAAAGCTCAGCATGACAGCACGTGCACAGTATGTGGGGAGGGGGCAGTGTATACAGGGCCGAGAGAGCATTACAGCACGTGCACAAGTATGTGGGGGGACAGTGTACACAGGGCCGAGAGAGCATTACAGCACATGCACAGTATGTGGGGGGACAGTGTACACAGGGCCGAGAGAGCATTACAGCACGTGCACAGTATGTGGGGGGACAGTGTACACAGGGCCGAGAGAGCATTACAAACGTGCACAGTATGTGGGGGGACAGTGTACACAGGGCCGAGAGAGCATTACAGCACGTGCACAGTATGTGGGGGGACAGTGTACACAGGGCCGAGAGAGCATTACAGCACATGCACAGTATGTGGGTGGGGACAGTGTACACAGGGCCGAGAGAGCATTACAGCACGTGCACAGTATGTGGGTGGGGACAGTGTACACAGGGCCGAGAGAGCATTACAGCACGTGCACAGTATGTGTGGGGGGGACAGTGTACACAGGGCTGAGAGAGTATTACAGCACATGCACAGTATGTGGGGGGACAGTGTACACAGGGCCGAGAGAGCATTACAGCACATGCACAGTATGTGGGGGGACAGTGTACACAGGGCCGAGAGAGCATTACAGCACGTGCACAGGTATGTGGGGGGACAGTGTACACAGGGCCGAGAGAGCATTACAGCACATGCACAGTATGTGGGGAGGGGGCAGTGTACACAGGGCCGAGAGAGCATTACAGCACGTGCACAGTATGTGGGGGGGCAGTGTACACAGGGCCGAGAGAGTATTACAGCACATGCACAGTATGTGGGGGGACAGTGTACACAGGGCCGAGAGAGTATTACAGCACGTGCACAAGTATGTGGGGGGACAGTGTACACAGGGCCGAGAGAGCATTACAGCACATGCACAGTATGTGGGGGGGCAGTGTACACAGGGCCGAGAGAGCATTACAGCACGTGCACAGTATGTGGGGGGGCAGTGTACACAGGGCCGAGAGCATTACAGCACGTGCACAGTATGTGGGGGGAGAGTGTATTCAGGGCTGAGAGAGCATTACAGCACGTGCACAGTATGTGGGGGGGCAGTGTACACAGGGCCGAGAGCATTACAGCACGTGCACAAGTATGTGGGGGGAGAGTGTATACAAGGCCGAGAGCATTACAGCACGTGCACAAGTATGTGGGGGGACAGTGTACACAGGGCCGAGAGAGCATTACAGCACATGCACAGTATGTGGGGGGACAGTGTACACAGGGCCGAGAGAGCATTACAGCACGTGCACAGTATGTGGGGGGACAGTGTACACAGGGCCGAGAGAGCATTACAAACGTGCACAGTATGTGGGGAGGGGGCAGTGTACACAGGGCTGAGAGAGCATTACAGCACGTGCACAGTATGTGGGGGGGGGCAGTGTACACCGGGCCGAGAGAGCATTACAGCACGTGCACAGTATGTGGGGGGGGGCAGTGTACACAGGGCCGAGAGAGCATTACAGCACGTGCACAAGTATGTGGGGGGACAGTGTATACAGGGCCGAGAGAGCATTACAGCACGTGCACAAGTATGTGGGGGGGGCAGTGTACACAGGGCCGAGAGAGCATTACAGCACGTGCACAAGTATGTGGAGGGACAGTGTACACAGGGCCGAGAGAGCATTACAGCACGTGCACAAGTATGTGGGGGGACAGTGTACACAGGGCCGAGAGAGTATTACAGCACGTGCACAAGTATGTGGGGGGACAGTGTACACAGGGCCGAGAGAGCATTACAGCACGTGCACAGTATGTGGGGGGGGCAGTGTACACAGGGCCGAGAGAGCATTACAGCACGTGCACAGTATGTGGGGGGGGCAGTGTACACAGGGCCGAGAGAGCATTACAGCACGTGCACAAGTATGTGGGGGGGGGCAGTGTACACAGGGCCGAGAGAGCATTACAGCACGTGCACAGTATGTGGGGGAGGGCAGTGTACACAGGGCCGAGAGAGCATTACAGCACGTGCACAAGTATGTGGGGGGGGCAGTGTATACAGGGCCGAGAGAGCATTACAGCACGTGCACAAGTATGTGGGGGGGGCAGTGTACACAGGGCCGAGAGAGCATTACAGCACGTGCACAAGTATGTGGAGGGACAGTGTACACAGGGCCGAGAGCATTACAGCACGTGCACAAGTATGTGGGGGGAGAGTGTATACAGGGCTGAAAGAGCATTACAGCACGTGCACAAGTATGTGGGGGGAGAGTGTATACAGGGCCGAGAGAGCATTACAGCACGTGCACAAGTATGTGGGGGGACAGTGTACACAGGGCCGAGAGAGCATTACAGCACGTGCACAAGTATGTGGGGGGGGGCAGTGTACACAGGGCCGAGAGAGCATTACAGCACGTGCACAAGTATGTGGGGGGAGAGTGTATACAGGGCCGAGAGAGCATTACAGCACGTGCACAGTATGTGGGGGGACAGTGTACACAGGGCCGAGAGAGCATTACAGCACATGCACAGTATGTGGGGGGGCAGTGTACACAGGGCCGAGAGAGCATTACAGCACGTGCACAAGTATGTGGGGGGACAGTGTACACAGGGCTGAGAGAGCATTACAGCACGTGCACAGTATGTGGGGAGGGGGCAGTGTACACAGGGCCGAGAGAGCATTACAGCACATGCACAAGTATGTGGGGGGGGCAGTGTACACAGGGCCGAGAGAGCATTACAGCACGTGCACAAGTATGTGGAGGGACAGTGTACACAGGGCCGAGAGAGCATTACAGCACGTGCACAAGTATGTGGGGGGACAGTGTACACAGGGCCGAGAGAGTATTACAGCACGTGCACAAGTATGTGGGGGGACAGTGTACACAGGGCCGAGAGAGCATTACAGCACGTGCACAAGTATGTGGGGGGACAGTGTACACAGGGCCGAGAGAGCATTACAGCACGTGCACAGTATGTGGGGGGACAGTGTACACAGGGCTGAGAGAGCATTACAGCACGTGCACAAGTATGTGGGGGGGGCAGTGTACACAGGGCCGAGAGAGCATTACAGCACGTGCACAGTATGTGGGGGGGGCAGTGTACACAGGGCCGAGAGAGCATTACAGCACATGCACAGTATGTGGGGGGACAGAGTACACAGGGCCGAGAGAGCATTACAGCACGTGCACAGTATGTGGGGGGACAGTGTACACAGGGCCGAGAGAGCATTACAGCACATGCACAGTATGTGGGGAGGGGGCAGTGTACACAGGGCCGAGAGAGTATTACAGCACATGCACTGTATGTGGGGGGACAGTGTACACAGGGCCGAGAGAGCATTACAGCACATGCACAGTATGTGGGGGGGCAGTGTACACAGGGCCGAGAGCATTACAGCACGTGCACAGTATGTGGGGGGAGAGTGTATTCAGGGCTGAGAGAGCATTACAGCACGTGCACAGTATGTGGGGGGACAGTGTACACAGGGCCGAGAGCATTACAGCACGTGCACAAGTATGTGGGGGGAGAGTGTATACAAGGCCGAGAGCATTACAGCACGTGCACAGTATGTGGGGGGACAGTGTACACAGGGCCGAGAGAGCATTACAGCACATGCACAGTATGTGGGGGGACAGTGTACACAGGGCCGAGAGAGCATTACAGCACATGCACAGTATGTGGGGGGACAGTGTACACAGGGCCGAGAGAGCATTACAGCACGTGCACAGTATGTGGGGGGGGGCAGTGTACACCGGGCCGAGAGAGCATTACAGCACGTGCACAGTATGTGGGGGGGCAGTGTACACAGGGCCGAGAGAGCATTACAGCACGTGCACAAGTATGTGGGGGGACAGTGTATACAGGGCCGAGAGAGCATTACAGCACGTGCACAAGTATGTGGGGGGGGCAGTGTACACAGGGCCGAGAGAGCATTACAGCACGTGCACAAGTATGAGGGGGGACAGTGTACACAGGGCCGAGAGAGTATTACAGCACGTGCACAAGTATGAGGGGGACAGTGTACACAGGGCCGAGAGAGCATTACAGCACATGCACAGTATGTGGGGGGACAGTGTACACAGGGCCGAGAGAGCATTACAGCACATGCACAGTATGTGGGGGGACAGTGTACACAGGGCCGAGAGAGCATTACAGCACGTGCACAGTATGTGGGGGGACAGTGTACACAGGGCCGAGAGAGCATTACAGCACGTGCACAGTATGTGGGGAGAGGGCAGTGTACACAGGGCCGAGAGAGCATTACAGCACGTGCACAGTATGTGGGGGGGCAGTGTACACAGGGCCGAGAGCATTACAGCACGTGCACAGTATGTGGGGGGAGAGTGTATACAGGGCTGAGAGAGCATTACAGCACGTGCACAGTATGTGGGGGGACAGTGTACACAGGGCCGAGAGCATTACAGCACGTGCACAAGTATGTGGGGGGAGAGTGTATACAAGGCCGAGAGCATTACAGCACGTGCACAAGTATGTGGGGGGACAGTGTACACAGGGCCGAGAGAGCATTACAGCACGTGCACAAGTATGTGGGGGGGCAGTGTACACAGGGCCGAGAGAGCATTACAGCACGTGCACAGTATGTGGGGGGGGGCAGTGTACACAGGGCCGAGAGAGCATTACAGCACGTGCACAGTATGTGGGGGGACAGTGTACACAGGGCCGAGAGAGCATTACAGCACGTGCACAGTATGTGGGGGGGGACAGTGTACACAGGGCCGAGAGAGCATTACAGCACGTGCACAAGTATGTGGGGGGACAGTGTACACAGGGCCGAGAGAGCATTACAGCACGTGCACAGTATGTGGGGGGACAGTGTACACAGGGCCGAGAGAGCATTACAGCACGTGCACAGTATGTGGGGGGACAGTGTACACAGGGCCGAGAGAGCATTACAGCACGTGCACAGTATGTGGGGGGGGGCAGTGTACACAGGGCCGAGAGAGCATTACAGCACGTGCACAAGTATGTGGGGGGAGAGTGTATACAGGGCCGAGAGAGCATTACAGCACGTGCACAAGTATGTGGGGGGGGGCAGTGTACACAGGGCCGAGAGAGCATTACAGCACGTGCACAAGTATGTGGAGGGACAGTGTACACAGGGCCGAGAGCATTACAGCACGTGCACAAGTATGTGGGGGGAGAGTGTATACAGGGCTGAGAGAGCATTACAGCACGTGCACAGTATGTGGGGGGGGGGCAGTGTACACAGGGCCGAGAGAGCATTACAGCACGTGCACAAGTATGTGGGGGGAGAGTGTATACAGGGCCGAGAGAGCATTACAGCACGTGCACAGTATGTGGGGGGGCAGTGTACACAGGGCCGAGAGAGCATTACAGCACGTGCACAGTATGTGGGGGGACAGTGTACACAGGGCCGAGAGAGCATTACAGCACGTGCACAGTATGTGGGGGGGGCAGTGTACACAGGGCCGAGAGAGCATTACAGCACGTGCACAGTATGTGGGGGGGGGCAGTGTACACAGGGCCGAGAGAGCATTATAGCACGTGCACAGTATGTGGGGGGACAGTGTACACAGGGCCGAGAGCATTACAGCACGTGCACAAGTATGTGGGGGGGGCAGTGTACACAGGGCCGAGAGCATTACAGCACGTGCACAGTATGTGGGGAGGGGACAGTGTACACAGGGCCGAGAGAGCATTACAGCACGTGCACAAGTATGTGGGGGGGCAGTGTACACAGGGCCGAGAGAGCATTACAGCACGTGCACAGTATGTGGGGGGACAGTGTACACAGGGCCGAGAGAGCATTACAGCACATGCACAGTATGTGGGGGGACAGTGTACACAGGGCCGAGAGAGCATTACAGCATGGGCACAATTATGTGTGTGGGGGGGGCAGTGTACACAGGGCCGAGAGAGCATTACAGCACGTGCACAGTATGTGGGGAGGGGACAGTGTACACAGGGCCGAGAGAGCATTACAGCACGGGCACAATTATGTGGGGGGGGGGCAGTGTACACAGGGCCGAGAGAGCATTACAGCTCGTGCACAGTATGGGGGGAGGGGACAGTGTACACAGGGCCGAGAGAGCATTACAGCACGTGCACGGTATGTGGGGGGGCAGTGTACACAGGGCCGAGAGAGTATTACAGCACGTGCACGGTATGTGGGGGGGCAGTGTACACAGGGCCAAGAGAGCATTACAGCACGTGCACAGTATGTGGGGGGACAGTGTACACAGGGCCGAGAGAGCATTACAGCACGTGCACAAGTATGTGGGGGGACAGTGTACACAGGGCCGAGAGAGCATTACAGCACATGCACAGTATGTGTGGGGGGGACAGTGTACACAGGGCTGAGAGAGTATTACAGCACGTGCACAGTATGTGGGGGGACAGTGTACACAGGGCCGAGAGAGTATTACAGCACATGCACAAGTATGTGGGGGGGCAGTGTACACAGGGCCGAGGGAGGCCAGTAGGGCAGGACAGCGAGGGGCACAGTGTATAGAGAGGGAAGATGAGCCTGAAGAAATAGGGGCCTGGCAGCCAGTCTCAAAAGCTGCACTGGCAATCTACCCGGGGGAGCAGCATAGTCAAACATGCTGTACCTGTAGAGGCATCACTTTGATGGCACCCGACAAGGCAAACTGACCTCGGCCAGGCCCGGAAGCCAGCAGGTAATCCATATACATAATGTTTTCTTTCTTTAAACAGTGCAGTGCTGTCATCGCTTTAAATGATCTTGCCTCTGTTTGTCTTTCTTCTTTCTTTCTTTCTTTCTTTCTTTCTTTCTTTCTTTCTTTCTTTCTTTCTTTCTTTCTTTCTTTCTTTCTTTCTTTCTTTTTCTTTCCTTCTTTCCTTCCTTCTTTCCTTCTTTCTGTCTTTCTTTCGTTCGTTCTTTCTTTCTTTCGTTCGTTCTTTCTTTCTTTCTGTCTGTCTGTCTGTCTGTCTTTCTGTCTTTCTTCAGAACTCCCACAGACTGGTTCACTCCCCAGATGACCGTAACGAGTGGGGCTGGGTTGGTGTTGAAGCCAGGAGTCAGGAATACTCCACATAGACAGCAGAAGCACAATTACTTGAGCCATCATCACTGTCTCCCAGTGTCTGCACTGATGAGAAGCTACAGTCAGGAGCCAGAGCCAGGAACTGGACCCAGGACTCCAGGGTCCTACAGGCTAGGCTAAGTACCCATTTCCTTCCCTTTCCTCGTAAGCCAAATGACAGTTACCAACTGGAAAATGATCGAGCCCCACAGATAAGATCTTTATAATCTTGTAAAAATACCAAAGGGCTCACAGTAAAAATGGGAATGTGTGACTAATAAACATGTAGAAAAGTGAAGATAAATGTTCAGTTCCTCTAGGCACCTAGGGGCTTCCAACTAACATGGAGCAACAGGAATCAGATTTATTTTCCCTTCTTAAATGAAGAAAACCCCAGAGAAAATACGTGAAACAATAGTGTTTCAAACACTAGATATCAATCCGGGAGCTCCGGCAGTGATCCTTGGGAGAGGGAAACTGGTGAGACCAGGCCTGTGATGGCTCCAGCCACAGAGCAACCTACTGCATGCACAGGTAACGTGGCTCTCACATCACCTTGTGGAGACTGGGTTTGGAAAACTAGCGTGCTAGGACACTGATTTGGCTGCTGCCCTGTGCTGTAAGCAATAAGCCATTTTTTTCTCTGATCCAAAGCTTCAAATCTCTCTCTCTCTCTCTTACATACGCATATATGAAGGTATTTATGAGGATATTTCAAATGCTGGTAGAAAAAAATGAACACGTAAGTTTATTTTGGTGCAAAAATATTTTGAAATCCAGGCATGGTTCTTTTTATTTTTATTTATTTTTATTTTCTGACAGGCAGAGTGGACAGTGAGAGAGACAGATAGAAAGGTCTTCCTTTGCCGTTGGTTCACCCTCCAATGGCCGCCGCGGCCGGCGCACCACACTGATCCGACGGCAGGAGCCCAGTACTTATACTGGTCTCCCATGGGGTGCAGGGCCCAAGCACTTGGGCCATCCTCCACTGCACTCCCGGGCCACAGCAGAGAGCTGGCCTGGAAGAGGGGCAACCAGGACAGAATCCGGCGCCCCGACCAGGACTAGAATCCGGTGTGCCAGCGCCGCAAGGCGGAGGATTAGCCTAGTGAGCCGCGGTGCCGGCGGTTTTCTTCATAATGCATACTTTCCATGAACTTTCTTTGTTTTTTAAAAGAGTTCTTTATTTATGTGGAAGGCAGAGTTACAGTGAGAGAGGGAGAGAAGAAGAGAGAGAGTTCTTCACTGTTGATGAACAGTGCCTTGAAGACCCATAGGTGTCAAAGGATCACTCAGCACATGCCGCATGTTCTCTCCCAAACATGTTTTCTCATTTCTCACAATATGGAAAGCTTCTGAGTCTTTGAGTTATATTTTTGTTGCAGTGGAGGATGGCCCAAGTCCTTGGGCCCTGCACCCCATGGGAGACCAGGATAAGTACCTGGCTCCTGCCATCGGATCAGTGGCGGCCATTGGGAGGTGAACCAATGGCAAAAAGGAAGACTTTTCTCTGTCTCTCTCTCTCACTGTCCACTCTCTGTCAGAAAAAAAAAATTCCATATTTATAATTTCCTTCTTTTCTCACTTTACTATAATCGTTTGATATAAGCCAAACTAGAACTTAACGTTTTGATCAGAAAGCTCTTACCTCAAACATCCTATTCACCGCCACAGGTCAACCTTCTACAAAAAAAGATTGATCTTCCACATGCTGGTTCACTCCCCAGATGGCCGAAACAGCCAGGACTGGCCCAGGCCAAATCCAGGAGCCAGGAGCTCCAATCAGATCTCTGATGTGGATGGCAGGGGCCCAAGCATTTGGGCCAGCTTCCGCTGTTCCTAGGTGCAGTAGCACGGAGCTGGATTGGAAATGGAGCAGCCAGGACTCAAACTGGAGCTCACTTGGGATGCCGGCATCGCAGGTGACAGTGCACCAACACTGAACTTTTTGAAGATCCCCTCATACAGATGACTCTTACAAGAGAGGTAACACTCAGATTCTTCGCAGTGTTTGCCTTAACACACACACTCTCATCAAAACTCGATGCAGTCCTCCTACTCAGAGGCATCCAGGAGTCACATTTTGGTATACATTCTTCTGAATTTTCTAACTTCCTGTAATAAGCAACTGGTACTTTTGATTTTTAAAGTGATAAAAAATTTTTTTGTCCTTTTTGAAGAGGAAGAGGAAGAGGAAGAAGACAACTATGCATCTGTAAAATCAATCTGAGCCCCAAAACAGTCTGGGACCAGCACTGTGGTGTTACGGTTAAACCACTGCCTGCAGTGCCTGCATTCCACATGGGTGCTGGTTCAAGTCCCTGCTCCTCCACATCCGATCCAGCTCTCTGCTGATGCACCTGGGTAAGCAGCAGAAGATGGTTCAAATCCTTGGGCCCCTGCACCCACATGGGAGAACCAGAGGAAGCTTCTGTCTCCTTGGTTTGGCCTGGCCCAGGCCTGGCTGTTGAGACCATCTGGGGAGTGAACCAAAGGATGGAAGATCTGTATCTCTCTATTTGCCCCCCTCTCTCTGTAATTCTACCTTTCAAATAAACAAAATAAATATTGAAGGAAGGAAGGAAACAGAGAAACAAGGAAACAGTCTGGGGGCCAGCGCTGTGGCGCAGTGGGTTAAAGCCCTGGCCTGCAGTGCCAACATCCCATATGGGCCAGAACTAGAAACCATGTTTGAAGAGAGCATTGATGAGTGTTGTGCATCAGAAAGTATTAGGAAAGAGTATGCTGTGTTTCTTTGGGAAAATTAAAGTGATGTGATAATTTTGTACATGCTGATTGTGTCTTAGACTGTTGTGTATAATTTCCTAAAGAACTGTTCTCTCTTACCGTATATGCACAAACAGAATGTACATATTTATACACATATACTTATAACAGTCATTTCTCAAAACATTCTTTCAAGATCTAACTGATGTTGAAATGAGGCTGTGTTCTCAAATTGGTTAATTTACTTGAAAGGAAATCTAGGTTGTTTAGTAGTAGGTTTTTGTCTCTCTTCCAAATGTAAAGTGATTATTTCTTTTCATTTAAAGTGAAAGATGTTTATATTTTATATATCTATATATGTTTATATAGATATATACATTTTAGTTTTTAAAGATTTATTTGAGGGGCCAACGCTGTGGTGTAGCGGGTAAAAGCCGCTGTCTACAGTGCCAGCATCCCATACAGGCGCCAGTTCGAGTCCCTGCTGCTCAACTTCCGATCCAGTTCTCTGTTATGGCCTGGGAAAGCAGTACAAGATGGCAGGTCCTTGGACTCCTGCACCCACGTGGGAGACCTGGAAGAAGCTCCTGGCTCCTGGCTTCGGATTGGACCAGCTTTGGCCGTTGTGGCCATTTGGGGAATGAACCAGCAGATGGAAGACCTCTCTTTCTCTCTCTGCTTCTGCCTCTGCCTCTCTCTGCCTTTCAGATAAATAAATAAATCTTTTTTAAAAAAGATTTATTTGAAAGGCAGAGTTAGAGAGAGATCTTCCATCCTACTGGTTCACTCTCCAGATGGCCTCAACAGTCAAAGCTGAGCCAGGTGGAAGTTGGGAGCCAGGAGCTTCTTCCCAGTCTCCCACATGGGGTGCAGGAGTCCAAGGACTTAGGCCATCTTCTGCTGCTTTACCGGGTGTATTAGCAGGGTGTTGGATCAGAAGTGGAGCAGCCAGACTCAAACTGGTTGCCCATATGGGTTGCTGGCATTGCAGGCGGCAGCTTAACCCAGTATGGCATAATGCCGGCCTCAAGCTGTTTTTATTTTTAAAAATTAAGTAATGCATTTTGGTTGATCATTGCATCCATCAAGACATTGTAATATGTCTCTTTTTAATTTAATCTTATTTATTTGAAAGACAGAGTTAACACAGGGAGGTAGAGACTGAGAGGACTTAGATCTGCTTGTTCACTCCCCAGATGGCTGCAACGGCCGGAGCTGAGTCGATCTGAAGCCAGGAGCTTCTTCCAGGTCTCCTACAGGGAGCCCAAGGACTTGGGCTATCAAGTACTGCTTTCCTAGGTCATAGCAGAGAGCTAGATTGGAAGAGGAGCAGCGGGGGACTAGAACTAGTGCCCATATGGGATGCTGGCACTTCAGGCCAGGGCTTTAACCCACTGTGCCACAGCGCCGGCCCCTGTAATATGTCTAAATGTAGTCTCCTGTTTTATCCAAAAGGAAAGAAAGGATGAAATTGCCACCGTGGAGACCATCAACAACGGAAAGTCCATCTTTGAGGCCCGCTGGGACATAGACACCTCCTGGCAGTGCTTGGAGTACTATGCAGGCTTGGCTGCATCCATGGCTGGTAAGTCCTCTCCCAGGCCTCTGAGACCACGTGCAGGAGACAGAGAGCGGGGCCAGGTGGTGAAGGGCAGCGCTCTGGGAATTAAGACAGGCCGGGGCTAAAGTCCCATGTTCATCACTTTCTACGTGAGTGACCCAGGGACTGCTTTCTCTTTTCTTATCTCAGCTGCACATGGGAACCCCAGCCTTCCTGGGTGGTTGTAAGGATTAAATGAGGTATTGCATCTGGAGCATTCAGAGCGGGATCTGAGTGTTAGACCAAGTTGCTGAGAAACCCCAGGAGTGAGCACGTCCTATTTATTAATCTTAACAGATGGTTCTTTGACAGTTTGTGCAGTGGAGAGCTGGTAGGGCCCCGCAAGGCCGTGGCGTTGGTGCTTCGGAGTCTCCCCTTTGTTTTCAGTTCATTCCATCTGAGGGGTTGAGTAGAGGTGCAGTGATTCTTGTGGGAGGTGGCTTGGGCTGGATGGTCGCATGCTTGAAGGGTAGGTAGGTTTCTCTGGATGGAGATGGGGTGACCCCAGTGTTTTGGGAGCAGTGGTGGGGTTGGTTGGCCTGAAGTTCCAGTCAGAGTGGTGTACTTGTGGGATGTCTGTGGACTCTGGGGGCCACAGACCTGCATGCTTCCTCACTTCTCTGTTTTTCCCTTAGGGGAACATATCCAGCTCCCGGGTGGATCCTTCGGTTATACCAGGAGAGAACCCCTTGGGGTGTGTGTGGGAATAGGAGCGTGGAACTACCCCTTTCAGATCGCCTGTTGGAAGTCTGCTCCTGCCTTAGCTTGTGGTAAGAGCAAGTTCTTTCTTCACTGTGAGCCATCAGCTCTGCCCCTCACCTCTCTGTAACACACATTGGAGCCGGGGTGGGGGGTGGGGGGTAGTTTCATTCCCACCCTGCCTTGACCCTCAAGGAGCTTACAGTGCAGGTCCAGTATTTCCATCTTCTACTTATCTAATTTATTTTTGTGTATGAGAAGGGAGACAGTTGATTTTAAACTGAACTAGATTTGTGCTACTTGTCAGTTCTTTTACTTTCTGGACGAGAGTTTCCTCTGTAGGAGCTGCCACTTAGGAGTGTGACTTGAGTTCAGAAGCTGACGACGAGTTCCCGCTTTCTTGGTGTCTCGGGAGAAATGGTGGATGCAGGCTTCTGCCGGGGGAACATTGGCTGATTGACTTTAGAAGTTCCTTACACAGCAGCTGTGGGAGAAGGCATTGCATCTTGGGAAAGCCTATAGTGTTAGAAAGGCAGTGCCCTTAGGACACTCTGTGGAAATGCAGCTTTTGTCCAGTTACCAATGGCCTGTGGATGTTGTAGCGCATTCCTGTTTGAAAGACAGCTGGGATAGAGGAGGAATCGTGCCTGGTTTAAGTCACTGACTGGAGACTCTCATCACATGAACCTTTCTGGTCTTCAGTTTCAGCATTCATTTATTTATTTATTTTTGACAGGCAGAGTTAGAGAGAGAGAGACAGAAAGGTCTTCCTTTTCTGTTGGTCCCCCCCACCGACCCCGCCATGGCCGCTACGGCCAGTGTCACTGCAGCCAGCGCGCTGCGCCAATCCGAACCCAGAAGCCAGAAGCCAGAAGCCAGGTGCTTCCTCCTGGTGTCCAATGCGGGTGCAGGGCCCAAGGTCCTGGGCCATCCTCCACTGCCTTCTCGGGCCACAGCAGAGAGCTGGACTGGAAAAGGAGCAACCGGGACAGAATCTGACGACCCAACTGGGACTAGAATCTGGGGTGCTGGCGCCGCAGGTGGAGGATTAGCCAAGTGAGCCGCAGCGCCGGCCCAGTTTCAGCATTTACAAAGAGACAATCCTGCCGACTTCACTGCTGTTTTATCAGATGAGATAATATGAAGGTGATTCAGAAAGTTCATACAAATGGAATTAAAACAAGTTCATTTTGGTGCAAGAAATTTTTGAAATCCATGCATATGAGAGGTCTTCAAAAAATTCATGAAAAATGTATTTTATGAAAAAAAACTGTGCATGAATTTCAAGATTTTTTTTTAAAAAATTTACTTCAGAGGTAGTGTTAGAGAGAGAGGGAGAAACAGGGAAGAAGATCTTCCTTCCGCTGGTTCACTCCCCAAATGGTTGCAATGGCCAGAGCTAGACCAAACCAAAGCCAGGAGACAGGAACCTCCTCCAAGTCTCCCATGCGGGTGCGGGGGCCCAAGTAGTTGGGCTATCTTCTACTGCTTTCCCAGGCCACAGGCAGAGAGCTGATTTGGAAGAGGAACAACTGGGACATGAGCTGGTACCCAAATGGGATGCTGGCACCTCAGGTGCAGGTCCAGCCTACTACGCCATAGTGCCAGCCCCTTCAAGTTATTTTTGTACCAAAATAAACTTACTGTTCTTAAAAAATATTTGCTCATTTTTTCTTTAAGATTTTTATTTATTCATTTGAGAGGTAGAGAAAGAGACAGAGAGAAAGGTCATCCATTCTCTGTTCGCTCCCCAGAAGGCTACAATGGCCAGAGCTGGGCTGATCTGAAGCCAGGAACCAGAAGCTTCCTCTAGGTCTCCATGCAGGTGCAGGGTCCAAGCACTTGGGCCATCTTCTACTGTTTTCCCAGGCCATAGCAGAGAGCTGGATCAGAAGAGGAGCAACTGGGACATGAACCAACACCCCTATGAGTTGCTGACACCACAGGTGGAGGCTTAGCCTACTGTGCCACAGCACTGGCCCCATATTTACTCATTTTTATTTGGAAGGCAGAACGAGAATGAATGATAGGTATAGATAGATAGATAGATAGATAGATAGATAGATAGATTTTTTTTTTATCCGTTGATTCACTCCCTAGATTCCTGCAACAGTCAAAACCAAGAGCCCAGAATTCCATGTGGGTCTCCTACGTAGGTGGCAGGGACTCAAATACTTAAGTCATCACTGGTATTCTCCAGGGTGTGCATCAGCAGGAATCTGGATTGGGAGCAGAGAGGGATTCTCTCACAGGCAATGCAGGCATCCCAAGTGCTGTCTTAGCTGCTGCGCCAGATGCCTGTAAATGTATCTCTCTCTCTCTTAAATATTTATTTATTATTTTTAAAAAAGATTTATTTATTTATTTGAAAGTCAGAGTTACACATAGAAGGAGAGGCAGAGAGAGAGAGGTCTTCCATCCACTGGTTCACTCCCCAGATGACCGCAATGGCCGGAGCTATGCCGATCCGAAGCCAGGGGCCAGGAGCTGCTTCTGGGTCTCCCATGCTGGTGCAGGGGTCCAAGGACTTGGGCCATTTTCTACTGCTATCCCAGGCCATAGCAGAGAGCTGGATTGGAAGTGGAGCAGCCGGGACATGAACTGGCACCCATATGGGATGCCAGCAGTGCAGGTGGTGGCTTTACCCACTATGCCACAGTGCCAGCCCCTATTTATTTATTATTTGAAAGGCAGAGTTACAGAGAGACAGAGGCAGGGGTGGGGGGGTCTTCCATCTATTGGTTCACTCCCCAAATGGCTGCATTGGCCAGAGCTGGGCCGATCGGGAGCCTGGAGCTTCTTCTGGGTCTCCCATCCAGGTACAGGAGCCCAAGGACTTGGGCCATCTTCTTACTGCTTTCCAAGGCTATAGCAGAGAGCTGGATCAGAAATGGGGCAGCTGAGATTCAAACAGGTGCCGATATGGGATGCTGGTGCTGCAGGTGGCAGCTTTACCCGCTGTGTCACACTGCATCTTTTAATTGCATTTTCCAAAACCATTTTGAAGTATCTTATCTGTGAAAAGGTCTAGACATGTGAGTGTATGGTATTGTGGTTTGAGGCAAATTATAATTTAGGGTCTGTTTGCTGAGAGAAATGAAGGTGGGAAGGCCAGGATACATTTAGTTATTGATAACATTTTTGGTCTAGGATTTGATGGGAGAACAAGAAACAACTGGAATTCTTTTTTTTTTTTTTTAAAGGTTTATTTATTTATTTGAAAGCTAGAGTTACACATTGAAATAGGGAGAGAGAGATGGGGAGAGAAAGAGAGAGCGAGCGAGAAATCTTTCATCTGCTGGTTACTCCCCAAATGGCTGCAATGCCAGGGCTGGGCCAGGGCCGGGCCAGGCTGAAGCCAGGGGCAGGAGCTTGTTCCCAGTGTCTCACATGGGTAGCAGGAGTGCAAGTACTAAGTACATCTTCCGCTGCTTTTTTCAAGAACATTAGCAGGGAGCTGGATTGGAAGTGGAGCAGCTGTCACCCATATGGGATGCAGGTGCCACAGGCGGAGGCTTAACCTACTGGGCCAGCACCGGCCCCTGGAATTGTTCTTGAATCATCCTCTTTACCTATCTTCCAAGGGTCACCAATCCTAAAGTCTTTCCATGTTTGTGTTTTGGGTTTGTGCAGGTAACGCCATGATCTTTAAACCGTCTCCCTTCACCCCTGTGTCTGCATTGCTTCTGGCTGAAATCTATACCGCAGCAGGCGTGCCTCCAGGGCTCTTCAATGTGGTGCAGGGAGGGGCCGCGACAGGCCAGCTTCTGTGTCAGCACCAGGACGTGGCCAAAGTGTCCTTCACTGGCAGTGTGCCCACTGGCTCGAAGGTGAGGAGGGAGCCGGTGTCGGTTAACACTGACAGCAGCCGAGAGGGCCAAGTCAGCCCCACCCAGAATTATCTTGGAAGCTTCTCTTCTGATTTTGCCTCGCTTGTATTGGGAATGGGGCAGCTAAGACCTGAAGCTTCCTGCAAGAGTGGGGAGTGGGTAGGGAGCCCTCAGCGGGTGGTGTGTAGGCTGAGATGGGGAGGAAGCCCTCGTCTCCTCAGTGAGGAGTTGATGTGTTGGAGTGGGCTGGGGCCTGGGCTGCTGCTTGTACTCTTGGGTGACTTAACTTCCTAAGGAAGGGTTCTCGAATTTAGTAAAGATTCAGCCTTTTGACCTTAGCTTGTATTCTGAGCTCTGTCAGCCTCAAGCACTGTAACAGTATCACAAAAATGTTTCCAGGGATGCTAGTCTTGTGACTTGACACAGACTTTTAAATGAATGCCCTCTTGGGAAGGTCAAGTGTGGGTCTGCGGGGTCTTTGCAGTCTTCTGGACAGGAATCTTAAGTAGACCACGGGCAAAGTCTGGGTGAGAATAACGTCTCCGGGTCCAGGTGGCCTTATAGGTTCAGGGTCTGGTTGACCTGGCATGCAGTCTAGTTTGTGTTCACTTCATCTGAATGCTTTGTTCTTGTTCTGGAAGATCATGGAGATGTCAGCTAAAGGAATCAAACCCGTGACCTTGGAACTTGGAGGCAAATCTCCACTTATCATCTTCTCAGACTGTGATATGAAGAATGCCGTGAACGGGGCCCTGATGGCCAACTTCCTCACGCAAGGCGAGGTTTGTACCTGTCCCCGGGAAAGCTTCCAGAGGAGGCCCACCCGAAAGCTAACAGCACGCAGCACAGCTTTGTGTTTTGAAACACTTTCAGACATACAGGAAACTTCTTGCCCAGATAGTACAAAGGATTCTCGTGTGTTCTTGAGCCAGATTCTTTAAGTACTTTTTAAAGATATTTTTATTTGAAAGGCAGAGTAACAGAGAGAAATCTTCATCCACGGGTTCACTCCCCATATGGCTGCAACAGCCAGGGCTGGGCCATGCCGAAAACCAGGAGCCAGGAACCCCCTCTGGGTTTCCCATGTGGGTGGCAGGAGCCCAAGCACTTGGCCCTCTGCTGCTGCTTTCCCAGGCTCATTAGCAGGGAGCTGAATAGGAAGCAGAGAAACCAAGACTTGAACCAGCACTCCAATCTAGGGTGCAGGTCTTGCAGGCAGCGACTTAACCTACTTTACATAGCACAGTGCTGGTCCCTGCCCTTTTTTCCCATTCAAATTAAAACAGTTGTGCATATTCATGAGGGTACAGTGTGAGAATGTGATGTATGTACGCATGTATAATGATCACATTAGGTGATTAGCATTTGTTTTTTCATCTCCTTTAACTGAGAGTTCTCCAATTCTTTCAAGAACTTGACACTTTTGAAGAGTGCAAGCCATTTATTTTGTGGACTGTCCCTCTTTTGCGTTGTCTGGTGTTTCCTGTTAATTGGAGTCTTAGTTGCATGTTTTAGCAGATGTGATGTGTTAGGTCAGTGGTGATTCAGTGTTGTTCACTTTCTGATCACTATAGAGCTACTGTTTTTTTTTCTTTGTGGCTAATAAGTATCTTAGAAGAGATGTTTTGAGACTGTCCTGTTTGTCATCAAATTTCCACCCTTTTATCACCACTGATGATTCTTGCTGAAAAGTTTTATCGTGGTAGTTGCCAAATGGTGATTTTTCCAATTTTGCCATTCCTTTCAGATCTATTAGTTTACCTTCTACTGTGGGAAAAAACTTTTCCTTTTTCTCTCTTTTTCGTTTGCTTATTTATATCAATATGAACCCATGGATTCTAACTTCACTGTGTGAGTTATAACCCAATGCTATTATTATTTATTTTGAACTCTTTTTTTTTTTTTGACAGGCAGAATGGACAGTGAGAGAGAGACAGAGAGAAAGGTCTTTCTTTTGCCGTTGGTTCACCCTCCAATGGCCGCTGCGCTGATCCGATGGCAGAAGCCAGGTGCTTCTTCTGGTCTCCCAAGGGGTGCAGGGCCCAAGGACTTGGGCCATCCTCCACTGCACTCCCTGGCCACAGCAGAGAGCTGGCCTGGAAGAGGGGCAACCAGGACAGAATCCGGCGCCCCGACCGGGACTAGAACCTGGTGTGCCGGCGCCGCAAGGCGGAGGATTAGCCTAGTGAGCCACGGCGCCGGCCCTTATTATTTATTTTGATGCTCAGATAATTGCAGGGTTGAACCTGTGTGCCTCGTGGGATGTCCTCATTGTTGAGTACTTCTCTCTCTCTCTCTCTCTCTCTTTTTCTCTCTTTTTTTTTAAGGTTTATCTTATTTATTTGAAAGACAGAGTTACAGAGAGAGAGGTAGAGACAGAGAGAGAGGTCCTTCATCCGCTGATTCACTCCCCAGATGGCCACAACGGCTGGAGCTGCACCAATCCGAAGCCAGGAGCCAGGAGCTTCTTCCGGGTCTCCCCCGCGGGTGCAGGGTCCAAGGACTTGGGCCATCTTCTGCTATCCCAGGCCATAGCAGGGAGCTGGATCAGAAGAGGAGCAGCCAGGACAAGAACCAGCACCCACATGGGATGCCAGCGCTTCAGGCCAGGGCGTTAACCCGCTGTGCCACAGCGCCAGCCCCTCTCTCTCTCTCTCTCTCTCTCTTTTTTTTTTTTTTTTAAGATTTATTTATTTTAAAGAGTTACACAGAGAGAGAAGGAGAGGCAGAGAAAGAGACATCTTCCATCCACTGGTTCACTCCTCAACTGGCTGCAATAGCTGGAGCTGTGCTGATCTGAAGCCAGGAGCCAGGAGCCTCCTCCAGGTTTCCCATGTGGGTGCAGGGACCCAAGGACCCGGGCTATCCTCCACTGCTTTCCCAGGCCAGAGCAGAGAACTGGATTGGAAGTGGAGCAGGCAGGACTTGAACTGGCGCCCATATGAGTACTTTTCCCAGGTCGTTATCAGCAAGCTGGATTGGAAGTGGAGCAGCTGGAACATGGACCAGTGCCCAAATGGGATGCTGGTGTTGCAGGCAGCAGCTTTACCCACTGTGCTACAGTGCCAGCCCCCTAAAGATTTATTTTATTTGAAACTGGACCATGGGGCTGGCTCTGCGGTGCAGTGGGTTAAACTGCTGCCTGCAGTGCAGGCATCCCATGTGGGTGCTGGTTTGAGTTCCAGCTGCTCCACTTCCAATCCAGCTCCTTGCTAATGCACCTGGGAAAGCAGCAAAAGCAGGCCCAAGTCTCTGGGCCCCTGCATCCACTTGGGAGACCCTGACTTCTGACTTCAGCCTAGCTCAGCACTGCCAATGTGGCCATTTGGAGAGTGAACCAGCAGATGGAAGATTTCTCTATCTCTGTCTCTCCCTCTCTCTACAACTCTCAACTTTCAAATAAATACATCAATAGAAAAGAAAAGAAATTGGGCCAGGCTGAAGCCAGGAGCTCATAACTCCATCTGCATCTGCCACAGGGGTGGCAGGAACCCAAGTACTTGGGCCATTATCTGATGCCGCTCAGGTGCATTAGCGGGAAGCAGGTGTGGTCAGGACTTGAACCAGGCACTCCATACCCACTGGGATGTGGGTATCCTAAGCAGTGGCTCAGTCTGTTGTACCATAACAACTGCTTCTGGAGTTTTATGTCTTATTTACATAAAATACATTTCACACTTTTGGTGTATGGTGCTGTGAGACTTGATTTTCTCTGAGTATTTAAGAGTTCTTTTATCCAAAATAAACATTACAAATATTTTCTCCCAGTTTTTTGACTCTCTTGGCCTTGTTTAGGGTATTTACCATGCAAAATATTTTTATTTGGGGGCAGGCATTTGGTGCCCCAGTTAAGATACTCCTTAGGATACTCACATCCTATACCTGGTTTGAGTCTCAACTCTGCTTCTGATTCCAGCTTCCTGCCAACGTGCACCCAGGGAGGCAGCAGGTGGTGGTTTAAGTGCTTGGTTTCTACTACTCCTGGAAACCTGGATTGAGTTCTGGGCTCCTGGCTTTGGCTTAGTTGAGCCCTGGCTGTTGCTAGCATTTGGGAAGTGCACAAGGGCATGAAAGAACTTTGTCTCTATCTCTCTGTCTTTCAGATAAAATGAAAAAAAAAAAAAATTACTTAGTCAAAATCTGTCAATTTATTCCTTTCACTGCATCTGGATTTTGAGTAATATAAAACGTTTTCCTAAACATCAGTTATAGAGGAATTACTTGTATCTTCTCCTAGTTGGTGTATTTGTTCATTTCCACATGGCTAACAAGTTGTTCTTACACTGTTTATTTAGTTGATCTTTGTCCCGGTGGTTTGAGATTTCACCTTTGTCCTAAGCCAGATTTCCATGAGTTACCTGGACCTATTTTTGGAGTTTGTTTTCTATTCTATTGTTCTTACTGCATTTTGTTAGTATGTATGTTCATGTTGATGGAAGAGTCAAACAGTGATTATTTGTGATTTTAGAGACAGTCATTGGTTACAGAATCTATGTTCATTTCAGAGCTGGCATTGTGGCGCAGTGGGTTAAGCTTCTGCTTATGACACCAGCATCCCATATGGATGCCAGTTTGGGTCCCAGCTGCTCTACTTCTGATCGAGCTCCCTGCTGATGTGCCTGGGAAGGCAGCAGAAGATGACCAAGTACTTGGACCCCTGCTTCCAATGTGGGAAGTCCAGCGAGTTCCAGGCTCCTGGCTTCGGCCTGGCCCACAGTGACAGAGAATGGGAGAAGACAGAGATCTCCCATCCCATCCACTGGTTCATTCCCCAGATGGCTGCAACAGCCAAAGCTGAGCCAGGCTGGAGCCAGAAGACTGGAACTCCGTCTGGGTTTCCCACATTGGCAGCAGGGGTCTAACTGCTTAGGCTGTCTTCTGCTACTTTTCCCAGGGCATTGGCAGGGAGCTGGATCAGAAGTAAAGCAGCCAGGACATGAAGTGGAGTATATATGAGATGCCAGTGTTGCAGGTGGCAGCTGTACAAGCTACACCACAACACTAGTTCCAGGTGTGTGTGTGTGTGTGTTTTTTTTTTTTTAATATGAATGTTCATTTCCTCGGGAGAATCTAAATAGTGATTATTTGTGATTTTAGAGACAAACTGAAACGCTCAGTTTCTGAAATCAAGTTAAGACTGATGCTCTTGATCTTTTTGTACTGTAAAGTCCCCTCCACTGCTAACGTGCACAGCTGGCACGAGGGACTGGAAGAAGTCCTGGGCCACAGGGTGCAGTACTGGCCTCAAGAAAATTAAAGCAAAGTAATGAACTTTCATCTTCTTGTACAGGTTGTGCTTGTGATATAGTGTGTCCAGTTACATGTCTGATCCTTCCTGTTCAGTATGGGGACGGTTTTTAGCAATGGAAATATGTGTTTAAAAAGGTGTTATTCAGGGGCTGGCGCTGTGGCGTAGAGGGTAAAGCCGCCGCCTGCAGCACTGGCATCCCGTCCATACGGCACCAGTTCTAGTTCTGATTGCTCTACTTCTGATCTAGCTCCTTACTAGTGTGCCTGGGAAAACATTGGAGGAAGGCCCAGGTCTTTGGGGCCCTGCATCCACGTGGGAGACCTAGAAGAAGCTCCTGGCTCCTGGCTTCAGATCAGCCCAGCTCCAGCCATTGTGACCTTTTGAGGGTGAATGAGCAGATGGAAGATTTCTGTATCTCTCCTTCTGTCTCTGTGACTCTGCCTTTCAAATAAATAAATAAATCTTAAAGAAAAAAAAAAGTGCTGTTCCTAAGTTTAAAGGTACTGGATTATTTTCCTTTTTTCTCTTTATACACGTATAAATTGGTATTGTGTCTGTCCTTTAGGTTTGCTGTAATGGCACAAGAGTATTTGTACAAAAGGAAATTCTTGACAAATTTACGGAAGAAGTGGTGAAAAAGACCCAGAAGATAAAAATCGGTGACCCCCTTCTGGAAGATACGCGGATGGGGCCTCTCATCAACCGACCACACCTGGAACGAGTCCTTGGGTTCATTAAAGTGGCAAAGGAGCAGGTGAGAAGTGGAGGTGAGGCGGGGGGCTGCAGAGAGGGTCACATTCTCCTAAGTTACCCGCTGTGTGCCCTTTCCACATATGACTGTCCATCTGGCTACTAGAATCTTGAACATGGTTCTGCTTCCAGCTTCCAGTAGGGCAAATATATTTGTGCAGGATATACTGAGTGATTCAGGAATGTGTGTTATGTTGTCTGATACAAAACATGCCTTTTTTTTTTTTTTTTTTTTTTTGGCAGGGTGCTAAAGTGCTTTGTGGTGGAGATCTGTATGTACCTGAAGACCCCAAATTAAAGGATGGCTATTACATGAGACCTTGTGTATTAAGTATGTCTCCTTGTTTATTTTTAAATGGTTTGATTATATATTGAGTAGTTAGAAATTAATATTTATAAAATAATATAAGAGTACTTCAGAAACTTCATGGAGAATGGAATTAAAAGATGTTTGTTTTGGAGCAAAAAATTTGGAAACCCAAGCATTGTTTTTCTGCAATCTACATTTTCCATGAACTTTCTGAAGACCTTGTATATATGGATAAATTACGCATCGCAAACACTGTGTCCCACTGTGCAGGCTTAAGGAGTGCAGGTCCTCACTGTCTGAGGGTTTCAGTGTCCACTCCTGGAGGACAACCATGTGCATTAATGTACCTGGGGCAGAGTCTGTTCCAGATGCAAAGGGCTCAGAAAAAAAATGATTAAAGATCATGTTTGGCGAAAACTAAATAATGGCTGTAATTCCTTGAAAAAATGAAGAATTTTTTTTCTTTATTTTTTTAATTTGCAAGGTAGACAGTGACAGATTTTTTTTTATTTTTTATTCTTTATTTTTTAATTTTTTTTTTGACAGGCAGAGTTAAGACAGTGAGAGGGAGAGACAGAGAGAAAGGTCTTCCTTTACTGTTGGTTCACCCTCCAATGGCTGCTGCTGGCGCACCGCGCTGATCCAAAGGCAGGAGCCAGGTACTTATCCTGGTCTCCCATGGGGTGCAGGGCCCAAGGACTTGGGCCATCCTCTGCTGCACTCTGGTGCCACAGCAGAGAGCTAGACTGGAAGAGGGGCAACCAGGACAGAATTCGGTGCCCTGACCGGGACTAGAACCCAGTGTGCCGGCCCTGCAAGGCGGAGGATTAGCCTATTGAGCCGCGGCACTGGCCAATGACAGAGATCTTTGATCTGTTGGCCCACTCCCCACTGCCTGCCTCAAACAGAGCTAGGCCAAGCCAAAGTGAGGAGAGGGGAGTGCCATCTGGCAGACCCATGTTGGGGGCAGTGGCCCAAGGACTTGAATCATTAGTTAATGCCTCTTGGGGTGTGTGCATTAGCAGGAAGCTGGATTAGAATTGGAGGAGCTAGGACTCAAACCAGGCTCTCCAATAAGGGATGCGATGTCCAAGCTGCATTTTTAACTGCTATGTCACACACTTTAAGAGTATTTTTCATTTGAACTGTATAGATCATCAAGATAACAAAACCAGTTTGGGAGATAATATGTTGATTTTTTAAAAAATGATGTCACTTAGTAATTTTTAGCACCTCCCTTCAATTTTTTTATGGAGATTTTTGTAAAAAAATATTTACTTATTTATTTGAAAGGTAGAGTTACAGAGAGGCAGAGGCAGAGAGAGAGAGGTCTTCCATCCACTGGTTCACTCTCCAGATGGCCACAACGGCCAAAGCTGTGCTGATCCAAAGCCAGGAGCTTCTTCCATGTCTCCCATGTGGGTGCAGAGGCCCAAGGACTTGGACCATCTTCTGCTGCTTTCCCAGGCCATAGTAGAGAGCTGGATTGGGAGTGGAGTTGGGACTTGAACTGGCACCCATATGGGATGCCGGCACTGCAGGTGGTGGCTTAATCTGTGATGACACAACACCAACCCCTAATTTATTTTATTTATTTGAAAGGCAGAAATACAGAGAGAGAGAGAGAGAGAGAGAATCGATCTTCCATCTGCTGGTTCATTCCCCAAATGGCTACAACGGCTAGGGCTGGGCCAGGCTGAAGCTGGGAGTTTCTTTCAGGTCTCTCACGTGGTACAGGGGCCCAAAGACTTGGGCCATCCTCCACTGCTTTCCCAGGCCAAAGCAGAGGGCTGGATTGGAAGAGGAGCAGTTGGGACTAGAACCAGCCTCCATATGGGATGCTGGCACTGCAGGCCAGGGCTTAACCCAATATACCACAGTACTGGCTCCTCTTGCTCAAAATGTAAAGCTGTGAACCCAACACCCACAGAGTGGATTATCCTGTTTATATTAGATAAATCTTAATCTATTGAGTGAGTTTCTTATGATGCGTTAAAATGAGTAGATGGCGGAGTTACGGAAAGGCTATGATTCTTTAATACACATTAATAGCCATATGAAATGGATGTTCTAATTGATATTGGCACTGGTGGTATCATACTGAATTTTTTTTTTTAAACTATGCATTTCATCATTTACCGTGCGTTAGAAGATGTTTTCAAATGTTAGGGCTTGGCCAGCACCGCGGCTCACTAGGCTAATCCTCTGCCTGCGGCGTTGGCACCCTGGGTTCTAGTACTGTTTGGGGTGCCGGTTCTGTCCCGGTTGCTCTTCTTCCAGTCCAACTCTCTGCTGTGGCCCAGGAAGGCAGTGGAGGATGGCCCAAGTCCTTGGGCCCTGCACCTGCCTGGGAGACCAGGAGGAAGCACCTGGCTCCTGGCTTCGGATCGGCGCAGCGCGCTAGCTGTGGCAGCCATTTGAGGGGTGAACCAATGGAAGGAAGACCTTTCTCTTTGTCTCTCTCTCCCTCTCACTGTCTTAACTCTGCCTGTCAAAAATAATAATAATATCTTCTGTATATTAAGATAATCGAAAATGAATCTTGATGTGAATGAAAGGGGAGAGGGAGTGGGAAAGGGGAGGGTTGTGGGTGGGAGGGACGGTATGGGGGGAAGCCATTGTAACACATGAGTCGTACTTTGGAAATTTATATTCATTAAATAAAAGATAAAAAAAAATAATAATAATAACAAATGTTAGGGCTAACCAGGCCTTCGCTGACATTGGTTTTATTATGAATGTTTGCAGCAAATTGCAGGGATGACATGACCTGTGTGAAAGAAGAGATCTTTGGACCAGTCATGTCCATTTTATCCTTTGACACTGAAGCCGAGGTTGTGGAACGAGCCAACAATACCACTTTCGGACTAGCAGCTGGCGTCTTTACCAGGTACACGGAGAGGGACCCCCGCAGCAACTTTGAAGGCTGTGGGTCTGCTTGGCTGTGGGATTGGTCTTATTCCCATGTGGGCATTTTCCCTCACCGGAGCCACCGGCATTTTCTGTGTGCTTCAGGTTAAGTCAGAAGATGACAGCGGTCCTAAAACTGAGCTGTGGCCTTTGTTGATGAAAATCCTGTCCATTTCTATTCACTGACTAAACATTGAAGGCTCTGATCTGTGTAGAGCATTTGGTTAAGTGTCTGTTGAAAATGCATGGGTATGCATAGATTTCAAAATTTTCCATACCAAAACAAGCTGTTGTTTTAGTATTGTTTTTCATGAATTTTTTTGAGAAATTTATTGATTTATTTGAAAAACAGGAAGAGAGAGAGAGAGAGCTTCCATCTGCCAATTTATTCCCCAAATGGCTGCAATAGCCAGGGCTGGGTCAGGCTGAAGCCAGGAGCCAGGAGCTGCTTCTGCATCTCCCACGTGGGTGGCAGGGGCCCCAGCACCTGGGCCATCTTCCACTGCTTTCCGAGGCACAATAGCAGGGAACTAGATTGGAAGTGGAGCAGCCAGGATTGGAACCAGCACCCATGTGGGATGCCGGCGTTGCAGGTGGCGGCTGAACCTGCTACACTACAATGCTGCCCAGCTCCATGAACTTTTTAAAGTATCTGTATTTGTTCTCTCAGAAAACTTTCCAGCCCAAAGTCATGTAGGCCTGTTTCCAGGTATTCTGACATTTTGGGTCTGTGACCCATTTGAGTTCATTTTGTGGTGGCATAACAAAGGGCCCCACCCTTTGGCGTGTTCATCCCCAGTTTTCCCAGGACCATCTGTGGAAGACTGTCTTCACCAAACCACCTTGGCGTCCCTGTTCACACTTGCTTTGTAGATGACTTTTGGGTGAAACAACACCTAAATCTGTGTCTCTTGCCTGGATGATGAAGCATGGTGAATCATTTTGAAGAAACAAGAAGTTGGCAAGATTTGGGACCCTTAGAACTGGCAGTCTGACTTTTCCTTTAGTGAAAAACAGTAGCCTAGGACAGTGCAAGTCACCCACACATCTCGTCTCTGTAGGGACATCCAGCGGGCGCACCGCGTGGTGGCTGAGCTGCAGGCTGGCATGTGCTTCATTAACAACTACAACGTCAGCCCAGTGGAGCTGCCCTTCGGCGGGTACAAGAAGTCAGGTGAGCAGCTGGGAAGCGCGGGCACCAACAGGTTTCTAGGCACGCTGTCGGGACCCAGCCCCACACACCAGCGTCCCCTGGACCTGGCGGCAGATCCACATCGCCTGGGGAAATACACGGATTCCTGGGCCTCCCCGGGCCCCCTGCATCTGCCTCTGTGGATGGAAGCTCCTCCAGGGTGGAATCAGGGCAGTGGCCTGTACCAGCCGCTGGGGCAGTTTCAGATTCTGTTTAGCTAAAGTGTCTTTCAGGTAACACAGCATAAAGTTTATCTTGTTTTCTCCGTGATGCCAAATGGATAAAAAAATCTGTTAACATTTAACAACCACTTACAGTCATCATGTACACACGTAGTGACCTGTGGAGATGTTCGCCCTAAGCCACTGCTCACGCGTTTCCATTATTCAGGACTCTGTCTGACACGTGTCACCCAGCACTGCACATGTGCGAGTCTGGTACATCAGGGCTTTGGACTACTGTAGCCCTTGTTCCGAGGCCCTCTCTTTGGAGTTTGTTCCCGTGCTTTCCTTCATGTAGACCGGCAGTGGCCTTGGACTTCGTAGCGGCACTGGTCGAAGAGTCTGAGCCCCAGATGCTTACGGCTGTCACAGTGCTGGCGGGTCAGGAAACCCTGGGGTGTCCTGAGGCAGTGGGCGTTCCTTTGAGTCTTGGCCGGACTTCAGCCTCCTCCTGGCATTCCCTAGTCATACTCCCCGAGTCATCTTAGCCCCTATGGTGTACTCTGAGGAGCTGTACGTGCACACAAATGCAAGTGGGGGCAAAGCACCATTAATGCACAGCTCTCGGTGCAGGGGACAGTAAGTTTAGAACTGCAGCCTAGGCCTCAATGGGGCCGCCTAGGCCAGCTTTTCCTTTCCTCTGGATCAGACGCGCCTACATGGGATGAGAAAGCGATGAAGACGGGTAGGTCTGTGGAGCAGCCCCTGGCCCAGCATACCCAGCTAGCTGTGTGTATGTCGCTTCTAAATGCTGCCCCTGAGAAATGTGCATTCTGGGGGACCTGAGCCTTGCCTCTGTGAACTGGGGGCCGAGTGCACAAGAAAGGCCATGCCTGAGGTGCTGTCCCCGTCCACTGTGGGTAGTCAGAGTCATGCTTACAGATTCAGTGGAAGAAAGCGTTGACAGACCTGTTGTGGAGAGTTAAGTTTGAAATTAGCACTGAGTTTCAAGAGCGTTAGGTTGATTGAAGTAGAGACTGTTTTAACGTTTAATAAAAATTTGAACATTTTTCAGATTTGAACCTAGAGTAGTAGATACCTGAGGTTCAGATTCCTATTGGTAAGCACGGGACCTGGTGTTTTCCTGTCTCTGGAGACCAGTGCATTGTATTTCCCGTGCCTGGCTCCACAGCTCAGGGGTGGGGGTAGGGCTGCACCCCCAGACTGAATGCTGTGTGGGCCGTGCCTAGCTGCGACAATGCCGTGACTTCACACACCGTGCAGAGGTGGCTCATGCTCATCCCCTCTCTTCCTTGCAGGCTTTGGCAGAGAGAACGGCCGGGTGACAATCGAGTATTACTCACAGCTCAAGACCGTGTGTGTGGAGATGGGCGATGTGGAGTCTACGTTTTGAAAGCCTGCAGTGAAAGCTGCTGACACGACCAGGCTGTGGAATCGGGGGGCTCTGTTCTCTCGTCAGAGGCAGCCTAACTGATGCTGTTTTCAGTCCCGAATCTTGGTCATTGAGGATAAGAGAATGGTTTAGTGTTACTCGACCTCCTTCCATCACCTTCCTAAGTGCCTTGTAGACACCAATCAAGAGTTGTGATTGTCCTCAGAGCAGATCCCTGTGAAATCTAAGTGTCAGCAGATTGTTCCAGAGAACAGGCGAAGGGACAGCCTGTGCTCCCACACGGGCATCTGCTGGCAGTGGTAATTCTCTGGCTGATTGTAAGAACCTTGCTCCTGTGTAGGTCTTGGTAGAATCAGTACTGTGGATTCCTGCTCACTGACATTTTAAAAACCCTGTGCCCTTGTCATTGCTTTGAGAGAGCTGCCAGCTGGGATAGGGAGGGGATTAGATCACAGGCGGGACCGTGGGGTGCAGAGATAAACTTGCCTTGGGAAACACCGTGCTGCCGCAGGGAGAGCTACCCCCTAACCTCTGCTCCTTGAGCCGTGCGTACCCTCCTAACAAGAGTCGCCTTCTGAGTGTACAAACTGTTAGGCGGATGTTGTATAGCGAAATTAACAATAAACGCATTGCTAACCCTTCTAGTTCCGTGTTTTGAAACTAAACACACCTGAACTGCAGTCGAGGGGACAGGGCTGAAGTTAGAAGCAGTGGGTACAAGAAGGCAGCTTTGTTGCTTCAGTGAATTTTTCAGGCTGCCTGTTCTTCCCCACTGGGCCCTCAGGAGCCATCAGGTGGTTGTGACTGCTCAGACTGACCCAGCAGGGCCCCGCCCCACCCTGCTCTTCCCCAGGGGAGTGGCTCTGCCTGAGTCGTCAGAGGTAAGGGATGGAGGCTGCTGCTGGCCTGGATCTAATTTGGTATTATTAATTTGGTGGGCAAGCAAACAGCATAGTTCCAGAGCATGAGAGCGACTGAGCGAGCCTTTCTTGGTGTCGATTTGCACAGAGGACACAGGGGTGACTGAGCAAGGCCAGCAGTTTTCTCGCCCTTCATCTTAGGGGATCCCTCTGCAACTTAAACAGGAAGTGCTGGGAGAAGACGCGTTTCTGATAGTCCCCTCAAGGGAAGGCTGCAGAGGGAAGGAGCCCAGAGGTTAAGCACTCGTTATGTTCTTGCTGCCTCAACTCGTCTTATTTAACACACCGATCCTAAGGAAGGCATTAGTTCTGGTTTTCAGAGGAAGCAGCTGAGAGGTAGACAAGTCTGATCCTAAGCAAGTCAGGAAGTTGAGGAGCAGGTGTGGGCCCCAATCCCCGAGCTTCCTGCTACCTACCCCTTGCTGGTTCCTAGGCCTGCTGTAACCAACCACCACCAACCTTAGCAGCATAAAACCATTACAGATTTATTATATTACACCTCAGGAAGTCCAAAGTCCGGTGCGGATTCATTTGGCCGAGACCAAGGAGTTGGCAGCCACGCTGCATCCAGAGCTCTGGTGGGGAGTCCTTGCCTTTTCACCTGCTGGAGTTACAGCCCCTGTACCCTTTGGCTATGGCACACACTGCTCTCTATTTTTAAGCCCACAGCTTAGCGTCTTCAACCTCTGCTTCCATTGCTTGCTTTCTATTGCTTGCTCTTTAGCCAAAACCTCCTTTTTTGTTTTCTTTAAATATTTCTGTTATTTGAAAGGCAGAGTGACAGAAAAAGAGAGACAAGTTTTCCATCTTCTGGTTCACTCCATGGCTGTGGCTGGACCAGGCCAAAGCCAGGAGCCTGAAACTCCACCCAGGTCTCCCGCATGAGTTGCAGGGGCCCAGGCACCCGGGCCATCATCCACTGCCTTTTTAAGCACATTAGCAAGCAGTTGGTCGGAAGCAGAGCAGCCGAGACTCAAACTGGTGTTCTGATATGGGATGGCCAGTGTTCCAACTGGTGGCTTAGCCTGCTGTGCTACAATGCCAGTCACCAGACCTCCCATTTTGGAAGAATTATTTGTTTGTTTATGAGAGGGAGAGAGAAGGTGAGCCCTTCTCCCATCTGCTGGTTCCTATGCCTGCTGTAATGAAACACCACCAACCTTAGCAGGATCAGGAGCCAGAGCCAGGTATTGAACCCAGGGACTCCGATATGGGAAGTGGGCATCTTCTAGGCTAACTGCTGCCCCTGCCTTCCTTCTCTAAGGACACTTATGATAGAATTCAGGACCCACCTGGATACAATAACTTCTCAGCTCATTAACTTAATCATGCTTGCAAAGTCTGTGTTGCCATATAAGGGAACATTCACAGGTTCTGAGAATTAGGACTCAGATACTATGTTGAGGGGAGGAATATTGTCCAGCCTACCACACCAAGCATGGTACAAAGTGTTCCAGGATGTCATTAGCTATTGTGTATTTAGTTGAACAAATTAATTTGAAACAAAAAATGTACCTGGTGGTTACTGAAGCATCTGGTAAGAGTATGTAATTATCTACAAAATACACTTAGAGAACTACTGATTTAACCAAGAGACCAAATCTTCTGATTGGGAATAAGTTGTACCATCTAGCTAAACTTTTCCAGGGTCTTTTTTTTTTTTTTCCTTCAATACTACTTTGATTTACTTTTAAAAAGGTGATTTATTTATTTGCAAGGTAGGGTGACAGTAAGAGATAAAGGGATATCTTCCATCTGCTTACTCCCCAAATACCCACAACAGCTGGGGCTGAAGGCAGAAGCTAGGAGTCTAGAGCTCCATCTGGGTCTCCCAAGTGGGTGGCAGGAACTCAAGTACTTGAGCTATCATCTGCTTCCTCTCTGGCGCATTAGCAGGGAGCTGGATCGGAAGTGGAGACAGGACTCCATCCCAGGCACTGCAATATGGGTTGAGGGTATCCTAAGCAGCAGTTTAACCCACTGTGCATGATGCCTGCCCCTTATTGGCTTCTGAGAACTAAGAAGTAGCAGGTACCCTCTCTCTGCTATCTAATCTTACCTCCCAGAAGTCACTACTGTTGACATTTAGGATCATCTGTGTGTGTGTGTGTGCATATATATATATATATATATAAAGATTTTATTTATTTATTTGAAACAGTTACACAGAGAGTCTTCCATCGGCTGGTTCACTCCCCAATTCACCACAATGGCTGGAGCTGTGCTGATCTGAAGCCAGGAGCCAGGAGCCTCTTCTGGGTCTCCCACGTGGGTGCAGGGGCCCAAGGACATGGGCCATCTTCTGCTGCTTTCCCAGGCCATAGCAGAGAGCTGGATCAGAAGTAGAGCAGTCTGGACTTGAACCAGCGCCCATATGGGATGCCGGCACTGCAGGCGGAGGCTTTACCCACTATGCCACAGAGTCGGCCCCATCTGTGTATCTTTCCTAGGATTTTATTAAAGAGAATAAGTACTAATCCTGGATTCTGATGAGGCCACATTTAAGTGGATCCAACTCATATCTTTTTACAGGTTTCTGTATGCATTGATAGGAATTTTCTTTGAGGGGCCGGCACTGTGGCATAGCAGGTAAAGCCGCCGCCTGCAGTGCCGGCATTCCATATGGGTGCCGGTTTGAGACCTGGCTGCTCCACTTCCAATCCAGCTCTCTGCTATGGCCTGGGAAGGCAGTGGAGGATGGCCCAAGTCCTTGGGCCCCTGCACCCATATGGGAGAACTAGAAGAAGCTCCTGGCTCCTGGCTTCGGATCAGCACAGCTGCAAGCTATTGAGGCCATCTGGGGAGTGAACCAGCAGATTAAAGAATTTCTCTTTCTCTCTAGCTCTCTCTTTCTCACTCTCTGCCACTCTGTAACTCTGCCTTTCAAATAAATAATCTTTAAAAAAGAGAAATTTTCTTTGTAATTGAATTAAAGTGAGCAAGAAAATAATGCAATCTCCTCTTGGTTCCACCTTTGCAGTAGCTCACTTGTTGGTGACCCCATTTAAAAAAAAAGGTCCCTAGGTTGGGCAGGTCTTCACATACAAAATGATAACCTCTGAGTTCCTTATTTCTTCTCTATGAAATATTTCTTGCACCTGAGATCCTGTTGCTCCCTAAAGCAAGAATGTTAGCCTGAAAGTTGGCCAAATATTCAATATCCAAATCATCTACCTAAGATTTTTTAAATGAAGATTTATTTATTTGAAATGTAGTGTGACAGAGAGAAAGACAGAGACACTTTCTACTGCTGATTCACTCCTCAAGTGGCTGCAACAGCTGGGAGTGGGCCAGCTGAAATCAGGAGCCTGAACTCTATCCGTATCTCCCACGTAGATGGCAGGAGCCCAGGCATGTGGGCCATCTGTTATTGCTTTCCCAGGTACATTAGTATGGAGCTAAATCAGAACTGGAGCAGCACCAACACTCAGATGCTGGATGTGGGCATCATAAGCAGTGGCCTAATCCACCGTGCCACACCAGTACCCTACTAAAAACTATAGAGGAAGCAAGCATTTAGCAAAGCAGTTCAAGTGCCATTTAGAGTCCCATATCAGAGTACCTGGGTTTAATTCCTGGCTCTGGCTCCTGAATCCAGCTTCCTGCTAAGGCAGACCCTGTGAGGCAGCAGTGATGGCTCAAGTGATTGAGTTCCTATCACCCACATGGGAGACCTGGATTGAGTTCCTGGCTCCTGGCTTCAGCCTCCGTGCAGCCCCTGCTGTTGTGGGTCTATCAAGAGGGAAGCAGCAGATGGGAGCTGTCTCTCAGCCTCTCAAAAGTGGAAGTGGGAGCTCCCTAGTCATTGCCTGGTTTTAACAATGCCAGAGTCTCCACCACAGCTTCCCCAGAATGCCTCAGTCTTTGTTGGGCTTTCCTTTGAAACAAGTGAATTCCTTGTTTTTTTTTTTTTTTTCTTATTTACCTAAAGACCAATCATTGTTTTCCTTAGCATCCGGGGTGGGGGTTGGGGGAGTCAGCCAAGGAATAAAGGAGACAGACTTAGCAGTTGACTGATGCCATGAAGAATGATCAAAAAATCAAATTTTATTAGTTCTTGCTTTATGGGTTTTAACTGATGTTAGAATAAAATCTAAACTCCTTACCATCAGCGTCACCATTCTCACTGTCCACTCACCCGCTCCCTCCCCTGCCAGGCTTGTTCTTGCTTCTCTTCCTGTTGGAGGCTTCCTTCACACTAAAGTAGCCATGTACACACCTTCTCTTGTTTTTATCCATTGCCCTGTTTTATTTACTTCAAAGCATTTAGTACTGTTTGAAATTGTTAATTATTCCTTCTGTCTTCCCCAAGTAGAATGTAAACTGAAATCATGCACCGCCATGCCACTGGGTCTCTGTTAAGTTACTGAGTGCCTGCACAAGTGAGCAGAAGGCTGGGTTGGAACCCGGCTACTGTGCAGGCAGGACCCACAGCTTCTGCCTGATGGGAATGCGGACTCTCAGTTCTCACCTTGGATCTGTGCCTCAGATGTTTCATCAGCACAGTAGTCTAAGCAGCGCCTTAGAACAATGGTTCTCAACGCTGACTATAGTAAAAATGGCCCAGAGAGAGCTTCAGAAACACTCAGTCTTATTTACTCTGTGTATCTGCTGTCTTCAGAAGTCCCTGGGCCAGTCTGTCAGGCAGCCAAGATTGAGAACCACTTCTTTAAGGGCTGTGGTATCCACATAGTTACTAGCTACATGTAGCTACATAAATGTAAAGTAATTAAAATGGAATTAAAACTCAGCTTACCAGTTGCTGTAGCCACCTTCCAAGTACTCAAGAGCCACACACACACAGGTAGTGATTATTTTATTGTATGATGCAGATATAGGACACTTCCACCATGTCAGAACCCTCTGTTGGAGAGGGAAGGAGCTGAGACACTATGGAGCTTTTGATTAAGTTAGGAGAACAGCTTTGAAGGTGAGTGCTTTTAGGGATGAATTCAAGAAGCAAGGCATATGGGTAAAGCCTCCATCTGTGGTGTCAGAATATGGGCACCAGTTCGAGTCCCTGCTGCTCCACTTCCCATCCAGTTCCCTGCTAATGGCCTGGGAGAGCAGTGGAAGATGATCCAAGTGCTTGGGCCCCTGTACCTGTTTGGGAGACCCAGAAGTGGCTCCTGGCTTCAGAGCAGCTCAGTTCCAGCCGATGCAGCCATTTGAGGAGTGAAACCAGTGGATGAAAGTCCTCTCCCTTTCTCTCTCTTCCTCTGTCTCTCTGTAACTCTGCCTTTCAAATTAATTCATTAATTAAAAAAAAAAAAAAAGCAGCAAGGAAAGCTTGGGTGGTCATTAGACAGGTAATGAGGTTGCTGACTCTTGCTGAGTTACACCAGCAGGTGGCTCTCGGGCTCCCTAGAACAGCTGGTGCTGGAACCTGAGCCCAGCCTTGGGCCAGAGCCTGCCAGGCACAGGGCATGTAGTATTGTGTGATCCTCGGGAACTTGACAGATACTGTTACCATTATCCTCATTTAGCTAAGGCTCAGAGAGCCTAATAAACTTGCTTAGGAGCACACAGCTGACTGCAGGTGGGGGCACTTGAGGTACAGTTTGGATCAGTTGGGCTTGTACAGGTTGGTTTGATTCTCTTAATTTCCATCTGTGCATAGCAAAACTCAGAATGTGTTTCCCTCTAGGAATAAATGGACTCTATGAGATACATTGCAGCACCATTTTTTTTTTTTCCCACAAAGACTGGGGAAATGAACTAAATCCAGCCTGCCAGGCAGAGTTATGTTCTATAACACTGCCATGTGCCAAGTGGACTTTGCCAAGCCCATGGGTTTCCTGGCAGTGCTGTGACTGGGGAGCAGGGCGTGGATGAGGCAGAGATCAGGGTTCATCAAGTCAACCACAACACCCTTTACGTGCTGGGTTCTTCATAAAGCCCCACTGGTGCCCATTCTTGCCCTGCTTCGCTGATCCCCGGGATCTGTGCCGTGGGAAAGGAAACCTCAGCAAATGCTCCAGCTTCTTCAGGGTCTTACGAAACAACAACAAAACCTGACTTACTACAAATTCTTCATGACATCATTTTTTTCAAGTCAGAATAAAAAATTATTAAGTCATTGCCAACACTTAATAAAGGAACATTTTCATGTAAAAAGGCTTTTTGAAAAAGATTCCTCACTTGTCTTACTTTTCTCTGCGCTGGTGACAATTCTTCTTGAACGGACACTGTAGTGTGTGCTGAGTTCACCCAGGGCCCCAGGCGGTCATCCAGCCAAGGCTAGCCATCTCCAGGGGCCGACCCTGACAGCATTCCAGCCTGGAATGCTTCATCTCCAGGGCTCAGGAGGACTGGGACAGTGGGAGGTGCCTGGATTTTAAGTCAGACCTGAGTTCCGTCTTCCCTCAAGCTTCATGAGCACTTCATCAACACTTCAAACGTGGCTGATACAACTGAAAAACTGACTTTCTGCTTGCATTAACTTTTTATTTATTTAAATAGCTACGTGTGGGGGCCAGACCTGTAGCACAGGTTAATCCTCCACCTGCGGTGCCAGCATCCCATATAGGCGCCGGTTCTAGTCCCGGCTGCTCCACTTCCGATCCAGCTCTCTGGTATGGCCTGGGAAAGCAGTGGAGGATGGCCCAAGTGGTTGGGCCCCTGCACTCACATGGGAGACCTGGAAGAGGCTCCTGGCTTTGGATTGGCACAGCTCTGGCTGTTGTGGCCAGTTGGGGAGTGAACCAGCAGATGGAAGACCTTTCTCTCTATCTTTCCTTCTCACTGTCTGTAACTCTACCTCTCAAATAAATAAATAAATAGCTACGTGTGGCTAGCAGTTATGTACAGTACAGCACAGTGTCTAGGTACTGTATTTCTGTTAGTGTAGTTTCTGGTTACAATAGCTTTTGGAGCAACTACCTTACTCTGCCAACTTACTCTCTAAATCAACTATAACCACCTAAGCCTTCCCCATTTGTACCTATACCATCAGATCTTTGTATCCAAAAGCGGAGTTACACTTATCCTTGTTGTTTCATCTCCTTAAATTCAGTCTATTGCTTTCATTTTTTTTATTTAAGAGACAGGGAGAGAGAGGTCTTCTATCCACTGGTTCACTTCCCAAACGTCCACAAGGGCCTGAGCTGGGCCAATCCAAACCAGAAGCCAGGAGCTTCTTCTGAGTCTCCCTCGTGGGTGCAGGGGCCCAAGGACTTGGGCCATCTTCTTACTGCTTTCCCAGGCCACAGCAGAGAGCTGCATAGGGAGTGGAGCAGCTGGGACACAAACCGGCACCCATATGGGATGCCAGCACTGCAGGCAGTGGCTTTACCTGCTATGCCACAGTGCTGGCCCTTGCTTTAGCTTTTAAGCAATAGTAGCACTATGGAGTAAGATTTCTTAAAAAAAAAAAAAAAAAAAATCCTGCCGGTGCCGCGGCTCACTAGGCTAATCCTCCACCTAGCGGCGCCGGCACACCGGGTTCTAGTCCTGGCCGGGGCGTCGGATTCTGTCCCAGTTGCCCCCCTTCCAGGCCAGCTCTCTGCTGTGGCCAGGGAGTGCAGTGGAGGATGGCCCGAGTACTTGGGCCCTGCACCCCATGGGAGACCAGGATAAGTACCTGGCTCCTGCCATCGGATCAGCGCGGTGCGCCAGCCGCAGTGCGCATGCCATGGCAGCCATTGGAAGGTGAACCAACGGCGCAGGAAGACCTTTCTCTCTGTCTCTCTCTCTCACTGTCCACTCTGCCTGTCAAAAAAAAAAAAAAAAAAAAAAAAAAAAAAAAAAAAAAACAAACAAAAAAACACAAAAAACAAAAAAACCCCAACCAAACAAACAAAAAAAATCCTAACTTATATCCTATGTATTTGTAGCAAGTGGTAATATATCCTACACAGAGCTAAAAGACTTGCCTAAACTGTCTCTGTGGCATGACTATGAACGTATTACCGCATTCGGACTTTTCCCAGCTCCACCTACCATGGAAGCAGCTGTTGGCAGGGGGAGGTGGGGCTCTTGCATCTCACAGGAACAGACTACTTATTGAAGGTACACAAGAGGAAATGAGTGGCAGAGTCAGGAGGTTTAGGTAGGAGGCTGATGCCAGGTAAGTTTTTATTACATTCAGAAAAAAAAAAAGGTAACTGGAAATAAAAGTAAGTCATTCAAAGTGAATGAGTTTTTTTACACCCCTATAATTCTTTAATGGCAGGGCTTGGCCCCACTGCCCAACCTGGGCTTAATCCAGCCGAGATGCTGGAAAGCAGAGCACACCGTGGTGCCCATCAAGCCGAAGAGGGCCAGGGAGGACACGGCTCCTCGGTACCGCTTGCTGGGGTCTGGAAAAGAAGGCAGAGCAGAAGGTTACCGGGGACGCTGCGGAACTGCAATGCTGTACACGTCCCCAAGGCATGCTGCAGGGCCCTGGGGCTCGAAGCTGTCCGTGGGTCAGACCATGCATGCGCAGAAGCGTGCTGCGGTGTGGCAGCAACGCCTGCCTCCTAGGCAACTCCCGGGTAATAAACACAGCAACTTCTCTCTGTACCCTCTGTGGGTACCAGCATTCCTTTCTTTCTCAAAAAAGTAAGTATGGCCAAAAATGTCTTTCCCTTTCCCTCGGGGGTACGCTGGTAACCAAGTTCTTTGAACAGCATTTGGCACATAGAAAATACTCAGTACAAATAAACTGTGTTACTTTTCAAAAGTTAGCAGAAAAAAAATCTTAGAGCTTTCACCTGAATTATCAAGCTACTTCCCCTCTCGTCAAGAAAAAGAACACAGCAGTGAATGATTTAAGTTTTTAATTCATTTCCTTGGCAGAGGCCAACAGGTACTCACCTCCTGTGTAATAGCCATAAGCGTAAAGAACTCGCCCAACGATCCAGACCCAGCCCAAGCCAGAGACTATACGCTGAAAGAAACACACTATGTTAGGATTTGCATTCAGGAAACAGGACAACTTTTATGCATACTGGGGCTTGATGATGTCATGTATTACCCAAAGGTTAATCAGTTCACCAGTTTGCTAAAATACTTCCCACCAAAGTTAAGGTGGAGCTAAGTTATGGGTTTCAGCCAGGAAAATCAAAGATGTGTGATTCTTCCATGAACGGCTCCAGGAGAACAAGTGGGGAGAGCATATTGTGCTGGGAGACCCAGAGCGTGCGGCCATGGAGGGCAAAGTCTCCCTTCCCAAACCCTCGAGAAGAGAGAGCAAAAGCTTAGGGAGCTTAAAAAAAAATCCTCGGGTTTGGTCAGAAGGAGCTGGGGCAGGGCGAGGTGGGGGGGACAATAAATGGGGGTGTGAGAAGGTGGCTCTCCCCAAGTGCCTTCCAATCTCGTAATGGTGATAAGGTGGCTATTTCAGGCTTTGGTTTGAATTGCTTTTGGGTCGAGTTAAATATCAGGTGGGTACAGCAACTGAAAATAAAAACCCCAATCTTCCAAGACTCTAGCAGCTCTGGGGTCTCTGCCCGGCCACTGCTTTCTGCAATGTTATACAATGATGAGAGTTCAGAGTGTTTTTCAGAATGAGGCAGGGGGAGGGGATCCAGGGAAGTAGGATGAGGCGGACATCACGTGATGCCTAACCTAGGTAGACCTGGCTCTGTAGACCAGCCAGGGCAGCACTGGGGGACCTGGGAAGAAGTGTTTCTCTCCAAGAAAGATATGAGCACAGCTGATGTTTCTTAGAAAAAAATATAAGCCTTCAAGATCATCGACCAGGCCTCTGTGGCAACTTAGGGACAGAAGCACAAGCCAAGAGGTGCACACCAGGGGTTACGAAGGGCTCAGAGGTGGGGGTGTGAAGGGCAGGACACTGGTCAGAACTCAATACTGGGATACTCCCGCCCCTGGAAAGGGAAGGCTTTCTGTTCACAGCAAGACCCACACAGCAACTCATCAGCCTCATGCGGACATTCAGGTGCAGACCACGCCTATGGTCCACAAACGCCATCCGGAGAGGCCTTCAAGGCCGCTGCTATGCCCGCCCACCCTACTCCTTGCTTCACTCCACTATGGCCTTCCCACTGCTCATTGAACTGCTGAGGCAGGGTGTCCACAGACAGGTACAGCACCTGGGGTTTGCAGACACACAGATACACACAGCTCCTGTGCTCTGCCTCCTTCGAGATTTGCATAACTGTCCCCTCCCCACCCTCTTTAGATGGCCCTGCCCCACACTCCCTCTCCTCAGTGTGCTAGCTCACCGCCTCCTCACAAGACACAGCATTTACTTCTGCTGCTGTTTGCAGCCCCAGCTAGTAAGGAAGCCCCAGGCAGCCAGGTGCGTTTACCCGATTCCTTCATGGCTATAACCTCGAGGGTGGGCCAACACCTGTCGCATGAATGAACGAATGTGGTACATGGAACCCCTGAAGGTCATAAACCTGTTGGAGACTGAGTTCAGTCTCATTCTTTATTCTGCAGCTATGTGGCCTTAGGAAAGTTAAATAGTATTCAAGAGGCTTTTCCTATTTGTAAAAAAAAGAAAATAAAATAAAGGGGGAGAGTGGGGGAGGGGTAGGGTGGGAAAATGCCACCTACTTTTAGGAATCTGTGAGAAACAGTTAATGACATCCTTTATAGACAGGGTGCCTGGAAGCTGTTCATTTCCTGCCCCCCCCCCCCCCCAACCAGGAATTTAGTGAACTAAATTCCAATAGATTAACTCACCCCACCCCTAGGAAAAACTTACTGGGTGGTAAACACCTCCAACAGCCAGAAAAAACAAGAAGGGAGGGTACACTTCCAACCTGGAAAAGAAAGGAATTTTATTTTTTTTAAAAAATTATTTATTTGAAAGGCAGTTAGAGAGAGAGAGACAGAGACAGACAGAGAGAGAGAGACTCTTCCATCTGCTGGTTCACTTCCCAAATGGCTGCAGTGGCTGGGGCTGGGCCAGGTTGAAGCCAGGAGCCAGGAGCCAGGAGCCAGGAGCTTCATCTAGGTCCCCCATGTGGGTGGCAAGGGCCCAACACTTGGGCCATCTTTCACTGCATTCCCAGGTGCATTAGCAAGGAGCTGGATTAGAAGTGGAGCAGCTGGGACATGAACCAGCACCCATATGGGATGCTGGTGCCACAGGTGGCAGCTTAAACTGCTATGCCACAATGCCAACCCTCAGAAAAAAAATTTTAAAAAGTGCCCCACTGAAGTGTTTCTGGGTAGAAGCAAGAGCCCCTTATATGCTCATGCACCAAGTCAGAAACATTGACTCGGGGAGAAGCCCTGGTCCCTGATGTCCACCCTCTTCTGCTCTGCATGGGGTCAGAGGTGACTCAAAAGACTCTGGTCAAACCATCTCCCATGCAGCAAACGGCAGGGGGAAGCCTTGGGGAGGCAGCGTGGGCTTCTTTACAAGACACAAAGCCTCTCCAGCCGGGGCTCAGCCATCGGTTTAGACGGTACATGCTGCACATACTGCACAAGGCACTACAACGTGAAAGGCAGTTTTGAAAAGATGATCCAGAAAGCCCAGCATCCCAACAGCTCTTAATGTTGCTGCTCTGTGTTCGATCTGTTCACTCATAGAGTTGCTTAGTGATACTCTTTGCAAGGCGCTCCAGCTTGCTGCCACTGCTAGCCTCTGCAAATACAAGTGCTGAGGGCTGAGCTGTCGGCCGGACCACACCCACTCTGCAGATGTCTCTGGGGCCCAGCAGGGGGGACACTCACGTGTTCTGGTGGGCTCGCTGAATGCAGTTGAAGAGGTGCCCATTTTCGGGGTCCGTGCTGTACATAACAGGATACTGTTTTTTTAAAAACAAAGCAGATACTGGTCAAAGGATCAGGAGTAGCATTCTGTGCTAAAATGTAAAATTCACCTTAAAAGTAATACATCCCAAAGCATCTTCCGTCATACACTTGGAAGATGATCACTTGATTTCTGCCTAAATATTTACAGAGACAAGGATGTCAATTCTCAGAAGCAGAGTCAATTGTTTATGAAACAGCCAGCAACATGAATGTCTACGTGCTTGTTCTGTGGGTACCATAAGGGACAGAGGAGAGCTGTGGCAGACTTGGTGTTTTCTCCCTGATAAACACATCCGTGGGAGATTTCAGGAGCATTACAGGGACACCAAGGGAGTAACTGCTTCCTCAGAGTCATCAAATCCCATGACCTTCCCCCTGATGGGGGAATGGATAATTGAGCATGTGTGAATTTTAATGGTGTGTCCATTAGAAGAAAAAAAAAAGAAAGATATATTGGAAACCTTTAAAAGACACTCCACTGGGAGAGTCTAATTAGAAGTGGCTAAACGGAAATAGACTTTGAAAACTGCTACCCAGGGACAACTTTAGTAATTATCACTTCTTAATCGGCTAGAACTAACGGCAGTATGTCATCGACCTCCTCCCTAAGCCCAGCGTCTTTTCTCCTAGCAACAGAGGAAAATCACTTTAAGATATGATTTTACAGTGGCACATGAAGAAACAATGGTTCTATTTAATCCTCTTCACAAAATAACTCTCTTCCTGGCAAATGGATCCAGCCAAAGGCTTCTGTTCTAATTCCAGCATACCTGGTCTTTCCACAGAAGAGACAAAGTAAAGAGCAATGGAAATGAACCACCACCCCTGCCCCCCAGCCACCCATATTTCTCACCTCTTTCCTTCCACAAAGGAGCAGACTTTCCAAAAGGTGCAGCGCTGAGACTGCTGCTGCCTGCTATTAGCTCCCTGTCTCTCCGCCCACAACTGAGAATGTGCTCTAGGGTAAGCTTGTGGCCCCAGCCAAGCCTATGAAAGCCCGGATTGGGTTGCACTCACCTCCACTTTGTACTTCTTGCGAGCCTTGTTAACGTTGATGGCGAGGTGAAGCACCATTACAAAGCTGGCAGCACCCGTCAGAAGCACGAAACCGTATTCCTTAGAGAGGACGGCCATGTTGGCTCTGCATGAGAAAGAACAGCACATGGGGACGCTGCCTGACACTGAGTGCTGCATGGTCCGAGGCCTTAAGGAGCACGAGGCCTTATTACCAGCAGGTGCACACGGAGGTATGAGTCATCTCATGTTTCTAAGAAGTCACTAGAGACACTGCTGTACATCATGTAACAAGATTTGAAAATCGTTCAAGTGTGCAATATAGACACAGAAAAGTATATAATCATAAATCGTATGTTCTCATTTGTGCCCGGGTTCTTTTTATTTATTTATTTATTTATTTGACAGGTAGAGTTACAGACAGAGAGACAGACAGAAAGGTCTTCCTTCCGTTGGTTCACCCCCCAAATGGCCACTACGGCCGGTGCTGCGCCGATCTGAAGCCAGGAGCCAGGTGCTTCCTCCTGGTCTCCCATGGGGGTGCAGGGCCCAAGCACTTGGGCCATCCTCCACTGCCCTCCCGGGCCCCAATAGAGAGCTGGACTGAAAGAGGAGCAACCGGGACTAGAACCCAGTGCCCATTTGGGATGCTGGTGCCGCAGGCGGAGGATTAACCAAGTGAGCCATGGTGCCAGGCCCCTGTGCCTGGATTCTTACATCAACACCATAGTTAGGAGGTTTATCTACACCACTGCAATAGTCATTGCCATAGAACAGGCCACTGAAAATCACAATTTTTTTTTAGAAAATATGTAATGTAAAATGCTAAATGGTACATTAAATTACAGAGAGGGAGAGAGAGAAAGGAGAAGGAGGAGAAAGGTGGGGAGGAGGAGGGAAGGAAAAAGGGAGGCGGAGAGAGAGAAACAGGACACAAAACCGTTTCAAGTTCTTGCGTTTTGGCAGGGCCCACAGTGAGGGCAGGAACCTTGAGGCCTCCCTTCCATCCTGCCGTGGGTGCTGTACAGCTGCAGCAACCTCCCACAGGAAAGGCCCAGCTGGGTGCTGTGAAGGCAGGGCATGGCACCTGAGCCTTGGTACTGCCGAGATACATAAACATCTTCGGCCAGCTTCTGGGGGAGCCTGTGGCCCATCAAATCATTATTTCAAACTAGCCCCATGCAGTGTTCTGATGTGTGCAGCTTATTTTGAAAGATGTCCCTCTCCCTGACCAAAAAATGAAGCCATTAGCCAGTAGAGCAAAATGTTCATGGTCAGATCCAGGTGGTAGCTATAAGGATATTCAATGTAGCATTCTTTGAACTTTTCTGTATGTTTGAAAATGTTTCCAATAACATAGGTGGAGAAAAAGCTGATCGCAGCCCATTTCCCAGTGTTGAGCAATTTTGACTGTTTCAACCATTGTCCTGGGCCAGGAACAGAGGAGACAAGGAAAGAAACAGACTGGGCAAGAGAGAGAACAAAGCTGGGCAGGTGGGGGAGCCCTAACAATCTCCCCCCCCACCCCGGTCAGGGCCGCCCTCCCACCTGTCTGAGTGCTTGTCACCGGAGAGAAGAAGGGTCAGAGTGTGGCAGGACACAGAACAGCTAGGATGCAGCAAGAGACCTTCAGCCAATGGCCCACCACATGCAAACCATCCTGGATAACCAGCTGGCTTCAGTCTCTCCTGTTCCTGAACGTTTCTAGTCCTCCTTACAAACACACCCATGATACTTACTGTTATATGCCTGCTTTCCAAAGAATACCCCAAGGTTAAGTGATGCTCCCACGGTCTAAAACAGAAAGTACCAGAGACTCAAATTCAGATCCATTTGGTTCCAATAGCCTCTTCAGCTTCATTTGAAAATTTAGAGCAGAACTGACATTGGAGTTCAAGTATCTTTTTCAACATAGAATTTGGGGTGAGCAAATAGCTCTTCTTTAAAAATTAAGCTTCTTCAAGCTCAGAAAAATAACATTTGCATCCCATGTCCTACAAACTTGCCCTTCCCCTAGCATGGTTCACAATAATTCTTTGTCTTTACAACAAATATGTTGATTTACTTTCAGCTACTTGGGAGGGAGGGAGAGAAAGAGGGAGGATGGAGGGGAGGGGGAGAGGAAGAGAGAAAGAGAGAAATCGTTCATCTTCTGGTTAACTCTCCAAATGTCTGTACCATCCAGGGCTAGGCCAGGCTGAAGTCAGGAGCCTGGGAGTCTACCTGGGTCTCCCATGTAGATGGTAGGGACATAAGCACTTGGGTCATTGTCTGCTGCTTCTCCTCTTTAGTAGGAATCTGGATCGGATGCAGAGCAACCAGGACTCAAACCCATGTACTCTGATGTGGAATGTGAGTGTCACAAGTGGTGGCTTAACCACTGTGCCACAGTTCTCATTAGCCTTCCCACTCCCCTGGTCTTGAGCAGGACACACCCTGGGTAGGGCTGTCTCTATGACTCAGCACACAAGGCTCCAGGCTGCGTCTGTGTGGCTGTCCTGCAGTCCTCCCTGCCCTTGTTCTCTTCCCAAGTTTAGAAAATCAGTGCAGGGAAGAAGTTACAGGAGTGGTTCAACAAAAACAGTGTGAACTCTGGACACCTCTTTGAAAATAACTTAAAATGACTGAGGCTTCCAGCCTGTCTCATATCCTTGAAGTGCCACACATTTGGGTCAAACAGGCCATTAAACACCAAGCTGTCTCTGACAGTCGGCAGCTGACTGTTTGAGGACAGTCCAGTTAAGTGTATTTACTTTGGACCAAACTTTGCAAATCAAGAGTCTGCGACCAGACCCTCCCCTTTGGATGGAGGCTGGGCTCCCCAGTAGCCAGGCACCACCTAGTATTGGTGCAGCATGAGTCAGCTCAAGTTTAATCATTACACAAATCCTACTGCCACTACTTTTACAGCAAAGGAAATGGGGACTCAGATACACGGGAGCAGATCTAAGACCAGAGCAGGCTTTACAATTCTTCCCCAGAATACTCTGGCTGGCCCAGGCAAAACATCAGCACCTGGGGGCACAGATTGCTGACCTGTGCTCTTGCAATCTGCAAGGACCCGAGGTGGCCAGGTGGCAAGACAGAGAAGTGCCTCTGGAGCACATCTCTCTCTGTCCAGGCAAGAAAACAGCCAGAAAGTAACTGTGCTGCAATCTACAAGTAGACGTGAATATTTGCTGTCAAGTTCCTCTTGTAAAGCATCAACAGAGGCGAGGGCTTCAACCCAGAGGCACTGGCACCTGCTGAAAGTTGCTTGCCTTGTACTTCGCTCTAGTGATGAGTTTTGAGGTACCTGAATATGGGAAGCAGAACCTGAAAGCACCACTTGTCCTGAGGCTCTCCCTGCAGGGACTGTGGACTCCCCTGTATAGGTGCAGGTGCAAAACCTACAAGTGAGAAGCCTGGACCAGCCCCCCCTCACACTGGGCACTCCTACCAACTGAAGAGTCGTGCTTTGTATGTCATAACCTGTACTTCAAACGGAGCAGCTGCTAGGCTCCCATGAGGGAGGAGCCAGGCCTGCCTGGCACCTACCATACCGAGGACAGCGTGGGTGCTCAGATGCTTGTGGCATAAATGCTGTGAGGTGCAACTCCAGGTAGCTTTCAGGAATGAACTTCATCCTCCCACACGCACCCATCTGTGACAAAGTTTGTCATGCAGCATAACGCTTGGTATACAGCACGCACCCAACCATCCTAAGTGTCCCTCTCTTCTCTCAAATAACCTACTGACACCACGGGAGAAACTGGATGTATTGACTACTCATGAAAGAAGAACTGAGCCACAGACAAGCTCTGTCATCACTGCTGCTGAAAACATAAGTCCAATAGAGAGTAAAACTGGTTCAGGCTTGCCTTTCATTCAATCAAGTATCATAAAAAAAACCTTCAACAACTGCAAAGTCTTACACTCTCTTTGATGACTCCAGGGCAAAGAGATGGCTGTTCCCAGTTTTTAGAGAGTGACCTTTGTGTGTATAGGGTGTGCCCTGGGCTGGGAAGGCAGCTCCATTCAGTGGCTCCACCCCAGCAGCCACAGCCACACCCTGGGCTGTGCCAGCACCAGAGCCAGCAGATAGCTTCCAGCAACAGGCCCAAGGAACTGATAACTGACTTATTACCTCTCTCAGTGAGAGCTCATTAGAACCACACATCACCATTTGTTGGTTAAGTACCTGCTCTGTGTCCGTGGCAACCCTTTTATGGACACAACAAGATAAAGGAAGATAAGGGTCTTTTTTTTTTTAAGGTTTATTTTTTATTTGTTTGAAAGGCAGAGTTACAGAGAGACAGAGAGACAGGGAGAGAGAGAGAGGGAGAGAGAAAATGAGAATCTTCCATTTGCTGATTCTCTCCCCAAATGAAGTGGCTGGGCCAGGAGCTTCTTTCAGGCCTCCCACGTGGGTGCATGGGCCCAACCACTTGGGCCATCCTCCCATCCTCCTCCGCTTTCCCAGGCACATTAGCAGGGGGCTGGATCAGAAGTAGAGCAGCCAGGACACCAACTGGTGTCCATATGGGATGCTGTTATCGCTGGAGGAGGCTGAACGTGCTATGCAACAAAGCTGGCCCCAAGACAAGGCTCTTGAAGATGGGGACTTCGCTCTGGACTTTGTCTGCTACGTAGTGCTAAATACACAGCACAGAGGTTCAGCCTCTGAATGCTGCCACCTTTCTCACTGGCCAGTTACCTATCAAACATGAGCTTGAACACGGGTCAGGGAAAATATCTGTCTGCTGATAGGCTGAATGCTCTCTGAGGACAGAGAATATGAGATATAAAACTCCTACTTACAGGGCAGGCACTGTGGCATAGTGGGTGAAGCCACCACCTGTAGTGCTGGCATCCAAAATGGGCACCGGTTCGAGTCCTGGCTGCTCTACTTCAGATCCAGCTCTCTGCTATGGCCTGGGAAAGCAGCAGAAGATGGCCCATGTCCTTGGGCCCCTGCACCCACGTGGGAGACCTGGAAGAGGCTCCTGGCTCCTGGCTTCAGATCAGCACAGCTCCATCCACTATGGCCATTTGGGGAGTGAACCAGCAAGTGGAAGACCTCTCTGTCTCTCTCTGCCTCTCTGTAACTCTGCTTTTCAAATAAATAGATAAATCTTAAAACACACACACACACAAGTCCTATTTACATATTTTATAGAAACTCGAGAGTGCTGTACTTCTGTGTTCTAGGTCAGTGGTTCTCATAATCATGTGCAGGGTCTGTTGGGACACACCCCACACCAGAGTTTCTGTTTCAGGTGGGGCCTAGAATGTGCTTTCTAGCAAGCCCCAAGGTGATGCTGGCCATGCTGGTTGGGGGCCCACTGTTTTGGGCTGATGCTGTGGCATGGTGGGCTAAGCCTCTGCCTGCGGAGCCAGAATCCCTTATGGTTGCTGGTTAGTTCTGGCTGCTTCTCTTCTGATCCAGCTTCCTGCTATGGCCTGGGAAAGCGGTAGAAGATGGCCCAAGTACTTGGGCTCTTGCACCCACATAGGAGACCCAGAAGAAGCTTCTGGCTCCTGGCTTCGGATGGGCTCAGCTCTGGCCATTGCAGCCATTTGGGGAGTGAACCAGTGTACAGAAGAACTTTCTCTCTCTCTCTTTCTCTCTCTGTCTGTAACTCTGCCTCTCAAATAAATAAATAAAATCTTAAAAAAAAAAAAAACAACTGCTGCTTCAGACAAAAAAAGAAAAGTTGCAGGAGATGATTTTCTCCAGTTGAGAACCACAGACTTTGTCTTGTCTTGGTGATCCATGGTCCAGCGCCTCCCCCTGTGCTATTTCCAAGGACAGGTGGGGCTGATGAAGCCGGGAGTTGTTTTGCAGAACAAGCTGCAGCTAAGCCCTTCACAATGACACACTCAGTGGGTACCTGCCAGAAAAGCACTCAAAACAAAACAAAAAGGCAACACAGCTCAGTTTCTCCTGACTTTGCTTTGTGAGTCTAACCTGTGTCAGATACTGGGTCCCAGGCCTTTTTTCATGGTCACGGTCACTCACCAGGTGAGACTGCCCCCTTCATCAATGAGTCATGGTTTAAGGCTTTCCTGCTTCAGGAGGGATGCTCCTTATGCTACAGGGTGGCCCCTTGGCCACCATCACTTTCAATGCCACGGACCTAGCAGACCTCAAATCTGAACACTCAGTACCATGACCTCAAACAAAAGGCTACCTTGATGGATGAGCCTGGCAGGAACCAATACGATGTTGAACTGACATGTCCTTGGAGATAACACAGGGGAAGAGGCTCCTTGGGGACCTCAAAGACACTGGGAGATCGCAGATCACCAAGACAAAATGACACTTGTGACTATGAATGGGAGAAAATTGTCTCCTTGCTCTATCCCCCATCTTAGAGGGGAAGCAGTCAGTACTTCACTATTAAATACAAGGTTAGTGGTAGACCTAATTATTTCTAGCAATACTTCACTTGTAACTTTCAAAAATTTACTAAACGATGTGGTGTGTGTTGTGATACAGTGGGTTATACCACTGTTTGGGATACCCATATCCCATATTGGAGTAGCTGGGTTTGAGTCCCAGCTACCTGGCTTCCAATTCAGCCTCCTGCTAATACATCTTGGGGGACTGAACATAATAGCTAAAGGGCTTGCACCCCTGACATTCATGTATTCAGATAGAGTTCTGGGCTTCTAGCTTTGGTGTTGTGGCCATTGAGAGAAGAGCCAGTAGATGGAAGTGCTCTCTCTCTATCTCCCTCCCTACCTCCCTCTCTCTTTTGTCTCCCTCTCTTTCAAGCAGATCAAAATAGACATTTAAAAACAAAATTTATCAAAATATTTATGAATTGCCAAACATGATTTATCTGAGGACATATCAGGTTGAGGGAGAAAACTAGGGGCAATATTTTGAAGCAGGTGGGGAATGGGATTTGGGGGCAAGTGTGGTGGGTCTCCAGGGGGAGATCAAGAGAATAACTAGCAGGGCCTCAAGGCCTATGGGTGGGTGGATCAGCACTCTGGGCAGCACCTCAGAGTGCAGCCAGAGTCTGTGGGCACCTGGAGGTTTTAAGACAGCTGCAGGCACCATTGTGAGGTCTCACTTCCACAGTGATGAGACTGGGGTAGTTTTGGTCTAATCCCCGGAAAATATGCTCCATTAGCAACACGGTGTTTTATTGTGACCTCTGGCTAAGGCACTCTCTTCTAGGCATTGCACTGTCAGATTCTGCTGGGAACATGGTTGTTCTAGCTCTAGAGCTTAGGCCATCCCTTCCTCCAATTCCTGTGCCTGCCACCACTTGCCTTATCTCACTGGCGCAGGGTTCCTTCAGTAACAACAAGGCGTACCCAGAAAACTTCCTGAATTACTCCTGGAGTAAAGTTGGCTTTCACTACTGACCCAACCCCCTCTCGGTTGCCCAAGAAATTCTCCAGGGCACAATTAGCACTGTACAAATGGGGCAGGAGAGCTTCCTGGATTCAGGCACTTGCCCCCAATAATTTATCACTTCTGAGCCAGGAAGTTATATCACCCTATCTTTTACCAATTGACAGAAGATTCTGCCTTTCAGCTCTCTTTGCCCCTAAATAAACAAAAATAAATCCATGTTGAGGGGTTGGCATTGTGGCATGGCAGTTAGGCCTCTGTGACACCAGCATCCCATCTTGGAGCACTGGTTTGAGTCCCAGCTACTCTGCTTCCAATCCAGCTCCCTGCTAACGCACCTGGGAAAGCAGTAGATGATGGCCCAAGTACATGGGTCCCTGCCAACCACATGGGAGACCAGGATGGAGTTCTAGTGTCCTGGCTTTGGCCTAACCCAGAGCTGGCTGTCCGGGCCATTTGGGGAATGAACCAGCAGATGGAAGACCTCTCTCTGTATGGCTCTATCTCTCTTTCTCTGTCATGCTGCCTTTCAAATCAAACAATCAATCTCTAAAAAAAGAATCCATGTTGAACCATGGTAACCCAACTGCCATTTGTGATTTTGTTCTCCCCAGACTGCACCACACTGGAGTTTCTCAGCTGGCATTTTCTTTAATGCACACAGGAACTTGACACAAAGATAAAAGATTCACAGATCAACTCGCAGTCACTCCCCAATATTTCATTAAAATCCTTAATTGGCTGCCTATGGTAACAGTCCCAGTTTCCTTATATAAGGCATCTATTTCATGTAACAGAAATTAACATTTTAATGAGAGTAACCTGTAAGGGTGGCTACTTAAATGGTTGATCTGATCATACATATGGACTTCTCTGAGTCTAGTCAGAGACCTCTGACTTCACAGCTTCCCTGGCAGCTGTTTCCCCAGAGGAACAGGACTGACAATTATCTCCAGACAGGACAGTGGACCCTCCTGAAGCCCAGTGGAGAAATGTCGGAAGCTGGAGAGCAGCACCACAAAAGTAGTTCCTTGCTTCCATAATGGGAGAGGAAAAGAACGGCTAACACTGCAGTGACTTGTCCGTACTGCAAACAATTGTGCAACACAGGAGCTGGCTGGGAGTGGGGGAGGGATGGGTCAGCATGATACTCAGGTCCAAGTGAACGGTTCTTGGTTATGTGGGCCAAAGCATGCCCTGGCACAAACTCCGTTAAGGCCAGGTCAGCAAATGATCTGCTCTCTTGTCTGGAGTTTGTCTTCTGAGTGAGAAGGCACTAAGTACACACGCCTGAATGGAACTGACTCTCCTCTGGGAAAAACTGGTGATTCTGCTCTTGAGGAATTTGAGAATACCAGTTTTGTAACGAGAGAGAAAATCAATCCCAGGGATTTGCTGGTGTGACAACACAGTTTCCCAAGAGAGTCTCCATGCACAAGGCTCTAAGGGTGAGAGTTCCCTGACTCCTGGCTTAGAAGCCCTGGGCCCTGTGAGACCATCTGGAGCTGAGCCTCCCAGGAGACGTGACCCCAGGGACAGCCCACAGGATGCTTCCAGTGGTCTCAAGGAAGTAATCTTGGAGGGCAGCAGGGACAAGAGGGAGACGCCCTGGAACACAGAAGGGGACCAAGCAATGATTCATTAAATGAAGCTGATTTGATAAATGAGATGTGGGACACAATCATTTAACCTAAAAGGAAAGCTTGCTGTTATGCCCACCAACTTCAGTGTTTTCTCAGGACGGATACTTCCCTTACTCACCCTGTACTCCATGCCGCATATATGAGGTATAGACATATGACAGTCATCAAGACTGAGAAGGAAGGTACAGTCAAGTGTGTGTGTGAGCAACAACAGGGGGCTGGCTCTGTGCTACAGTGGGTAGGCCCACCACGCTGACATCCCATATAGACACCAGTTAGTGTCCTGGCTGCTCCACTTCTTTTCTTTCCTTTTTTTTTTTTTTTTTTTTTAAGATTCATTTATTTATTTGAAAGAGTTACACACACACACACACACACACAGAGAGAGAGAGAGGTCTTCCATCTGCTGATTCACTATCCAGAGGGCTGCAACAGCCAAAGCTGGGTTGATCCTAAGCTAGGAGCCAGGAGCTTCTTCCAGGTCTGCCATGTGGGTGCAGTGGCCCAAGGACTTGGGCCATCTTCTACTGATTTCCCAGGCCATAGCAGAGAGCTGGATCTGAAGTGGAGCAGCCGGGACTCACACAGGATGCTAGCACTGCAGGGACTCATACGGGATGCTAGCACTGCAGACGGCAGCTTTACCCGCTATGCCACAGTGCCAGCCCCATGCTCCACTTCTGATCTAGCTCCCTGCTGGTGTGCCTGAGAAAACCAGTGGCCCAAGTACTGGGTTCTTGCTACTCATGGGGGAGGCCTGGATCGAACTCCAGGTTCCTGGCTTCAGCCTGGATCAGCTCTGGCCATTGAGGCCATTTGGGGAGTGAACCAGAGGATGGAAGATCTATCTGTCTCTCCATCTCTCTGTATTTCTGCTTTTCAAATAAAAAATAAATAAATCTTAAATAAAGAGAGAGCTATACAACAGAAGAATCATAAAATAGAAGGGAGGGGCTGGCATTGCGGGGGGGTGGGGGTTAAGCTGCTGCTTGAGACGACCTTGTCCCATACAGGAGTGCCAGTAGCAGTCCCGCCTACTCCACTTCCAATCCAGCTTACTGCTAATGCACACCCCGGAAGGCAGTGGATGATGGCTCAAGCAGTTTGGCACCTGTCACCCATGTGAGGGACTCAGATGGAATTCCTAACTCCCAGCTTCAATTTGTCCCTGGGGTGTGAACCTGCATATGGAAGATCTCTGTCTTCCTCTCTCTCTCTCTCTGTCTCTGATTCTCTGTCACTCAGCTTTTCAAGTAGATGAAAATGTGTAATCATGAAAGAGAGAGAGAGAGAGAGAGGGGAGAGAGAGAAAGAGAGAGAAGAAACCAGGAGGGAAACAGTTTGGGATGAAGAAACTGAAGGATGCAGAGATGTATGAGAGAGAACACAAATAAAGAAAAGAGCAGGCACAGACGCCAGGACAGGGAAGGACTTGATTTGCACATAGAGCCTTCAAAAAGTTACTGGAAAATGCACATCATAAAAAAATTACATGGGTTCAAAAGTTGCACCAAAATAAATTTTTATTTTCTTTTCACTTTCCACAGACTTTTTGAAGTCCTCTCATATAAGGGGGAGAAAGGAGTGCAGTGTGTCTGAAGGCTACCGACACAGACTGGAGGGAGGGTGGCAGGAAAAATTCATGGCTCATTAATTAACACTCATTATTAGCAGTATGCATATCATTTCACATGGGTCAAACCTTCTTCATTGTGAACTCTCTTGAATCCTCACAGCATCTGTTTGATGTCATTAGCTCAAGCTGAGCATCAGAGAAGTTAAGGACTCTGCCCAAGGTCACACAGCTGTCACAGAGCCAAGCCTGGATTCTCACACCTCCAGGCAGCCTGGCTCCAGTCTGTGCTCCCAGCCCTTGGCTACACTGCCTCTTAAAGAGGTTGAAGAGCAAGTCTGACAACATCTGAGCTCTTTGGAGACATTTCCAGCTGCCTAGACCCTCTCTTGAGCATAAAATGTATTAACAAGAAGAGAAAGAGCTAATAATTAACTCCAAGCCTGTGGCAGCTTAAAGCCTAAGATGTTTCTAATTGGATAGAAGGAAAATCTTGGGAAAGATCCAAAATGCAGTATTTTATTTGAATGAGTGCCAGCACTGCAGTATGACACTAGTAGTAGAGATTTCAGGAAAGAAAACCTGCCTCCTCCAATCTTTCAGGCAAACAGATTTGTGAGGAGAAAGCAAGAGAAGCTGGCACCTTGTCATTACACCTTGATTCTCACTTTCTGTCCCTTAAGCTGATCTTACAGAGGAGCCTGGAGTTATAGAGAAGCTAAGCTATAACCTCCAAAAGGGAGAAGGACATCTTGAACGAGTCACATTGATATGACTTGGATTTCCATTGCAATGTGGGCAGATGATAGCTAATCCTTAGCAGCGGCTGGATCCCCAGCAGGGTACCAGCTTCTTCCAAGGAAGTGACTGTCTGGCTGCAGACTCTTACCTGGAACATGAAGTTTGATTCTTCCATGACTGTCTGCACTTAGGACAAAGCTCTTTGGTTGGGGGGTGGAATTATTCTCATTTCTTAAGCTGAACAAGTGAAATATCACTTCTTAAAATTATTTATTTATTTATTTTTTAAAAAGAATGAACTAAAAGCACCTTAGTCTTTGGACCCAAATTTTGATTAATAAATAAGTCAACTCTACAAAGAAGGCAGAGAGCAGTGGGATACTAATTCTAAATACTGAAATCCTTAAAGGTATTGGAAAATGTATTTGTTAGATGCCTCATTGTTGCTTTTCTTTCCACAGATAGGTACACACAATAAGGGATTTGGTTTTACACAGCAAGAATCTATCTGATGGTAACCATGAAGTTTTCATTCAAGAGAGTGGTATACTCATTAGTAGAATTAGTGCATGCAGTTGCAAAATCAGTGACAGTATATTCTAAAGAAATACTGCTTTAAAATGGTTCTTAGTCAATTATGGCCAGCAATGGTGTTCTAAGTACAGATTTAGAATATTTAAGTATAAGTATGGAAAATTATGTTTAAATACAGCTAGATGTGCAGAAGGCACTAAATTACCTTTTAAAATTTTGTTTATTTCCCATTTGCTAGTGTACTCCCCAAATGTCTACGACAGTTAGGGCTCACCTGGCTGGAGCCAGATGAGTGGAACTCCATCTGGGTCTCCCATGTGGGTTTTAGGGACTCAAGCACTTGCGCCATCACCTGCTGCCTCCCAGGGTGCTCATTAATTAGCAAGAAATGAGAACCAGAAGTGGACCAGAACTTGAACCCAGGCACATCACTATGGGATACGGAGGTCCTAAGCAGCACATTAACAGCTGCACCAAATGCCTGCCTCTGAATCACTTCTGGCAGATGGATTTGACAGTAGCATTTCTCTGGACAACAGAAGCAGCCCTTCTTTCCTAAGTATGTTCACTGTGCTAACCCTGAGGTGCGCACTTTCCCTTTCAAGATCTTCTCTCATTAGAAGGCTGGGCCAGCAGGACAAAGTCTAGATAAGGGGCAAGACTACTCTCCTCCAGGTTTGTTTCTTCATCTAAGGAACCCCCTGGAGTGCAGTTTCTATAGCTGGCCACAGTATCGCTGCCGTTTTATATATAGTAACATTGGTTCAAAGAAAAAAAAAATCACTTGACAGAGTTTTCTATTTCTGTCACATTGTGTCCGGAGGGAAGCCTAACAGAATGTCTTCCCCGGGGTGAAATGATTTGTTTGGATTTGAGAAGAAACTCCAGATCCCCTGACTCAGATATCTAATATGCTCTCATTACCGGCTTCACTCAAGTACACCACGCCTGTAACTGCTTCCCTGCGGTCTGCAGGCGCCAGGTGATTCACGCATCTCCCCGGAAAAACCCTGGCTCCAGCTCCGACCTCAGAGGGATCTACAGTGTGCAGCAGCTCCGCGGGGCCACACCTAGGCCCGCAGCACGGCCCTGTCCCTCGGGGGACGCTCCCTTTCTCCGCACTGGAGGGACTCAAGTCCCCACCCCTTCCTCTGTGGTCCCTCCTACCCACTCGCCCCCAGCTCCCCTTCGGTCACCTCCTTCCTCACTCTCTGCGTTACCCCTCGGCTGCCTTGTAGCTCGTAAAGTCACGACTCCCGGGGAAAGTATCAGAAGCCACAACTTCGGGGAATGACTCACGGACGAGTCCCGCGTCCCGACCACCGCCCTGCAGCTGCCCCACCGAAATCCAAATGGAACCTGAAATGCAGATGCCCCCTTCCCTTGTCACTCCTCCTCACGCCCCCAGGAGCGTCTTGCTCTAAGGAAGGGGTAGGAAATGACCCACGAACAGGTCCCAGTGCGAATGAACAAGCGTCTCTGCGAGGCAGGAGGAAAACAAACACAATTCCCTGCAGGCTCTTCCCCGCGAGGACCCCAGACACACGTCCACATCTGGCCGTAGACGCAGCGCTCTGGGCCACTTCTGAGTTAGGGATCAGGCCTGCAGCGCCCGGCTCGCCCACGCTCTGCATCGGAGCTGCGGCTGGCAAGGTCAGGTGGGCTCTGCAAGGCAGGGGGAGGGAGCCCCGAATGCACAGGCCGTGGTGAACACGAGGAGAGGAAAGCAGGGAACCGAGGAAGGGTTGACCTTGAGTGGCGTTGCAGCCAGCGCGGCTGGCCTCTTAGATACTCCAAACCCACTGCATGCAGCAGGGAGAGGAGACAGGGCAGGCAGAGGGCAAAGGGGATGGAAACTCAGAGAACCCCTAGGTACTGATAAGGAGTGGGTGAGAGAAGAAGCGAATCCCTACTCAGTCCCGGGCTGCAGAAGAGATGGGCAGTGCCCAGAGTAGGAGCTGAAGCCCCTCTTTTCCTCCCCCTCAGGGCCGGGGTCGGGGGTCCTCTTTGCCGCCCGCAAATGCACTCACTCACCCGTATCACCTTCGCAAGGCTGATGCAGACCGCTACTGCGCAGCGCAATGTGGGTGCGGCGCCCTCGGTTTCCGGCAGAGAGGGGCTGGGCGGGGCCCGGGACAGGGCCCGTCCCCCTCCTGGGTGGGGCAGAGCGAGGCCACGCCCCTAAAGGCGGCGCTCCGCGCCCTGGGCGCACATTGTAAATGTGCCAGCTCTGGGCCGTTGGCCAGGAGGCGGAGGGGTTACGTTCTCCAGGTCTCCCGTGGGTTTACCCCTCCATTTCCAAGTGCACTCTCTTGCCCAGGTGCCTTCGTGGTTGCCTTCCTAAACGGTCCAGGCCAGTGATCTCTCGCACTGCCTTTGCGGAGCGGAAGCACGTTACTAGTTTATCCCAGTAGAGCCACCATAGCTTGATTTCTGGCCCTCGGCGGTCCGGGCACGGAAGTGAGAGCGCCCTTTGCCTGTGTCCCGGGGACACGTGACTTGGGGCGCGGGCGCAGTGACTGAAATTACTAAGTGAAATGTTTTAGGCACGTCAGGGCTTTGGGGTGCCCGTAAACAATCCATATTGTTCTGCCGAGCCCGGCCCGCGAGCTGGGCGCCCGCCCTCGCCCCTTGCTTGCTGCCGGCGCGGTTCGGCTCTCGCAGTCCTTTCTGCGGGACCCTCAGGACTCTGGCAGTGGACGCCAGCGGCGGGGGCGGCCTGGAAGCCATGGGGTGAGGCCCGCAGGTGGAGCCGGGCTGGCCGAAGCGCTGAGCACTCCCGCGCAGGAGGCTTCCCGGCCCCCCCCCCCCCAGGGGCACCCCTAAACGCTAACAAGGGGGGTGTCACGCCTGGGCCTCCCCTGGCGACCCCCTGGGGTCGTTTTCACCCAGGGACTGAGTACTTGGTAGCCTAACGATTGCGAGATTATGGTGAGGCAGGAATGGCTGGGCTCAGCGTTTGTTCTTTTTTATTGGGCTGTCATTTCCGCGCTTGTAGGAGTGCTGTGAGGCTCATAAAAGTTTTACTGTCGCTGTTTCAGCAATCTAGCCGTTCTCATGCTTTCACCTGCTCAAGTGTGGCGAGGCCTTCTAATTTAGGGTTTCTGGCATGTTGAGGGAAGAGGGCCTGAAGTGATTGAACATCGAGAGGGAGCCAGTAGGAAACACTTCTGTGATACCAAGGAAGAGCGTTCCCCCTTGCTTACTGTTCTATGAAAAGGCAGCCCCAGGTGGCAAGGAGTGATGGAAAAGTCAGGAGAATTCTGGCTTTACCAGCACTACCAGAGCCAGAGGATGTGAGAGGTATCTCTCTCTCTGTAGCTCTGACCTTCAAAATTAACAAGTCTTTACAAAAAAAAAAAAATAATAATACTCATGGGGGCTAGAGTCCTGGCCTAACAGGTAAAGCTGCTGCCTGTAACACTGGAATCCCCTATGGTTGCCAGTTCATGTCCTGGCTGCTCCACTTTGGTCCAGCTCTCTGCTAATACCCTGGGAAAAGCAGAGGGGGATGGCCCAAGTCCTTGCGCCCCTGCCACCCATGTGGGAGACCCAGATGGAGCTCCTGGCTCCTGGCTTCAGCCTGGCCCAGCGCTGGCAGTTGAGGCCACTTGGGAGAGTGAACCAGCAGATGGAAGACCTTTCTCAGCGCTCCATAGGCTAATCCTCCGCCTGTGGCGCCAGCACCCCGGGATTCTGTCCCGGTTGCCCCTCTTCCAGGCCAGCTCTCTGCTGTGGCCAGGGAGTGCAGTGGAGGATGGCCCAAGTCCTTGGGCCCTGCACCCCATGGGAGACCAGGAGAAGCACCTGGCTCCTGCCATCGGATCAGCGCGGTGCGCCGGCTGCGGCGGCCATTGGAAGGTGAACCAACGGCAAAGGAAAACCTTTCTCTCTGTCTCTCTCTCTCACTGTCCACTCTGCCTGTCCAAAAAAAAAAAAAAAAAAAAAAAAAAAACAAAAAACCAACCTTTCTCTCTCTGTCTCCCTGTCTCTACATCTGCCTTTTAAATAAATAAATAAATAAATCTTTATTAAAATTAAAGTCTTAAAGAAGTTTTATTCCTCATTTACAAACGGGAATAAGACCTTCCTTACAAGGTTATTGGCAAGTTCAAATGAAGTGATCACAAAATACTACACAAAAGTTCTACATCTCTTTTGTCTCAGGATAATGTAGCTGGCAAGCCCCATTACGACAACATGAATTACGGTGTGGAGCATGTTGGCTCAGAAATTACTCTGCCTGCTTTACTCACTATTAGTGCCTTCTCCATTTACAGTCTGGCTTCTGCTTCCAAGCCTCTTCACAAACTGTTCTCTCGAAGGTCACCATTTGCCTTGTAAACTCTTTGGATTCACAAACATTGTTCTCCCTTCATTCTTTTTTTTCTCTTCTTTTTTCCTATACCTCTTCATTTCCCTATCTCCTTTTAAAAAAAATTCTGTTAATTTCCTTAAGACACACACACAGATCCACAGAGAAAGGGAAAAAGGAGAGAGAGCGAGCGAGTGAGCGAGCCCCTATGCACTGGTTCACTCTCCAGGTGTCCTCAACAGTTGGGTCAGGGCCAGGCCAAAGCTAAGAGCCTAGAACTCAGTCTGGGTACCCCCATCACCTGCTGCCTCCTGTAGTCCGAATTCACAGGAGACTGGAGTTAGGAGCAGAGCTGGGAATCAAACCCAGGCACTCTGACATGGTACCAGTGGTTAACCCTTGGCCAAACATCCGCCCTCATCTCACCACCTCTTAAGATGTGTTCAAGATTTTCCTCTTGAACTCAAGTCCTCCTCCTCCTCCTCTTCCTCTTTCTAGTCTCTTCTTTGCTTCTCCCTTAGTGATCACAAGTACTCTTGTGCCTATTTTGATTTTCTGAAGTCCAAAATCCCTTCTCTTTAAGAAAATCCCTCATTTCACACTTGTTCTGTGAAGACAGTAGTTGCTATAATGCTGAAGTTAAAGGCCAGTTCTCCCCCACTTCGGAGGAGCCAAGGAGGCAGACTTGTGCCTCTGGCTTTGCCAGTTAGATATTTGCTTCTTGGACTCTGTCCCTTGAGACAATGAACAACAATCTGGGGACATTTGGAGGTCTCATCCATTACAGCAGCAGGAGGAGGAACAGACCTTTTTGAGAGTCTTTTCTGACCATTCTGTGAAAATTTACAACCTCCCTCTCCTCAAGGCACTTCCCTTCAATCCAAAATGTTTCTTGATTTAATTTATGAGTATATTATGCAGCTGCCCTACTCAAAGGTAAGTTATCTGAAGGTGGAAATAACGGGCTGTCTACTGACCACTGTATCCCCAGTGCCAAGAGCAGGCACTCAGTAACTGTTCAGTGGGTGAATGATTGACCGTCTTGGTTGCCTAGCCTTCTACAACTCCCTGGATTCCTGGGCTCTGCAGGAAGCCTGTCCCTCTAACCTACCACCAACTCTGGGAGCTGATAACCTTCCAGGCATGATCCAATCTGGAAAGTTAGCCACAATCAGTTTCTGTTTCATGTGGGAACACTGTATATAGGCTTCTCATTCACTGGATGTCCAAAGCCACACTCACAGCCTTCCCAATAAAATCTTTACGTATTTCAGCAAAGGACAACATCATCTCAGCAGTTACCTTAGCTAGAAACTTGCCAACATTCTCTGGGGTTCACCCTGTGGACTTGGGCGTCAGATGGCCCTGCTGTGGAATCCAAGAAGAGCCATTTATTCAGATGTGTGACATTGGGAGGAAGTTACGTTAAGTTCTCTGAACTTGTTTTGACTCTTCATCTTCAAAATTCGTAGAGAAGCATCGCGTTGGCTTGACTGATATGAAGATAGGCTAAGGCTCCGGGCATTCTGGGGGCAGTTAGTAGCAGTCTGTGTTAGCGGGCGCTCGCCCCAGAGTCCCTTCTAGTCATTCTGTCCTAGTTCAGGTCTTCAGTCTCTTTGGGCTTGAACAAGTATAGCAATCTTTTAATTGGCTTCTTTTTCTTTTCTTTTTTTTTAACTTTTATTTAACGAATATAAATTTCCAAAGTACAGCTTATGGATTACAATGACTCCCCCCTCCATAACTTCCCTCCCACCCGCAACCCTCCCCTTTCCTGCTCCCTCCCCCCTTCCATTCACATCAAGATTCATTTTCAATTCTCTTTATATACAGAAGATCAGTTTAGCATATATTAAGTAAAGATTTCAACAGTTTGCACCCACATAGAAACACACAGTGAAAACTGTTTGAGTACTAGTTATAGCATTAAATCACAATGTACAGCACATTAAGGACAGAGATCCTACATGAGGAGTAAGTGCACAGTGACTCCTGTTGTTGACTTAACAAATTGACACTCTTGTTTATGGCATCAGTAATCACCCTAGGCTCTTGTCATGAGTCGCCAAGGCTATGGAAGCCTTTTGAGTTCCCAATTCTGATCATATTTAGACAAGGTCGTAGTCAAGTGGAAGTTCTCTCCTCCCTTCAGAGAAAGGTACCTCTTTCTTTGATGACCTGTTCTTTTCACTGGGATCTCACTCGCGGAGATCTTTCATGTAGGGTGGTTTTTGTTTTTTGTTTGTTTGTTTTTTTTTTTTTTTTGATAGAGTGTTTGTTTTGGCTTTCCATGCCTGTAATACTCTCATGGGCTTTTCAGCCAGATCCACGTGAACTGGCTTCTTTTTCAACATCCTTCACCACCTGACATCATAGTCATCTTTCTTT